>NC_089163.1:0-318123 GCF_009819655.1 Sylvia atricapilla
TCTAATTTTACCATCTCACTAAAAATAGCAAGAAGTTTCATTATCTCATGCTATTCATTCTTGAGGCTTGTGAGCGCTTGGTTTGTTAAATAAAGAGCTTTGTCCACTTTTCTCCAAAGAAGTTCTTGCCCAACCAATTTAAAAGAGAGATGCCCTTTGGGTTTACTTTCCAAAAAAGCTCAGTTCAAAAGATTCCTCCCATTTACCCTAAACCACGACAATAACAAAACAAGTCAAAGTACGAAAAAAAAAACAAGAGCACATACACACTGAATTAACAATACCAAAAAACAGTTACTCCTAACTCAATAAAGCCACCAGTGCCTCAAAAACCCTCAAACAAACTACCATCTATAAATACACAGAAGCCAAAATCCATTGCTGTAACAATATCTCCCCAATTATCCATAACTACAGAACGTACACTGTAGTCAAACAAGCTGAATATATAAACCCCTATCACATAACCAATATGCAATTATAAACATTGGAACCCTAAGAAATTACTACATCACATTACCTCAAACCCACCAAACAACACTACACACTCACCATGATAAGCCACCACTCAATAAATAAAAACCTCCCCTCTACCTCACACTACAGCCAGTTACACCATTGTAAACTTTAGGAGACATACCCTTGGAAAATATAAGACCCCACCAAAAAAATTCAACAACAAATCTCAGTTCAAAACCATCTGATCAACATGGAAACTAAAAACCTAACATGAGATAAATACACCATATGCCTCATCAACACTATCTTACAAAATAAAGCTACACAATAAATTATTTCAACCACTCAACAGAAAAAAGCTGAAAAAATTTAAAACGCATATAACAGAACATCCAAACTTTGACCAGCCCTTGCCCAATTGGAATCCTTAAATACTAACAAACCCCAATAACACGTATCAGAAGTCTATCCAAAAAAGCCACTTGAATTAATTCTACCTCAAAATCAAACAAGCCCCACCCGTAAAAGTTATTTTCTTTGAGTGAAAGGTTTTTCACTCAAAACCAAATTACCATAAATAAGACCAAAAAAAAAAAAAAAATCAAACACAACCTATATACTACCAAAGAACATAATATTTGTAATAAACCCCATGTAAGTACCACTACTTATTAGAGCCACTACTTATAGGTGAAGAGGATTCCCTCCAGTTAAACCAGACAATAACAGAAGAGGAGGTTTCTTCCCTCCTTTTGTCCTCATTCAACTCCTTTGTGCTCACAACTCCTTTTTCTTCTGGGAGCACCAGGGAAGAAGTGGCAAGATGGAACGAAAAAAGGCAAAGGAGAAAGTCCCCCCTACAAACCACACTGGCTCACCTGCTGCTGCTGCTCGGCACAAAGGTTTGTCCTCGGCACCTCCTGCAGCAATGTTCCACATCCAAGTGCTCCCATGACCCTTGACAGGCTCTTAATGGCGTTCCATAAGACCTTGTAGGAACCCGAAAGAGCCTCCTCTCCCAGACTCCATGCCAAAGGGCGGAGGCTCCTCTCTTCGCAGCCCTGCAGGAACTGCCCCCTCATTCTCCCTTTTACAGCTCTCACCTGGGCTGCACTGTGCCCTCCATCCCGCGCACTCGCACCTCTGCAGCTGCTGCCACCCGAGTGTGAGGGCGGGGCAGAGGGGACTTGCTGCTCATCCCTGGACAGTTCATTGTCTGCACCTGACCTGCAGGGCTCCGGGCTTTCCTTGGTAGGGATTAGGACCCGTCTTCTCCCGCAGGTGCCCAAGGCTCAAACTGGCATTCCGCCTCCAAAATTCTGTATGTGTGAGATAATTCCTAATAATAATTCCTAAGGAATTTCCCCAGCAAGCATTACCCTTCATTTACAACTTTTCCTTTGGAATAATTGCCAACTTGTCTTCTGTGGAAGTGGTTTCTAACATCATTGAAAGTTCAGGAGCTGAGTGGCTTTTTCATGACCAGCTGACAATCCAGGCTAAATCCAAATACCCAGAATTAAGGAATGTGTGGGGCAGGAATAGGGAAGGAATCTATGGGGCGAGATCTATGAGGCAGGAATGGGGCCAGGAATGTGTTGGGCAGAGATATGTGGGGCAGGAATGGGAGCAGGATGGGGCAGGAAAATCTGTAGGCGAGCTGGAGGAGAAAAATGGGGTCAGAAAACTCTGGGGCAGAGCAATCTATGGGGCAAGAATGTTGGGGCAGAGATCTATGGGGTCAAGATGTGGGCAGGGATCTATAGGGCAGGAAGAGGGTGAGGGTCAGGCAGCAATGAGGGAGAGAAATGGGTCAAGAAAGCATAAGGGCAGAAATGTGTAGAGAAGAGAAAAGGAGAAAAAAGGGGTGAGAAAAATCTCTGGGCAGGAATGGGGTCAGAAATGTGTGGGGAAGAAATGTGGGGCAAGGAATGGACTCAGGATGTGCGGCACTTTGTGATCTGTGAGGAATGGGAATGTGCAGGAATGATGTTCCTTGCCCCACATATTGTCGCCTCATAGATTTCTCTGCCCACAGATTTTCTGACTCATAGTCCACCCCCCAGCTCTGCTGCACACAGGTCTTGGATAGCTGTTGGTCCCTGCTGGCCTTGTACCTGCCTCTGGGCTCCTGGAAAGACCAGTTGTCCTAGGGCCTTTTATACCTCCCTCTGGCCCTCTCAGGTTTCCTGTTGTCCCTGGCTGGCCTTCAGACCTCCTCTGACCTCTTGGGTAGACCGATGGTCCCTAGCTGGCATAATACACGCCTTGGGCTCCTGGGTAGACCTGATGTTGTTGGCTGTCAATACATTGTTGTGGGCTCTGGTAGACCTGTTGTCCTACGGCGGCCTTCGTACCTAGCTCTGGGGTTCCGGGTAGACCTATGTACCAGGCTGGCCTTGGTACCTGGCTCCAGGGTCCTGCGTAGACCTGTTGTTCTAGGGCCTTTTTTTGTACCTGTCTCTGTCTGGCATATCAGGCATTCCTGTTGTCCTGGCTGGCTGCCAGACCTGCCTCTGGCCTCAAAGGTAGACCAGTAGTCCCGGCTGGTCCTCAGACATCTGCCCTCTCAGGTAGATCTCTTGTCACCAGCTGAACTTAGTACCTGGAACTGGGCTCTTGGGCAGACAGAACACCTCAGAATTCAACCACAAATCAACCCCAAATTCACCCACATTGGCCCAAATATCCCAAAACCCAAAATCAACACAATTACCCCCAAATGGCCAAAACATGTTAATATTGTCCCAAAATTATCCTAAAATTGTCTTAAAACACCCCCAAAATACAGCCCCAAATTTTCTACAATCAGCCCAAAATTGCCCTCAAATTCAGACACAAAATCAGTGAAATTCACCCCAAAAATGACCACAAATAAAACGAAAAATTCTCCAAAAAATTACCCCAGAATGTCCCCAAATTGTCAAAAATTGAGCCCAAAAATCAGACAAAATCGGCTCAAAACCCACACAACATCTACTCCAAATGGTCCCCAAATCAGCTCAAAATTCAGCCCCAAATGACACAAATTTCTCCCAAAATACCGCAAAAAATTACCTCACAATCAGCTCAAAAATCAGCCAGATTGAGCCCAAAATGCAGCCAAAAATGGCCCCAAATAACCCCCAAATCATCCCAAATTTGGCTAAAAACTGGCCCAAAATGCAGTCCAAACTTCAGCCCAAAGAGTCCCACAAATCAGCCCCAAACAAGCCCCAACACCCTAAATGTGCTCAAAATTGGCTAAAATTCAGCCCAAAATTCAGCCCAAACAATCCAAAATTAACCCCAAATTCTGCAGAAATTGCCCCCCAAATTAGCCCACATCACCTCCAAAATCTCCTAAAATTCAGCCCCCAAATCTGCCCAAAATTCAGCAAAATTAGCCCAATTGTCCCAATTCCAGCCAAAAAATCAGGCAAAACCACTTCTACAATCAGCCCAAAACCCACCCAACAATACTACTCCCAATGCTCCCCAAATCAGGCCCCAAACATTCAGGCCCAAATGACTCCCAAATTTCTCCCAAAAGAGCCAGAAAACATACTCCAAAATCACACCCCAAAACCACCACCAAATTTGCTCAAAACTGGCCCAAAAATCAACCAAAATACTCCCCCAAAACCAGCCCCAAAAACCAGCCTCAAATTACATCCACAAACCAGGGTGAAAATACAGCACAAACTCACCTCAAAATTCAGCCCAAAATGACCCCCAAAATAAGCCCACATCCCCTCCAAATTCTCCTAAAATTCAGCCCCCAAAACAGTCCAAAATTCAGCAAAATTACCCCCAACTCAGCCCAAAGTTTCCAAAGTTCAGCCCAAAATCAGCCGCAAATTCAGCCCAAAAACAACACAAAATTACCCCCAAATGCCCAAAACCTGCTGAATATTTTTCCAAAACTCTCCCGAAATTATCCTAAAATTACCCCCAAAATTCAGCCCCAAAATCTATAAATCAGCCCTAAAAATGATCCCAAATTCAGACCCAAAATCACTGAAAATTCACCCCAAAATTGACCTCAAATTAAACCAAAATTGTTTCCAAAATATTAGGTTCCCAAAATTACCTCACAAATTCCGCCCAAAAATCAGCCAAACAGCACCAAAACCCACACAAACATCTGCTCTAACTGGTCCCCAAATCAGGCCCCAACATTCCGCCCCGAATGGACCCGAAACTCTCCCAAAGAGCCAGAAAAATTACCCCAAATCTGCTCCAAAAATCAAACCCCAAAATTCAGCCAAAAAGGCCCCCAAATCACGCCCCAAGATTGGCTATAAATCCAGACCAATTTCAGCCCAAACAGTCCCAAAACCAGGCCCCAAATCAGCCGCCCCAAATACCCCAGACATCACTGCAAAATTCAGCACAACTCACCTCAAAATTCGCCCAAATGACCCCCAAAATCCACCCACCACCAGCTCCAAATTCTCCTAAAATTCAGCCCAAATCAGCCCAGAACCGCCCAAAATTCAACAAAATTACCCCAGAATTTAGCCCAAATCAACCTCAAATTCATCCCAAAAATATCCACAAATCAGCCCCAAATCAGTCAGCATTCAGCCCAAATTGCCTCTCACTTGTCCCCAAGTCAGCTAAAAATTCAGCCCCAAATCAGCCCGAGAATCCGCCTCCAAAGACACCCCAAATCCACGGTCGGCGGCAGCACTGCCCTCGAGCTCACAGCCCGGGCTGCGCGTGCGGCTCGCTGACGGGCACGGGGAGCAGCGCAAGTACCGCCCTCTGTCCCACACGGTGCAGCACCCGCCTTGAGCGCAGCCCGGGGCCGCCGCGGGCTGGAGCTGCAGTACCGCTCTCTGCCCACACGGTGGCAGCACCGCCGCACAGCCCGGCCCGGGGCAGCGGCGCACAGCGGGAGGCAAAGAAGCGCGTGGCCAAAAAATGCCCTTCCGAACACCCTCTGGAATAAACGACCCAAAAGACCCCCAACCTGCAACTGCAAGAACCCAGCCATCAGCCAAACTGAAACCAAAAAGCCTTTCGTTTAAGCTATGTTCCAATTTTTTTTTATTAATTTTTTTATATTTTATTTATCATCATTACCATTCGTCTTTTTTATTCATATCTATGTCTACTCCATATAATACGTGACCTTTGACCCCGTGACCTCTAGTGACCTTTGACCTTTGACCCCGTGACCTCTAGTGACCTTTGACCCCGTGACCTCTAGTGACCTTTGACCCCGTGACCTCTAGTGACCTTTGACCCCGTGACCTCTAGTGACCTTTGACCTTTGACCCCGTGACCTCTAGTGACCTTTGACCCCGTGACCTCTAGTGACCTTTGACCTTTGACCCCGTGACCTCTAGTGACCTTTGACCTTTGACCCCGTGACCTCTAGTGACCTTTGACCCCGTGACCTCTAGTGACCTTTGACCTTTGACCCCGTGACCTCTAGTGACCTTTGACCCCGTGACCTCTAGTGACCTTTGACCCCGTGACCTCTAGTGACCTTTGACCTTTGACCCCGTGACCTCTAGTGACCTTTGACCCCGTGACCTCTAGTGACCTTTGACCTTTGACCCCGTGACCTCTAGTGACCTTTGACCCCGTGACCTCTAGTGACCTTTGACCTTTGACCCCGTGACCTCTAGTGACCTTGACCTTTGAACCCGTGACCTCTAGTGACCTTTGACCCCGTGACCTCTAGTGACCTTTTGACCCCGTGACCTCTAGTGACCTTTGACCCCGTGACCTCTAGTGACCTTTGACCCAGTGACCTCTAGTGACCTTTGACCCCGTGACCTCTAGTGACCTTTGACCCCGTGACCTCTAGTGACCTTTGACCCCGTGACCTCTAGTGACCTTTGACCCCGTGACCTCTAGTGACCTTTGACCCCGTGACCTCTAGTGACCTTTGACCTTTGACCCCGTGACCTCTAGTGACCTTTGACCCCGTGACCTCTAGTGACCTTTGACCTTTGACCCCGTGGACCTCTAGTGACCTTTGACCCCGTGACCTCTAGTGACCTTTGACCCCGTGACCTTTTAGTGACCTTTGACCCCGTGACCTCTAGTGACCTTTGACCCCGTGACCCCGTGACCTCTAGTGACCTTTGACCTTCCCGTGACCTCTAGTGGACCTTTGACCTTTGACCGGTGACCTCTAGTGACCTTTGACCCCGTGACCTCTAGTGACCTTTGACCCGTGACCTCTAGTGACCTTTGACCTTTGACCCGTGACCTCTAGTGACCTTTGACCCCGTGACCTCTAGTGACCTTTGACCTTTGACCCGTGACCTCTAGTGACCTTTGACCCCGTGACCTCTAGTGACCTTTGACCCTTGACCCCGTGACCTCTAGTGACCTTTGACCCCGTGACCTCTAGTGACCTTTGACCTTTGACCCCGTGACCTCTAGTGACCTTTGACCCCGTGACCTCTAGTGACCTTGACCCCGTGACCTCTAGTGACCTTTGACCTTTGACCCCGTGACCTCTAGTGACCTTTGACCTTTGACCCCGTGACCTCTAGTGACCTTTGACCCCGTGACCTCTAGTGACCTTTGACCCCGTGACCTCTAGTGACCTTTGACCCCGTGACCCTCTAGTGACCTTTGACCCCCGTGACCTCTAGTGACCTTTGACCTTTGACCCGTGACCTCTAGTGACCTTTGACCTTTGACCCGTGACCTCTAGTGACCTTTGACCCCGTGACCTCTAGTGACCTTTGACCTTTGACCCCGTGACCTCTAGTGACCTTTGACCCCGTGACCTCTAGTGACCTTTGACCTTGACCCCGTGACCTCTAGTGACCTTGACCTTTGACCCCGTGACCTCTAGTGACCTTTGACCTTTGACCCCGTGACCTCTAGTGACCTTTGACCCCGTGACCTCTAGTGACCTTTGACCTTTGACCCCGTGACCTCTAGTGACCTTTGACCCCGTGACCTCTAGTGACCTTTGACCCCCGTGACCTCTAGTGACCTTTGACCCCGTGACCTCTAGTGACCTTTGACCTTTGACCCCGTGACCTCTAGTGACCTTTGACCCCGTGACCTCTAGTGACCTTTGACCTTTGACCCCGTGACCTCTAGTGACCTTTGACCCCGTGACCTCTAGTGACCTTTGACCTTTGACCCCGTGACCTCTAGTGACCTTTGACCCCGTGACCTCTAGTGACCTTTGACCCCGTGACCTCTAGTGACCTTTGACCTTTGACCCCGTGACCTCTAGTGACCTTTGACCCCGTGACCTCTAGTGACCTTTGACCCGTGACCTCTAGTGACCTTGACCTTTGACCCCGTGACCTCTAGTGACCTTTGACCCCTGACCTCTAGTGACCTTTGACCTTTGACCCCGTGACCTCTAGTGACCTTTGACCCCGTGACCTCTAGTGACCTTTGACCCCGTGACCTCTAGTGACCTTTGACCCGTGACCTCAAATGACCTTTGACCTTTGACCCCGTGACCTCTAGTGACCTTTGACCCCGTGACCTCTAGTGACCTTTGACCTTTGACCCCGTGACCTCTAGTGACCTTTGACCCCGTGACCTCTAGTGACCTTTGACCTTTGACCCCGTGACCTCTAGTGACCTTTGACCCCGTGACCTCTAGTGACCTTTGACCCCGTGACCTCTAGTGACCTTTGACCTTTGACACCGTGACCTCTAGTGACCTTGACCCGTGACCTCTAGTGACCTTTGACCCCAGTGACCTCTAGTGACCTTTGACCTTTGACCCCGTGACCTCTAGTGATCTTTGACCCCGTGACCTCTAGTGACCTTTGACCTTTGACCCCGGACCTCTAGTGACCTTTGACCCCGTGACCTCTAGTGACCTTGACCCGTGACCTCTAGTGACCTTTGACCCCGGACCTCTATGACATTGACCTTGACCCCGTGACCTATAGTGACCTTTGACCTTGACCCCGTGACCTCTAGTGACCTTTGACCCGTGACTCTAGTGACCTTTGACCCGTGACCTCTAGTGACCTTTGACCCGTGACCTCTAGTGACCTTTGACCTTTGACTCCGTGACCTCAGTGACCTTTGACCCCGTGGACTCTAGTGACCTTTGACCCCGTACCTCTAGTGACCTTTGACCCCGTGACCTCTAGTGACTTTTGACCTTTGACCCCGTGACCTCTAGTGACCTTTGACCCCGTGACCTCTAGTGACCTTGACCTTTGACCCCGTGACCTCTAGTGACCTTTGACCCCGTGACCTCTAGTGACCTTTGAACCCGTGACCTCTAGTGACCTTTGACCCCGTGACCTCTAGTGACCTTGACCTTTGACCCCGTGACCTCTAGTGACCTTTGACCCCGTGACCTCTAGTGACCTTTGACCTTTGACCCCCGTGACCTCTAGTGACCTTTGACCCCGTGACCTCTAGTGACCTTTGACCCCGTGACCTCTAGTGACCTTTGACCCCGTGACCTCTAGTGACCTTTGACCCCGTGACCTCTAGTGACCTTTGACCCGTGACCTCTAGTGACCTTTGACCCCGTGACCTCTAGTGACCTTTGACCTTTGACCCCGTGACCTCTAGTGACCTTTGACCCCGTGACCTCTAGTGACCTTTGACCCCGTGACCTCTAGTGACCTTTGACCCCGTGACCTCTAGTGACCTTGACCTTTGACCCCGTGACCTCTAGTGACCTTTGACCCCGTGACCTCTAGTGACCTTTGACCTTTGACCCCGTGACCTCTAGTGACCTTTGACCCCGTGACCTCTAGTGACCTTGACCCCGTGACCTCTAGTGACCTTTGACCCCGTGACCTCTAGTGACCTTGACCTTTGACCCCGTGACCTCTAGTGACCTTTGACCCCGTGACCTCTAGTGACCTTTGACCCCGTGACCTCTAGTGACCTTTGACCCCGTGACCTCTAGTGACCTTTGACCCGTGACCTCTAGTGACCTTTGACCTTTGACCCCGTGACCTCTAGTGACCTTTGACCCCGTGACCTCTAGTGACCTTTGACCCCTTGACCCCTTAGTGACCTTTGACCTTTGACCCCGTGACCTCTAGTGACCTTTGACCCCGTGACCTCTAGTGACCTTTGACCCCGTGACCTCTAGTGACCTTTGACCCCGTGACCTCTAGTGACCTTTGACCCGTGACCTCTAGTGACCTTTGACCTTTGACCCCGTGACCTCTAGTGACCTTTGACCCCGTGACCTCTAGTGACCTTTGACCCGTGACCTCTAGTGACCTTTGACCCCGTGACCTCTAGTGACCTTTGACCCCGTGACCTCTAGTGACCTTTGACCCCGTGACCTCTAGTGACCTTTGACCTTTGACCCCGTGACCTCTAGTGACCTTTGACCCCGTGACCTCTAGTGACCTTTGACCTTGACCCCGTGACCTCTAGTGACCTTTGACCCCGTGACCTCTAGTGACCTTTGACCCCGTGACCTCTAGTGACCTTTGACCCCGTGACCTCTAGTGACCTTTGACCTTTGACCCCGTGACCTCTAGTGACCTTTGACCCCGTGACCTCTAGTGACCTTTGACCCCGTGACCTCTAGTGACCTTTGACCTTTGACCCCGTGACCTCTAGTGACCTTTGACCCCGTGACCTCTAGTGACCTTTGACCTTTGACCCCGTGACCTCTAGTGACCTTTGACCTTTGACCCCGTGACCTCTAGTGACCTTTGACCTTTGACCCCGTGACCTCTAGTGACCTTTGACCCCGTGACCTCTAGTGACCTTTGACCCCGTGACCTCTAGTGACCTTTGACCCCGTGACCTCGTGACCTTTGACCTTTGACCCCGTGACCTCTAGTGACCTTTGACCTTTGACCCCGTGACCTCTAGTGACCTTTGACCCCGTGACCTCTAGTGACCTTTGACCTTTGACCCCGTGACCTCTAGTGACCTTTGACCCCGTGACCTCTAGTGACCTTTGACCCTTGACCCCGTGACCTCTAGTGACCTTTGACCCCGTGACCTCTAGTGACCTTTGACCTTTGACCCCGTGACCTCTAGTGACCTTTGACCCCGTGACCTCTAGTGACCTTTGACCCCGTGACCTCTAGTGACCTTTGACCCCGTGACCTCTAGTGACCTTTGACCCCGTGACCTCTAGTGACCTTTGACCTTGACCCCGTGACCTCTAGTGACCTTTGACCCCGTGACCTCTAGTGACCTTTGACCTTTGACCCCGTGACCTCTAGTGACCTTTGACCCCGTGACCTCTAGTGACCTTTGACCTTTGACCCCGTGACCTCTAGTGACCTTTGACCCCGTGACCTCTAGTGACCTTTGACCTTTGACCCCGTGACCTCTAGTGACCTTTGACCTTTGACCCCGTGACCTCTAGTGACCTTTGACCCCGTGACCTCTAGTGACCTTTGACCCCGTGACCTCTAGTGACCTTTGACCCCGTGACCTCTAGTGACCTTTGACCTTTGACCCCGTGACCTCTAGTGACCTTTGACTCTTTGACCCTAGTGACCTCTAGTGACCTTTGACCCCGTGACCTCTAGTGACCTTTGACCCCGTGACCTCTAGTGACCTTTGACCTTTGACCCCGTGACCTCTAGTGACCTTTGACCCCGTGACCTCTAGTGACCTGTGACCTTTGACCCCGTGACCTCTAGTGACCTTTGACCTTTGACCCGTGACCTCTAGTGACCTTTGACCCCGTGACCTTTGACCTTTGACCCCGTGACCTCTAGTGACCTTTGACCCCGTGACCTCTAGTGACCTTTGACCTTTGACCCCGTGACCTCTAGTGACCTTTGACGCCGTGACCTCTAGTGACCTTTGACCCCGTGACCTCTAGTGACCTTTGACCCCGTGACCTCTAGTGACCTTTGACATTGACCCCGTGACCTCTAGTGACCTTTGACCTTTGACCCCGTGACCTCTAGTGACCTTTGACCCCGTGACCTCTAGTGACCTTTGACTTGACCCGTGACCTCTAGTGACCTTTGCCTTTGACCCCGTGACCTCTAGTGACCTTTGCACCCCGTGACCTCTAGTGACCTTTGACCCCGTGACCTCTAGTGACCTTTGACCCCGTGACCTCTAGTGACCTTTGACCCCGTGACCTCTAGTGACCTTTGACCCCGTGACCTCTAGTGACCTTTGACCTTTGACCCCGTGACCTCTAGTGACCTGACCCTGTTGACCTCTCGTGAACCTCTAGTGACCTTTTGACCCCGTGACCTCTAGTGACCTTTGACCTTTGACCCCGTGACCTCTAGTGACCTTTGACCCCGTGACCTCTAGTGACCTTTGACCTTTGACCCGTGACCTCTATGACCTTTGACCCCGTGACCTCTATGACTTTGACCCCGTGACCTCTATGACCTTGACCCCCGTGACCTCTAGTGACCTTTGACCCGTGACCTCTCTATGACCTCTAGGACCTTTGACCCCGTGGACCTCTATGACCTTGACCCCGTGACCTCTAGTGACCTTTGACCCCGTGACCTCTAGTGACCTTTGACCCCGTGACCTCTGTGACCTTTGCCACCCCTTGCCTCTAGTGACCTTTGACCTTGACCCCGTGACCTCTAGTGACCTTTGAACCCCTGACCGATAGTGACCTTTGACCTTTGACCCGTGACCTCTAGTGACCTTTGGACCCGCGACCTCTAGTGAACCTTTGACCTTTGACCCCCGTGACCTCTAGTGACCTTTGACCCCGTGACCTCTAGTGACCTTGACCCCCCGTGACCTCTATGACCTTTGACCTTTGACTCGCGACCTCTAGTGACCTTTGACCCCGTGACCTCTAGTGACCTTTGACCCCGTGACCTCTAGTGACCTTTGACCCCGTGACCTCTAGTGACCTTTGACCTTGACCCCGTGACCTCTAGTGACCTTTGACCCGTGACCTCTAGTGACCTTTGGACCCTTGACCCCGTGACCTCTAGTGACCTTTGACCCCGTGACCTCTAGTGACCTTTGACCTTTGACCCCGTGACCTCTAGTGACCTTTGACCCCGTGACCTCTAGTGACCTTTGACCCCGTGACCTCTAGTGACCTTTGACCCCGTGACCTCTAGTGACCTTTGACCCCGTGACCTCTAGTGACCTTTGACCCCGTGACCTCTAGTGACCTTTGACCTTTGACCTCGTGACCTCTAGTGACCTTTGACCCCGTGACCTCTAGTGACCTTTGACCTTGACCCCGTGACCTCTAGTGACCTTTGACCCCGTGACCTCTAGTGACCTTTTAACTTGACCCCGTGACCTCTAGTGACCTTGCACCCCGTGACCTCTAGTGACCTTTGACCCCGTGACCTCTAGTGGACCTTTGACCCGTGACCTCTAGGACCTTTGACCTTTGACCCCGTGACCTCTAGTGACCTTTGATCCTTGTCCACCCGTGACCTCTAGTGACCTTTGACCCCGTGACCTCTAGTGACCTTTGACCTTTGACCCCGTGACCTCTAGTGACCTTTGACCTTTGACCCCGTGACCTCTAGTGACCTTTGACCCCGTGACCTCTAGTGACCTTTGACCTTTGACCCCGTGACCTCTAGTGACCTTTGACCCCGTGACCTCTAGTGACCTTTGACCCCGTGACCTCTAGGGACCTTTGACCCCGTGACCTCTAGTGACCTTTGACCTTTGACCCCCGTGACCTCTAGTGACCTTTGACCCCGTGACCTCTAGTGACCTTTGACCCGTTGACCCTGAGTGACCCTTTGACCCCGTGACCTCTAGTGACCTTTGACCCCGTGACCTCTGAGTGACCTTTGCACCTTTGACCCGTGACCTCTAGTGACCTTTGACCTTTGACCCCGTGACCTCTAGTGACCTTTGACCCCGTGACCTCTAGTGACCTTTGACCCCGTGACCTCTAGTGACCTTTGACCCCGTGACCTCTAGTGACCTTTGACCTTTGACCCCGTGACCTCTAGTGACCTTTGACCCCGTGACCTCTAGTGACCTTTGACCCCGTGACCTCTAGTGACCTTTGACCTTTGACCCCGTGACCTTTAGTGACCTTTGACCCCGTGACCTCTAGTGACCTTTGACCCTTTGACCCCGTGACCTCTAGTGACCTTTGACCCCGTGACCTCTAGTGGCCTTTGACCTTTGACCCCGTGACCTCTAGTGACCTTTGACCCCGTGACCTCTAGTGACCTTGACCTTTGACCCCGTGACCTCTAGTGACCTTTGACCTTGACCCCGTGACCTCTGTGACCTTTGACCCCGTGACCTCTAGTGACCTTTGACCTTGACCCCGTGACCTCTAGTGACCTTTGACCCCGTGACCTCTAGTGACCTTTGACCTTTGACCCCGTGACCTCTAGTGACCTTTGACCCCGTGACCTCTAGTGACCTTTGACCCCGTGACCTCTAGTGACCTTTGACCTTTGACCCCGTGACCTCTAGTGACCTTTGACCTTTGACCCCGTGACCTCTAGTGACCTTTGACCCCGTGACCTCTAGTGACCTTTGACCTTTGACCCCGTGACCTCTAGTGACCTTTGACCCTTGACCCCTGTGACCTCTAGTGACCTTTGACCCCGTGACCTCTAGTGACCTTTGACCCCGTGACCTCTAGTGACCTTTGACCCCGTGACCTCTAGTGACCTTTGACCCCGTGACCTCTAGTGACCTTTGACCCCGTGACCTCTAGTGACCTTTGACCCCGTTGACCCCGTGACCTAGTGACCTTTGACCCCGTGACCTCTAGTGACCTTTGACCTTTGACCCCGTGACCTCTAGTGACCTTTGACCCCGTGACCTCTAGTGACCTTTGACCCCGTGACCTCTAGTGACCTTTGACCTTTGACCCCGTGACCTCTAGTGACCTTTGACCTTTGACCCCGTGACCTCTAGTGACCTTTGACCCCCGTGACCTCTAGTGACCTTTGACCCCGTGACCTCTAGTGACCTTTGACCTTTGACCCCGTGACCTCTAGTGACCTTTGACCCCGTGACCTCTAGTGACCTTTGACCCCGTGACCTCTAGTGACCTTGACCTTTGACCCCGTGACCTCTAGTGACCTTTGACCCCGTGACCTCTAGTGACCTTTGACCCCGTGACCTCTAGTGACCTTTGACCCCGTGACCTCTAGTGACCTTGACCTTTGACCCCGTGACCTCTAGTGACCTTTGACCCCGTGACCTCTAGTGACCTTTGACCTTTGACCCCGTGACCTCTAGTGACCTTTGACCTTTGACCCCGTGACCTCTAGTGACCTTTGACCCCGTGACCTCTAGTGACCTTTGACCCCGTGACCTCTAGTGACCTTTGACCCGTGACCTCTAGTGACCTTTGACCCCGTGACCTCTAGTGACCTTTGACCCCGTGACCTCTAGTGACCTTGACCGTGGACCTCTAGTGACCTTGACCCCGTGACCTCTAGTGACCTTTGACCTTTGACCCCGTGACCTCTAGTGACCTTTGACCTTTGACCCCGTGACCTCTAGTGACCTTTGACCCCGTGACCTCTAGTGACCTTTGACCCCGTGACCTCTAGTGACCTTTGACCCCGTGACCTCTAGTGACCTTTGACCCGTGACCTCTAGTGACCTTGACCCCGTGACCTCTAGTGACCTTTGACCCCGTGACCTCTAGTGACCTTTGACCCCGTGACCTCTAGTGACCTTTGACCCCGTGACCTCTAGTGACCTTTGACCTTTGACCCCGTGACCTCTAGTGACCTTTGACCGTTGACCCCGTGACCTCTAGTGACCTTTGACCCCGTGACCTCTAGTGACTTTGACCCCGTGACCTCTAGTGACCTTTGACCCCGTGACCTCTAGTGACCTTTGACCTTTGACCCCGTGACCTCTAGTGACCTTTGACCCCGTGACCTCTAGTGACCTTGACCTTTGACCCCGTGACCTCTAGTGACCTTAGACCCCGTGACCTCTAGTGACCTTTGACCCCGTGACCTCTAGTGACCTTTGACCCGTGACCTCTAGTGACCTTTGACCTTTGACCCCGTGACCTCTAGTGACCTTTGACCTTTGACCCCGTGACCTCTAGTGACCTTTGACCCCGTGACCTCTAGTGACCTTTGACCCTTGACCCTCTAGTGACCTCTAGTGACCTTTGACCCCGTGACCTCTAGTGACCTTTGACCCCGTGACCTCTAGTGACCTTGACCTTTGACCCCGTGACCTCTAGTGACCTTTGACCTTTGACCCCCCGTGACCTCTAGTGACCTTTGACCCCGTGACCTCTAGTGACCTTTGACCCCGTGACCTCTAGTGACCTTTGACCCCGTGACCTCTAGTGACCTTTGACCTTTGACCCCGTGACCTCTAGTGACCTTTGACCCCGTGACCTCTAGTGACCTTTGACCTTTGACCCCAGTGACCTCTAGTGACCTTTGACCCCGTTGACCTCTAGTGACCTTTGACCCCGTGACCTCTAGTGACCTTTGACCTTTGACCCCGTGACCTCTAGTGACCTTTGACCTTTGACCCCGTGACCTCTAGTGACCTTTGACCCCGTGACCTCTAGTGACCTTTGACCGTTGACCCCGTGACCTTAGTGAACCTTTGACCCCCGTGACCTCTAGTGACCTTTGACCTTTGACCCCGTGACCTCTAGTGACCTTTGACCCGTGACCTCTAGTGACCTTTGAACCCGTGACCTCTAGTGACCTTTGACCCCGTGACCTCTAGTGACCTTTGACCTTTGACCCCGTGACCTCTAGTGACCTTTGACCTTGACCCCGTGACCTCTAGTGACCTTTGACCTTTGACCCCGTGACCTCTAGTGACTTTTGACCCCGTGACCTCTAGTGACCTTTGACCTTTGACCCCGTGACCTCTAGTGACCTTTGACCTTTGACCCCGTGACCTCTAGTGACCTTTGACCCCGTGACCTCTAGTGACCTTTGACCTTTGACCCCGTGACCTCTAGTGACCTTTGACCCCGTGACCTCTAGTGACCTTTGACCCCGTGACCTCTAGTGACCTTTGACCTTTGACCCCGTGACCTCTAGTGACCTTTGACCCCGTGACCTCTAGTGACCTTTGACCTTTGACCCCGTGACCTCTAGTGACCTTTGACCCCGTGACCTCTAGTGACCTTTGACCTTTGACCCCGTGACCTCTAGTGACCTTTGACCTTGACCCCGTGACCTCTAGTGACCTTTGACCCCGTGACCTCTAGTGACCTTTGACCCCGTGACCTCTAGTGACCTTTGACCCCGTGACCTCTAGTGACCTTTGACCTTTGACCCCGTGACCTCTAGTGACCTTTGACCCCGTGACCTCTAGTGACCTTTGACCTTTGACCCCGTGACCTCTAGTGACCTTTGACCCCGTGACCTCTAGTGACCTTTGACCTTTGACCCCCGTGACCTCTAGTGACCTTTGACCCCGTGACCTCTAGTGACCTTGACCCCGTGACCTCTAGTGACCTTTGACCTTTGACCCCGTGACCTCTAGTGACCTTTGACCTTTGACCCCGTGACCTCTAGTGACCTTTGACCCCGTGACCTCTAGTGACCTTTGACCCCGTGACCTCTAGTGACCTTTGACCTTTGACCCCGTGACCTCTAGTGACCTTTGACCTTTGACCCCGTGACCTCTAGTGACCTTTGACCCCGTGACCTCTAGTGACCTTTGACCTTTGACCCCGTGACCTCTAGTGACCTTTGACCCCGTGACCTCTAGTGACCTTTGACCCCGTGACCTCTAGTGACCTTTGACCTTTGACCCCGTGACCTCTAGTGACCTTTGACCCCGTGACCTCTAGTGACCTTTGACCCCGTGACCTCTAGTGACCTTTGACCTTTGACCCCGTGACCTCTAGTGACCTTTGACCCCGTGACCTCTAGTGACCTTTGACCTTTGACCCCGTGACCTCTAGTGACCTTTGACCCCGTGACCTCTAGTGACCTTTGACCTTTGACCCCGTGACCTCTAGTGACCTTTGACCCCGTGACCTCTAGTGACCTTTGACCCGTGACCTCTAGTGACCTTTGACCTTTGACCCCGTGACCTCTAGTGACCTTTGACCCCGTGACCTCTAGTGACCTTTGACCCCGTGACCTCTAGTGACCTTTGACCTTTGACCCCGTGACCTCTAGTGACCTTTGACCTTGACCCCGTGACCTCTAGTGACCTTTGACCCCCGTGACCTCTAGTGACCTTTGACCCCGTGACCTCTAGTGACCTTTGACCCCGTGACCTCTAGTGACCTTGACCTTTGACCCCGTGACCTCTAGTGACCTTTGACCTTTGACCCCGTGACCTCTAGTGACCTTTGACCCCGTGACCTCTAGTGACCTTTGACCTTTGACCCCGTGACCTCTAGTGACCTTTGACCCCGTGACCTCTAGTGACCTTTGACCCCGTGACCTCTAGTGACCTTTGACCCCGTGACCTCTAGTGACCTTTGACCTTTGACCCCGTGACCTCTAGTGACCTTTGACCTTTGACCCCGCGACCTCTAGTGACCTTTGACCCCCGTGACCTCTAGTGACCTTTGACCCCGTGACCTCTAGTGACCTTGACCCCGTGACCTCTAGTGACCTTTGACCTTTGACCCCGTGACCTCTAGTGACCTTTGACCCCGTGACCTCTAGTGACCTTTGACCCCCGTGACCTCTAGACCTTTGACCCCGTGACCTAGTGACCTTTGACCTTTGACCCCGTGACCTCTAGTGACCTTAGACCCCGTGACCTCTAGTGACCTTTGACCTTTGACCCGTGACCTCTAGTGACCTTTGACCTTTGACCCCGTGACCTCTAGTGACCTTGACCCCGTGACCTCTAGTGACCTTTGACCCCGTGACCTCTAGTGACCTTTGACCTTTGACCCGTGACCTCTAGTGACCTTTGACCCCGTGACCTCTAGTGACCTTTGACCCCGTGACCTCTAGTGACCTTTGACCTTTGACCCCGTGACCTCTTAGTGACCTTTGACCCCGTGACCTCTAGTGACTTTTGACCCCGTGACCTCTAGTGACCTTTGACCTTTGACCCCGTGACCTCTAGTGACCTTTGACTTTGACCCGTGACCTCGTGACCTTTGACCCGTGACCTCTAGTGACCTTTGACCCCCGTGACCTCTAGTGACCTTTGTGACCCCGTGACCCTCTAGTGACCTTTGACCCCCTGTGACCTCTAGTGACCCTTTGACCTTTGACCCCCGTGACCTCTAGTGACCTTTGACCCCCGTGACCTCTAGTGACCTTTGACCTTTGACCCCGTGACCTCTAGTGACCTTTGACCCTTTGACCCCGTGACCTGTGACCCCGTTACCTCTAGTGACCTTTGACCCCCGTGACCTCTAGTGACCTGTGACCCCCGTGACCTCTAGGACTTTGACCCGTGACCTCTATGACTTTGACCTTTGGACCCCGTGACCTCTAGTGACCTTTGACCCCGTAACCTCTAGTGACCTTTGACCCCGTGACCTCTAGTGACCTTTGACCTTTGACCCCGTGACCTCTAGTGACCTTTGACCTTTGACCCCGTGACCTCTAGTGACCTTTGACCCCGTGACCTCTAGTGACCTTTGACCTTGACCCCGTGACCTCTAGTGACCTTTGACCCCGTGACCTCTAGTGACCTTTGACCTTTGACCCCGTGACCTCTAGTGACCTTTGACCCCGTGACCTCTAGTGACCTTTGACCCCGTGACCTCTAGTGACCTTTGACCTTTGACCCCGTGACCTCTAGTGACCTTTGACCCCGTGACCTCTAGTGACCTTTGACCCCGTGACCTCTAGTGACCTTTGACCTTTGACCCCGTGACCTCTAGTGACCTTTGACCCCGTGACCTCTAGTGACCTTTGACCCCGTGACCTCTAGTGACCTTTGACCCCGTGACCTCTAGTGACCTTTGACCTTTGACCCCGTGACCTCTAGTGACCTTTGACCCCGTGACCTCTAGTGACCTTATGACCTTTGACCCCGTGACCTCTAGTGACCTTTGACCCCGTGACCTCTAGTGACCTTTGGACCTTTGACCCCGTGACCTCTAGTGACCTTTGACCCCGTGACCTCTAGTGACCTTTGACCCCGTGACCTCTAGTGACCTTTGACCCCGTGACCTCTAGTGACCTTGACCTTTGACCCCCGTGACCTCTAGTGACCTTTGACCCCGTGACCTCTAGTGACCTTTGACCTGCCCCGTGACCTCTAGTGACCTTTGACCTTTACCCCGTGACCTCTAGTGACCTTTGACCTTTGACCCCCGTGACCTCTAGTGACCTTTGACCCCGTGACCTCTCGTGACCTTTGACCCTTGACCTCTAGTGTCATGTGACCTTTGACCCCGTGACCTCTAGTGACCTTTGACCCCGTGACTCTAGTGACCTTGACCTTTGACCCCGTGACCTCTAGTGACCTTTGACCACGTGACCTCTCGTGACCTTTGACCTTTGACCCCGTGACCTCTAGTGATTTTTGACCCCGGACCTCTAGTGACCTTTGACCTTTGACCCCGTGACCTCTATGACCTTTGACCCCGTGACCTCTAGTGACCTTTGACCCCGTGACCTCTAGTGACCTTTGCCTTTGACCCCGTGACCTCTAGTGACCTTTGACCCGTGACCTCTAGTGACCTTTGACCCCCGTGACCTCTAGTGACCTTTGACCTTTGACCCCGTGACCTCTAGTGACCTTTGACCTTTGACCCCGCTCTAGTGACCTTTGACCCCGTGACCTCTAGTGACCTTTGACCCCGTGACCTCTAGTGACCTTTGACCCCGTGACCTCTAGTGACCTTTGACCTTTGACCCCGTGACCTCTATGACCTTAGACCCCGTGACCTCTAGTGACCTTTGACCTTTGACCCCCGTGACCTCTAGTGACCTTTGACCTTTGACCCCGTGACCTCTAGTGATCTTTGACCCCGTGACCTCTAGTGACCTTTGACCCCGTGACCTCTAGTGACCTTTGACTTTGACCCCGTGACCTCTAGTGACCTTTGACCCCGTGACCTCTAGTGACCTTTGACCCCGTGACCTCTAGTGACCTTTGACCTTTGACCCCGTGACCTCTAGTGACCTTTGACCCCGTGACCTCTAGTGACCTTGACCTTTGACCCCGTGACCTCTAGTGACCTTTGACCCCGTGACCTCTAGTGACCTTTGACCTTTGACCCCGTGACCTCTAGTGACCTTTGACCCCGTGACCTCTAGTGACCTTTGACCCCGTGACCTCTAGTGACCTTTGACCTTTGACCCCGTGACCTCTAGTGACCTTTGACCCCGTGACCTCTAGTGACCTTTGACCTTTGACCCCGTGACCTCTAGTGACCTTTGACCCCGTGACCTCTAGTGACCTTTGACCCCGTGACCTCTAGTGACCTTTGACCTTTGACCCCGTGACCTCTAGTGACCTTTGACCCCGTGACCTCTAGTGACCTTTGACCCCGTGACCTCTAGTGACCTTTGACCCCGTGACCTCTAGTGACCTTTGACCCCGTGACCTCTAGTGACCTTTGACCCCGTGACCTCTAGTGACCTTTGACCTTTGACCCCGTGACCTCTAGTGACCTTTGACCCCGTGACCTCTAGTGACCTTTGACCTTTGACCCCGTGACCTCTAGTGACCTTTGACCCCGTGACCTCTAGTGACCTTTGACCCCGTGACCTCTAGTGACCTTTGACCTTTGACCCCGTGACCTCTAGTGACCTTTGACCCCGTGACCTCTAGTGACCTTTGACCCCGTGACCTCTAGTGACCTTTGACCTTTGACCCCGTGACCTCTAGTGACCTTTGACCCCGTGACCTCTAGTGACCTTTGACCTTTGACCCCGTGACCTCTAGTGACCTTTGACCCCGTGACCTCTAGTGACCTTTGACCCCGTGACCTCTAGTGACCTTTGACCTTTGACCCCGTGACCTCTAGTGACCTTTGACCCCGTGACCTCTAGTGACCTTTGACCCCGTGACCTCTAGTGACCTTGACCTTTGACCCCCGTGACCTCTAGTGACCTTGACCTTTGACCCCCGTGACCTCTAGTGACCTTTGACCCCGTGACCTCTCGTGACCCCGTGACCTCTATGACCTTTGACCCCGTGACCTCTAGTGACCTTTGACCCCGTGACCTCTAGTGACCTTTGACCCCGTGACCTCTAGTGACCTTTGATCCCGTGACCTTTGACCCCCTGACCTCTAGTGACCTTTGACCCCGTGACCTAGTGACCTTTGACCCGTGACCTCTATGACCTTTGACCCCGTGACCTCTAGTGACCTTTGACCCGTGACCTCTAGTGACCTTGACCTTTGACCCCGTGACCTCTAGTGACCTTTGACCCCGTGACCTCTAGTGACCTTTGACCCCGTGACCTCTAGTGACCTTTGACCTTTGACCCCGTGACCTCTAGTGACCTTTGACCCGTGACCTCTGACCTCTAGTGACCTTTGACCCCGTGACCTCTAGTGACCTTTGACCTTGACCCCGTGACCTCTAGTGACCTTTGACCCCGTGACCTCTAGTGACCTTGACCTTTGACCCCGTGACCTCTAGTGACCTTTGACCTTTGACCCCGTGACCTCTAGTGACCTTTGACCTACCCGTGACCTCTAGTGACCTTTGACCTTTGACCCCGTGACCTCTAGTGACCTTTGACCCCGTGACCTCTAGTGACCTTTGACCCCGTGACCTCTAGTGACCTTTGACCCCGTGACCTCTAGTGACCTTTGACCCCGTGACCTCTAGTGACCTTTGACCTTTGACCCCGTGACCTCTAGTGACCTTTGACCCCGTGACCTCTAGTGACCTTTGACCCCGTGACCTCTAGTGACCTTTGACCTTTGACCCCGTGACCTCTAGTGACCTTTGACCTTTGACCCCGTGACCTCTAGTGACCTTTGACCCCGTGACCTCTAGTGACCTTTGACCCCGTGACCTCTAGTGACCTTTGACCCCGTGACCTCTAGTGACCTTTGACCCCGTGACCTCTAGTGACCTTTAATGCCTCTTTCATGGTATTCTCAAAATCCCAGTTACTTGCAGATGCCAAAACACACCTACTGAAAAGAAGCTGAAAGAACTGCTTCACTGAAATGAGAGGAGAGCTCTTACCTAGGCTCATCCCCTGGAGGGAATGAAGGCCTTTAGCCAAGGCTGGGGTTAATATACCCCTGATTGGCCCGCCTCTCATTCCCATGAGGCCTGGGGAAAGGGCGGAGGCAAATCCCACGAGGTATAAAAGCTCTCAAAGGAGCTGCAGATGGGTGGTTTCTCTGACTTTCAGAATAAAAGGCTTGAGAGAGAAAAAAAAACCTCCTTGGGTAAGTAACATGGTTTTCCTTTTTTTGCTATAAGTCCTTCAGGAAAGAGGGCAGAAATAAAACCTACTGATTTGCAGTATAGCTAGGTAGGTTGGGTAATTTGTTGTTGACTTAAGTAATTGTTCCTTAATGGCTGCTATATGGTACTCCACGTGTGACTAAAGAGGGGTAGCAAAAAATAGAAGAAAAAAAAATAGTAATGTCATGAAGGGTGCAAGTCTCATTATGCCTCCAAGTAGGGTATCTACATTTTAATTAAAAATAGGAAAAGAATAAACTCCCAGGCAGGGTGAAGGTCACGTATATCTCTGGTTTGCTGCTTTCTGAGATAGCTGGTACTGGGGCACCGGTGCAAGCACAACTGAAGGGTAGTTTTAAACCCTTAAAATGCTCAAAAAGGCAGAGCTTCCTTAAACTTAGAATATGGATGGTTACTTCCACTTGAACCACAACATGGCAAATCGATGGTTTGTGCCCTTTAACTTAATTCCCTAAAATTTTTGGAAAAGAATGGTGTCGCTCAGTTCAAGTCTCTCCAGGGATGGAAAAAGGAGAGATAGCTGGGCCCCCCTGGACTAGCAGTTCTCTGCAATGCTGTGCCCAGGAAACCCTCTGAAGGCAGCTGGTCACACTAAAGCAGATATGCCTTGCAAAACAGGGTGAAGTGGAGAAAGATCCTGCTGGTCATTCAGTCCTCTGCACGATCCTTCCTGTGCCTCTGAAACATTGCAGTGGTAGGCTTTCCTATCGGTGGAAGAAAACTGTCTTTCTTGTCCGATGCCTGTGACCAAAACTGAAGTTCTGCCTCCAAAAATCCTCTGTGTCCTAGGTTTGTAATCATGTAGGTAATTCTTCCCAGATGGTAAGCAATTACCAGTAATATTTCCTCCACAATCAGTACTGAACTGTGTTTCTGCTGAAGTGTTCTAAATGTCCTTTAAGGGGCCAGGGGCTTGGCTACATTATAGCTAATCCTGACAGGTCCAGACAAACAGGAGCACTGCTGCCAGTCACTGGTCGTGTTAGCGAGGAACACACATAATCAGGGGGCATTGATTACATGGGTGCTTTATTGATGAGAGCTCTGGGAGCTGGGGTACAAACCCAAATCCAACTCCGACGAGGGTCCAAAAGAGGCCCCGTATTATACCATTTCATTACATAACTCTATGTTAATTATTAAACCTACATTGTTCTACTGTATACATCCAAGCATGAATTTTGTAAATATCTTCCTTCCGATTCACCCCCTGGATCCACCCCCTCCGGATCCACCCTCCTAATCCACCTCAAAATCCACCCCACCCCCCACCAGGTTCCTGATGTCATTTTGCAGGAGACATTTGGCCCTCTCAAGCCAGCCAGGATTCCAATTTGTGGTACCTTGGGTCTGGGAGAAATCCTGATCCGTCTCGAATTCGAGCCGGCTGAAGTCCAGTTCTGGGCAGAGGGTCTTGGATACGAACGGTGGCCCTTTATAGTGGGAAATTGAATTCCACCCCCCACCCCCCCCCCCCAGGTTCCTGATGTCATTTTGCGGGACTCCCAGGGCAGCCAGGATTCCCATTTGTGGTCTCCCATTTGGATCTGGGAGAAATCCTGATCCGTCTCGAATTTTAGCCGGCAGAAGGCCTGATCCAGACACAGGGTGTTAGATACAAACGGTGGCCTTTTTCGGTGGTAAACTGAACTCACCCCCCCGGGTTCCTGATGTCATTTTGCAGGAGACATTTGGCACTCCCAGGGCAGCCAGCATTCCCGTTTGTGGTAGCTTGGATCTGGGGGAAATCCTGATCCATCTCGAATTGTAGCCGGCAGAAAGCTGGTTCCGAGCACAGGGTGTTAAGATACGACCGGTGGCCCTTTTCCTTGGGAAACTAAACACAGCGCCACGGGCTGGAGCTGCAGTACTGCTCTTTGCCCACACGGTGGCAGCACCGCCTTGAGCGCAGCCCGGGGCTGCCGCGGGCTGGAGCTGCAGTACCGCTCTTTGCCCACACGGTGGCAGCACCGCCGCACAGCCCGGCCCGGGGCTCCCACGCGCCGCGGGCAGCGGCGCGCGGCGCGAGACAAAAATGCACGGGGCCCAAAATGCCCTTCCAACATCCTCTCGAATAAATGGCCCAAAAGACCCCCCTCCACAACTGCAAACCCCCACCATCAACCAAACAAGCCTGTAGTCTAGGCTGTATTTCAATATTTTTTTATTCATAATTTTCCTGTTTTATCAGTTCCGTCTATCTTTCGTATTCCTATCTATGTGTATTATCGATCATGCATTATAATACACTTCACATAATATATAATAATATAATACAATAATAATACATAAGTAATAGGTCTTATATTTACTTAATAATATAATTTTGTATTTCTTCTTTGTTTTTGTACTTATATTTTTCTATCTTTTTACTTATTTTTTAAATTAGTGTTTAAAATATTAACTAATAATCAATATTTTAAACTTGATGAATTCATGAAAATAACACATCAGAACTACAGTTAATTAGAATTAAATCAGCTTGGGTTTCTAAGGGGTCACATTACCTGAAATCCCCCAAAACAAACACTACACACTCACCATGATAAAAGTCACCACTAAATAAATAAAAACCTCTCCTATACCTCACACTACAGCCGGTTACATCATTGGAAACTTTAGGAAACATACCCTTGAAAAATATAAGACCCCACCAAAAAAAAATTCAACAACAAAACTCAGTTCAAAACCAATCTGATCAACAGGGAAACTAAGAAACCTAACATGAAATAAATACGCCATCTACTAGCAAAATTAAGCTACACAGTAAATTATTTAAAACCACTAAACAGAAAAACCTTTAAAAAAATTTAAAACTGCAAGTAACAAAAGTGTTTCAAACATTCATTGAGAGTTCAGGAGCTGGGTTAGTTTATTTATCACTTAGCTGACAAGCCCAGGTTAATTCAAACACCCAGAATTACAGGGAAATATGGAGACAGTTTATAAATACTCCCCTTCCTTGCAACTTAGTCCTTCATCGCACATACCCGGAGCAGATTTACTCCATCCTTTCTTCCCAACAGCACCTCTCCAGCACAAATCCCATTTCTCAGACGCAAACCAAATAGAAATCTGCTACAAGTGTTGGCTTGGAAAGCAAAATTCTTAGTACATCAGACTACATGACTAAAACACATACATGCATTGATGGTCATTGAGGGAAAGCTTTGCAGTGGAGAAAATAGCACACTTTCATGGACCTTCAGAAAACGCAGAATTAGCACCGACTCCTAAGACCCCTGTCAAGGAATCCAGCCCTCCTTGGAACCTAATGCAGCAGACATCAAAGAAGAAGGGGAAAAGCTAAGCTTGGAGTGGAAAAATAGGACATAAATACACCAGCCTGTAAAAAACCTTCACATTGCAACAGTGGGAACCAATTACATTTACTCTTTCCTTGCTTTTTGTGATAACATAAATATGAATTAAAAACATATTAAATACAAGGCAGAGCTAGGGTTTTACAGGTCTTCATTTTGGCAGTCTGGATGACAAATGTCTCTTCTGGGGCTGTGACGTGCTTCAGGGCCAGGCAGAGAATGGAGGCAGAAGTTGCCAGAGAGCCCTTTCTATTCCCTTCAGCCCCAGCATCTGTTCTTATGGTTTCAAGCACTGGATTGTTCCATTCCTAGATAAAACGTTATGGCATTTTGTCAAAACTGCTGCCCATCTCTAGTCAGAGTTTCCTATGTTCCCTTATACAATAGAGTGGATAGAGAGAGGGTTTCTTTCCAAATTACTTTAGAGATAAATTCCTATTCTTTGCCAGTACCTATAAAAATGAGAAACTTGACAGGGATTTATCCCAGTGTAGGATGGGCTTGTGGATTCCTCCCCTGCTGAGCACTTGGGGAAGGAGGTCCCAGGGGTTCTGGACAGTGCTGCATCCCCTCCATATCCCAATCTCTTCCTCCAGCCATGCCATTCCAGGGAAGTGGGAGGCTGTGGGGCAGGGTCGAGAGGCTGAAGCAGAGCTGGCTCTGGCTGCAGGGCTGACCGGGCATGCCAAGGTCGTGAGGGTGGTCTTTGACCCCCAGAAAATCAGCTATGAGGAGCTTCTCAAAGTTTTCTGGGAGAACTGTGACCCCAGCTCAAGGCAGGGATGAGCCCCTGGGGCTGGGCAATGGAAGGTCAGGGGGACTTAACCTCAACTGGACTCCAGCAGGAGGTTCTTGGCATTTTCATCACTTGGGGCTGGATGTGGTGGGCAACACGTGGGGCACAATGAGTTTGGTGGTTTTAACTGGAAATAGGCTGTAACAGGAGGTCCTTGGCATTTCCCCACTTTGGTGCTGGATGCTGGGAAGGTCTTGCAGTGACTTACCTCACTCGCCCCTTTAACAAGACGCCCCACGTTGCCCCATGTGCCTCAGTTTCCCCACCAAGGGTGAATGCAGTGGCCAATGAGGCCCAAGGAGAGCCCAGTGGGGTCTGGGGAAAGCCTTGTGGGACCTGGTTATGGTGCCCTATAACCGTCCTCCTGAGTGTTGCCCACCAGGGATGAGGCAGCAGGAGGATGTGGGCACTCAGTACTGCTCTGTCATCTAGACACTGGGCTCTGAGCAGCAGGGAGCTGTCCTCTGGAGCAGGGATATGTACCAGCAGGTGCTGGGGACACTGGAATCCCCCTCACGGGACACTGGGACCCCTTCACGGGGACACTGGGACCCACCCTGGGGACACTGTAACCACCCTTGTGGTCACATCGAGAGGCTGCTAGGGACTCTAAGACATGCCTTGGAGACGCCAGGACCCCTCTCATGTCACCTGGTCCCCCATGAAGACACTGGGAGCACCTCTGGGGATACTGGGACGCACCTTGTGAACACCGTGCCCCTTGGACCACTGAGACATGCCCTGGGGAGACTTGAACTTCTCCTACCATAAGAAACTACAACTTCCTGGGGACACCAGGACTGTCCCTGAGAACATTGTGACTCCCCTGCAGGCACTGGATCTCCCACAATGAGACACTCTGAGCATTTGGTGGCGCCAGAAGCCCTTCTGGGGACACTGTGACACCAGGCACCTTCCCCAGCTTTGGAGTATGGGACAAGACCCTGCCCTAGCTGTGTCATGTGCGGGGCAGTGGAGGGGGGGGTGGGGGTGGGGGGGTGTCTCTCAAGGCTTCCCCTGTCATGGGACTGTCCTAGGAACTGGGAGCAGAGAGGCATGGGGACATCACAACTGTCATCGAACCACACAGGGACTTCTGCTGTGCTGAGGACTACCACCAGCAGTAGCTGTACAAGCAGCCCGGGGCCTCTTGTGGCCTGAAGGGTGCTGGGGTCACCTGCCCCATCATCTCCTGAGGTGATGCCTCCTGTTCCCTGTGCTGTCCTGCCATCCCACAGTGCCCATGTGACCCATTGCTCCCTGTGATTAAAACTCTGTGACCCCCACCCTGTCCTGGCCTGTCCCATGGTTGTGACTGGTGAGGGTTCTGGTGGGTTGTTGGGGTGGGGAGCACATCCATGTGCGCTGTTTGAGGGAGGTGAGTTTGTGGTTTGCTCCAGGGGAGGATATTGGGGGTTGGGGCTCACTTGGTGATAGGGGAGGGGCTGGGCAGTCCATGAGACTCCTGAGGTTGATGGTTACTGTGGGAGCACTTGCGTGGGGCTGCGGTACTGGGGGGAGGAGCAGAGCTGTGTCCGTGGGCGCCGCCGGGCGGAGGCTGTACTGCCGCGCTCTCCCATCAGGTGGCAGTGCTGACCACGCACAGTCTCCCGCCCGGCGTGGGCGTAGGCGTGCGTGCCTAAACGGCACTTACGGTACGAGCTGCATTTATGGTACGTACGTGCGCAGACAAACATAGTACATGCCCGTCCAGGTGGGGATGGCACACGGGTACAGAAGGGACGAGCGTAGGCATGCTCAGGGACATACAGGTCACCTACACACACCCACATACATGCACAAGGCCGTATGTCTTCCATACATACCTATATGTTCATCCACAGGTGCTACAGGCTGTGAACTCCGGCTCCCGCATCACTGCTGGATATTCCCCCAAATCCATGGATGGAGGCACAGAGGGTGCCATGATGTCCCCGTGTCACAGGGGCCGAACCCAGCATGGGACTTGTCCCCAGCCCCACACTGGGGACACATGCTGGGACATTTTTGTAGAAAGTGAAGTTCCCTGGGTGAAGAAAGAGTGAAAAAACTAACTAAAAGCAGTGAGAAGGCGAGCACAGTTCAGCTTCCGGCACCTGGCCCCACAGGTGGTGTGGCAGCTGGCTCTGTAGAGGGAGCTGGGGACAGGGGACAAGGGACCCCTGCCTTCAGCCTTGCACTCCAGCGTCCTCGTCACCCTAAGGAACGGTGATGGACAGGGCAAATGCAGTGGGGTTTCACGGCAGGGCATGACTGGGATGGGTGTACCCAGATGTAAGGCTTTGTAAGTTGTTCCCCCAGGACCCCTGCACCCCTGTCCCCAGTTGCTGGAGTCAGGGGATGGAATAAGGAGAGGGGCCAAAAGATGGAAAAAACAGTGGATATTGGGGATGGACCACATCATTCCAGGCTTAGATTTTGGCTTTCATTCCCAACAGGAGGGTAGAAGCTGCTTTTAAGATCCTGAGTGGGGAAACTGAGGCAGGGACTGTCTCAGGGCAGGCGTTTGAGAATGGGGACCCCCAGTTTGGCCACTCCCCAGGAGTCCTTGGATTGTGCAGCCACAGATCCGGTGGGTTTGCAGGAGCACTGAGGGGACACTTTCATGTCCCCACTTCCTGCAGGGATATGGCTTGAGGAGATAAGGCAAAAGAGCCCCTCCTCACCCTGCCACTGCCCCTAGTATGGCATCCGGGTGGATGGAAACTGTGTGTAAGAGGAAGTTGGGGAGGACACCCAGGTGTCCTCCCCCAGCACCTGTGCCAAGCCTGACCTACCCCATTCCCTGACACACCTACCCCATTCCCTGATGAGTTGGGCCAATCCCCGTGGGGTGGGCTCCTAGCAGAGGGAGGGCACAACCCTCACCCCTCACCTTTGCTTCCCACCCCTGCTTGAACTCAGAATGGCCACACAACCCAAACACCGGTGGGGGTGAACAAGATGGGGGGACCCCATCATCAGATTACAGCACTGACACTGTCCCTGCCTCAGTTTCCCTACTCAGGGTCTGAAGAGTGGCTTCTCATCCCACACTGGGGCTGGAAAGGCACAGTCCAGGATGGGAATTATTTGGTTCAGTGTGAACTATCACCGGCATCCCAGCCCCATGGGGAGGTTTGGATCCCATTCCAAAATATCGGCATGTTGGGGACCAGATGAATGGGGAGATTAGAGAGGGGAGGTTGGGGAGGGGATGCTGGCAAGATATTTATACTGAGGATTCAGAGGGAGGGATCTGTGGCACTCTTTGCTGAGCAAAGAAAATAACAATTTGGGCAGGTTTGAAAAGTGCCGAAACCACGACAGGAAACCCAAATTGTACAAATGCAGATGTGAGTGGAAAAAGCTCTTGAGCTGGTCGCTCCGGCTTTCACCTCCACTAAAAATAAACCTGCCTTATTAGGGGCAGATGGGGGCTGAGATAAAACATCTCTCTCCCCACCCCCCATCGTGTTTTTCCATGGAGGGGCTGTTCCGCGTGATGCTGTGGGATATGGCTTTCTGGGGGTAGTGGGGATGGATGGCTTGGCCAGGGGCTTGTGTTGGGTTTTGGAGAAGATCTGGGAGGTTTAAGGGGTTTAGGGGTTGTGTGTCAGGTTTTCTGGAGGAGGGTTGGTGGGGTTGATGTGATTTAGAGCTGGGCAAGGCAGGGTGGGGGGTGTGATGAGTTGTAACACTCTCTGAGCATAATAAGGCAGCCTGGCAAAGCCACATCCTGCAGCACAGCAGGACCTGGGGGAGGAATCTGGGGTGCTGAGAAAGGGAGGGATTGGTGGCAGGGGCTGCATGGAGCAGCAAAACTCTTCCTGGGACCCCCATATAACACAGGCTGGGCTCCTCTTCCCCACGTCTGTTTCCCCTCTTTGGACTATGCCCGTGTCAGACAGCCTGGGATGCAGCACCCCACTTTGGGGGAGGTTGTGGCAAAGATGGTGCCAGGTTTGGGTGCCCACTGCGCTCCTGCTGCTGCACGCCAGCCCTGGGAGGATATTGTGGAAAGCGGGAGTTGCCTTGCTGTCACTCTGGCAGTGGCAGCGGGGCCCGGGCTCCTCTGAGTCAGCCCAGTGTCTCCATACCTGCATCGGCCACGGGGGCAAGAAGGGTTGTTCACAGCTGCAGCCTTTGCACCCCCAGGCCCATCCTCCTCCTCCTCCTCCTTTTGCAGGGATGCAATTTGGATGGATGCAATTTGAGAAGGGAGGAATCAAAAAGGTGTGGAGAGAGAAGGGAGGAGAGCAAGGGGTGGGCTGACATTGTGAGTGTACCTCCAGTAGTAGCACAGTACCTCAGCACCTACCCTGCTGGGAACACCCACAAGGACACCCCCCCAGGGCCTGGGTTGTGGGGTGCGCACATGACATGAGCTGATCAATCTTGGGCCCCTTGGGGTAACATGGGGGTGTGATCCTCCTGTTCCCCCAAAACAGTGGAGGTGCCCCAGAAGGGTTCCAGAGGGGAAAGACCCCTCAGGGTTCAGATGGCACTCAGAAGGGCTGCTGCTGTGTTAGGGGTGGGGAGGGGAAGGAGTGGGCTCTGTCCAGCCTTGGGGGGAGGTGGTGAGAATGGTGGCCAGGGCAGGGGGCCCAGCGCAGGAAGCACTGGTGGTAGCAACTGCTCCCAGCTCCCCAGATGCACCCGTGAGATAGGGCAGCAGGAAGCAGCTGTGGGGAATGCCGGCACTGGGAACAACCGCTGCTGCCTGCCTAACACTGTCTGGGCCTGCATGACGCCCAGTCCCGCTGTCTCCCTCCAGTCTGGTACCCAGGGATGGATGTTCCAAGTGTCCTGGCCTCTCATCTGCAGGGAACAGAGGTGTCCGGAGTTTGCCCTGAAGAAGCAGCTCTGACTGCTCATGAGAATATGTGGTTCTCTCTGGCTCTGAGGGTGACAGAGATGGAGACATGGCTCTGCTCCTGGCTGGGGTTTGGATGAGAGGAAATGTGGGGAAACTGAGATATGGCCAGTGACAGAGCAGTTGACCACCGTTCACGTCATGGCTTCTGGTTCTCTTCCAGAGGGATGAGAGTGATTCTCTCCCTCTTCTGGGTACTCTGGAACTAGGTAATGCCTCACTGTGTTCCCTTTGCTTCCTAATGATCACCAGCAGGGAGTGTCCTGGGTGCTGCCTCCAGGCTGGGTTGGGATGGGACGCTCAAGATGAGGGGGGGCGGTCCTTGGGGCTAATCCACTGGACAAACAGCCGCACATTCCCCAGGGCCGGATCAGGTCTCCTGGTGACAGGGTTTGGGGGGGCGGGGCACCTCACTGCTGCTTTTTGGTGCCACTACTTCCCCCGCCCCAATTCTTTGCCATTTGTCTGCTCATCCAGTCCCGTTCATGGCCCATTATGTAGCCTCCGGCATTGCCTGGCTTTCGCGGAGGGTCCCTGTGATGTGTGAGGGGGTTAAACTGAGGCACAGAGCAGACAGGTGGCTAGAGGCAGGCTTCTTTCTGCATGGGCTGTGGACTCTGTGGACATCCATCCATCCATCCATCCAATTTGCCAGTTCCGATTTATAATCCCCATTGATCCTGAAACACCCCAAATCTGGAACATCATAGCTCAATATAGGGGTGTCACTGCAGATACAGGGACCCCAGGGAGGGTTTGCCAAACTGCATGGGGACCTTTCAGCACATTCTCTGCCTGACCGATGGCTGGAGCAGGGCCCCAACGGCTATCCCTGCCTGTCCTTGCCCATCCTGGACCCACTGTCTATTCAGGAGCACTCGGCTCCAGCACAAATTGAGGTGTCGAGAGCTGCCAATCAATGTTCAGCAGGATCACCAAATGCCACGAAACCATCTCCCCATGCCAACACGGCCTTGCAGATATGGTGGGAAAGAGATCTCAGAGCCCTTTCAAGAAGCCAGAATCCTGTTTTCCCCCTGAGCATCAATCTAGATTTCTTCTCCAGCACCAAAACTTGCTCAAATCACTGCTGTGCCATGCCATGTGGGTGCCTAGGCTGGGGGGCTGGCTTGAAGCATCTCCAAAAATTGATTAATCTCTGAGCTCTTGTTCCCATGTTGTGGTGAGCTGGAGCACAGCCAGCCAGGTGCCTCAGCTTCCCTTGTTCCTGAAGGATCCTGAAGGTCTCCGAAGGTCCCTGTTTAATGGGATTTATACCTCAGCCCCATCTGAAAGTGAATCCAGATGACCCCTGGGGAAAAGCCCTTTCCTTTGTAGCTGCCTTGGGCACCCTGCCACATCTCTGTTCCTCTCCTCTTCCATCCAAATCCCTTCCCTGCAGCCAGTGCTTCCAGACAGCCTCCAGCTTCCAAAACACAAGAAACTCCCTCCAAAACGCTGGTGGTATTCCCTCGGGACACAGGGACCCCCATGCTCGCCCTCCCTGCCCTCCAGCAGCCAGGCCGAATCTGGCCATTTCCACTCCATGTTACGTCCCTCACATCCTGCCACCTGTACCGACTTACTTCAGGGAAAAAAAAAGAAATCAAACCAAACCCAAGCCCAAGGGGTAGATTATTTTGGGGCGGGGGGGAAGCAGCTGCTTGTGAGGCACCCCCCCAAGCTTTGAGGACCTCTGCAGGTATTTGCAGCTTGAGCAAATTCCCTGGGATTAACGATCTGCTCCCGGGGAAAGGGGAAAGGTGGTGGGGAGCATTGCCTGAACTGTCGTGAGATACATGATCACCCCTCCCCCAGGAGACTTAGTATCATTTTGGGGCGCTTGCTGAGCTCCTGCTACTTCTCCTACTTTTTTTAGTTTTCTTTTTAATAAAACACCATTATGGGCCCTTTCATCAAGAAATCATCATGCTCCAGAGTATTTGCATTACCTTCCTCCCCGATTTTCTCTCCTCCACGTTAAGAAATCCGCTACACCCACAGATGCTGTGTGAAGACACCCCTAACCCGTAGCTGCCACCGCAACAGCACCCTAAAAGTGACCCCTTCCGGTCAAAAGTGACCCATCCGGGGGGTTGGGGGTTGTGACAACACTTGGGGGTGATCAGATAAAAACAGCCGTGTGCTCCTAGCCCCCTCACACGCTCGGGGTACCCCAGGACCGGAATGAATCCCCTTTGGAATATGGCGGCAGCGTGGCCGAGGCGGCTGTGGCGGTGGTGCGGGGGGGCGCGGGGAGGGGGAGGTTGCCTTGGCCACGCATCCCTCTGTGAATGCATGACGTGCGCAGGGCTGGCGCCAGGCTGTCTGGGGCCGGGAGTTAGATCAACACAGCTGGAGGGCCCGGGCCACAGCTGGGCAAAGGCAACGGGTCCCGCCGCCCAGGCAGAGCCTGTGGGAACCACCGCCAACAAAACCCCCCTGCAAACAAAAGCTCCCCCCAGTCCCTCTGAAGCCTTTGCGCGCCCCCCCCGCACCCTTGGGAAATGAGAGGGGGTGTATGGGAATACGCAGAGGCTGTAGGTTGCTGTTTTGTATTGAGGGGAAGTCAGAAGGATTCAGGTGGTGGTCTGAAAAAGTTTCTAAAGGTTTTGTAAACATTTTTAAAATCTGTGTTAATTTAATGAAGTTTTACATTTATCATTTCTTTTTATAAGCTGTTAAATTATTTTTAAACTTTATTTTGTTGGGGTTTTTTGGAGGGGGAGGATTGGTTGTTGGTTCTTGCCCCAAAACAGGTTAATGAGGGTTATTACGCCTCTTCCCAAGCTGCTATTCTTTACACGGAAGTGATTTCCGAGGAAATTCTTAACGAGTGAGGTGGGGGGAAGGGGGGGGGGGGCGACAAAAAGAAAAGATACAAAAAAAAATCCAACCCCAAAAAGTGTTGGATGCTGCTTTCAAGGTTTTTGTCGAGCAGCTCATGGCTTGGGGGAGATGTGGGGAGGAAGGGTACCCTCCAGCCTGCAGTCCCCAGACCCCTTTGGGGGGATGGAAATAAACCCCAGCACTACCAAACTGGGATTTGGGCAGATCTAGAATTAGTCTCCTGTACCCCCACCCTCCTGCACCCCTCGTTAGCTGTGACTGCCAAGCCAAGCAGGGTCTCAGGGTGCCCCTAACCCTCTCGGCTGTAACATTCCCTTCCTGCACTTTCATAACCAAACCCCCATAACACCCTCCATAACTAAATCCCAACAAAGTCAGTATTTGGGGGAAGCGAAGTTTTTCTCCTTGGGCTCATGCAGATTCATAATCGGGGTGTTGCAGGGCTGTCACTTCTGCAGGACCCCTCCATGTGCCACTCGCTGCTGTGATTCCCACTGGGGACCCCAGATCGCTCCAGCTTTGAGCTTTTTCTATGGACACTATCTGATTCTATAAGTTTTGAGGCAGTGATGGTTTGGAAGGCCAGTTTCCTTCATATCCCCCCCCCCCCCCCGCTTCTGCTGGGATAACCCCTTTGCCTATAAATCTCCTCTCCCTCTCCAAAATAAAAAACCCTCCAGGCCTCTCGCAGGCGCTGACCTAAATCTGGTTTCTCCATCGTAACCTCAGTTTTACCGCAATTAATTTTTTTCTGCTGGTCACAAGATAATTCCTGACGCCAGAAAGTCTGGAGGTCAGATGAGAAACGGATTGAGGAAAAGGGCGGCACTAATTTCCTTAAAACAGGGAGGTTGGGAGAGAGGAAACCCCACAGTCCTGTCTAAAAATAGAGGGAATTCACTGGGAAGGGGAGGGGGACAATTTGAGGGTGCTGGGGTGTTGAAGGGGTTTAGGGGAAGATAATCCCCCAAGAGGTTTGGGGGGTTTGGCCATGGGGAGGACGACCTGCGAGGTCATGTCATCCCCCATCAGACCACTCTGGCCATCAAGGGTCAATTTGGGGGGCGGGGGGGAGAGGGGGGAGGCGGGTGAGGTAGAGGGGCTTTAAGGCTTCGTTTCTGTGTGGGGGCGGAGTTTGATGCTTCATTGACATTCGGAGGCGGGGTTTAGAACTTCGTTTACATAAAAGGGGTGAGATTAATGATTATTTTACATAAAAGGGGGTTGTGTTGTTCATAATTTGCATTTAGTGGGCGCGGTCAAGTAGCGCTGCCTATATAAAGGCGGCGCGCTTCGCCCCCCGTCCCCCCCACCCTCCCTACCCTTCCTAGTCTGTCAACGAGAAACGAAAGTTTGGGGTCCGGGGGGTGAGCGCTAAGGCTCTCAGAGCTGCCCTTTTTGGCCATCCTGGTGCTCGGAGGTCTCGGCAAAACCCTCGCTGCCGTGACAGCCCCTAAGGGTCCTAGGCATCCCCTGTCCTGCATCTCCAGACCTACTCTGAACCCACCATGAAAGCCATCAGTCCGGTGCGTTCCGTCCGGAGCTGCTACGAGGCCGTTTGCTGTCTTTCGGAGCAGAGTTTGGCCATCGCCCGGGGCAGCCACAACAAGAGCCCAGCCTTAGAAGAGCCCATGAATTTGCTCTACGATATGAACGACTGCTATTCCAAATTGCGGGAGCTGGTGCCGGGCATCCCTCAAGGCACCAAAGTGAGCCAGGTGGAGATCCTGCAGCACGTCATAGACTACATCTTTGACCTCCAGATCGTGCTGGAGGAGGGCTCCAAGGGCCGCGACGCCTCCTCCGAGGCCACCCTACTCTCCTTGAAGGTAAGGGTCGCTTCGGGCTGCGGGCTAGGTGTGTCTATTTGGGGAGAGAGAATGTGTTAGGCTGGAGGTGATAACAAGTCGTGACGGGTGCTGCAGGGTCCCCGAGTGTGTGGCACGGGTGCGAATGGGGAGGCGTGAGGACCACCCATCACCGCCGGGGTGATCTTAAGCCCTCTCCCCTCTCCGCAGGCGGCTGAACTCGCCTCAGAACTCCGCACCAAAGACGAGAGAAGTTTGTGTCACTAACGCCACCTCCACCAGGTGAGTGTCGCCCTCACTCACCACTGCCACCTCCACCCACAGCTCAGTTCTCCCCATATGCCTGCATCCCAGGTGGCGTCCCGGGCCCCCCTTCCGCCCCCCCCAGCATCAAAATCCCCAGGGGACAGATCCCCAGCAACCCATGCTCCCCTCTCCCCAATTCCCTCTCGCACCCAAATTTTTCACCACTCGCACCTCAGTCGACCTCCCCCAACCCACCACCGATACCCATCAAAATAGCACAGACCAGCGCTCCCCCTTTCTGCAATCCCCTGCCAAGTCTATCACCTGCACCCCAGTCTCCAACCAGCACAAACCCACCCCCAGCATCGCCAGCCGGGGGCCAGATACCGTCCCCGAGCAACCTGCTTTCCTGGCTCCCACCCTGTCTTCCCAAATCTCTATCCTCTTATCACCATACTAATTTCCACTACTATATTTTTTCCTCCCTCCCCCTCTCTTTTCTCACCTCCCGGTGCCAATTAGCAAACAGGCAGCGAGTGTCGGTTCCTGGTTCGTTATCAGCCGGAGGTAAATAGCAGCTTCCTCCGTGGCGCCGGGCTGTCTGCGACTTACCGGCCCCAGCATCACCTCCCCCGGGCCCGGGTCCTGCAAGTGGGAAGCAGCTCGTTCCGGCCTCTCCGGCCTTCCTCCGCCAGCATCCCACCCACGGAGCTCAGCATCCCAGCTTTGGACCCCAAATCACATGAGATATTTTTAATAACCGACTAATGATGAAGAGGAGGTTGTCTGTATATTTTTGGATTATGGCAGCGAGTCCTTTTTTTAAAAGGTGTTTAATGGGATGGCGGGGTGGGGTTTAGGGGGTTTTGGGGAGGGAGGGACAAACATCCTCAAATATGAACCAAACTCTCTGGGGCTGTGGCCTCGTGTATTGTGGAGCTCTATACTAGAGTATAACTTTTTGTACCTTTTGTGCAGGAAGGTGAATTTCTGCGAACATGCCCTGTACTTGCTTTATAAACTTTTTATAAAAGTTACCATTTTTACATAATAAAAATTAGATAATTTTCATTGTTTTTTCTCCTTCATCACTGGAGTGGGGGGAGCTGGGGTGCATCCCTGGGTGGGAAAACAACCCTCTAGAGGGTGGAAGCCTCTCAAACTCTGATGGGAACTTCTAGGGTTACTGTAGGAATTGTGTAATAGCATCTGTCAGCTCAGGTATGGGAGGAATTAACCCTGGGCTGCTGGATCCTGGCTGAAGTTGCTGCCAGCTATTTTGGGTGCTGCTGCTGTGCTTATCTGATATGGAAGGAGTGAAGATGGTGCTGAGCCCCGGGGACCATCTGGAGGTGTAGCTGGAGACCTGAGACGGAGGGGAAAATATGCTTTTTCCACTTTTAGCTGTGCAAAAATGGGCTGCTTGGTGTCCTGATGCTGGATTTGAGCTACTGGGCTGGAAGGGATGATGCTGCTCCTCCAGGATATACCCCATAGGGGTAACAGGATTTTCTGAGCTGCTTTTGCTGCCCCAGGTAGTATCCAGAGAGCAGCCCTTGCCTGGCCTGATCTTCTTGGGGTCGACACCCCAGGGATGGGGTGTTGGGAGCACAAATGCTTTTCCCTCCCCTTGGGTAGTGCTGTGGTTTCCCTTAGGCCTGGGAGCAGATATGACTCCTATATGGCTCAGCTGTGGAGCTGGATCATGCTCCCTAGGGAGGGTGCTGGTCTGCCTAGGATGAAGCTAAATTAACTTCACCCGCACCTGTAGCACCAGCATCTTTATCCCCTGTGCTGGGCTCTGGTTTTGCTGTCATGGGCTGATGTGGGTCCTGCCCTGTGGCATTGGGGTGTCCCCAGGGTGCTCCTGCATCCAGGGAAGCTGGGTTAGGGGCTGCATTATGGGAAGAGGAGCGAGAAGACACGGGGTCTCAGAGCACAGAGTGATACAAACATTCACCCACACACACGGGCTTCAGCCTCTATCCCAAAGACCACTAGCAGGAGCTGGCACCTGCCAAATGAACCTTGTCCATGGGCATTTCCACAGGGAAAAGCAGCACGTGGAGCTTCCAAAAAGCACCACCTGGTCCAACGGGATCACCAGCTCTTGGGAACTTTTCACCCTCCTCCCAGCTTGATGTCCTCAGCCCCTCAGGGCAGGGTATCCTCAGGCATCCCTGAGTGAGATGTGGTGACACAGGCTGTCCAGGCATGGTGGGAGGCAGGTGAGGGCGCCCACCCAGAAACCACTGCATCTGGAAACAGAGCTGCTGTTATGCTCACAGCTAAATATAGGCTTTTGCCATCTCCACTGGTTTTTGGCTCTGGAGGAAAAGGCAAGGGGTGGGTTAAGGGTGAGTGTGCCCATGTCGTGGTCCTCCAGATGTGCCAGTGCGGATGCACCAAAGGGATTTAAGTGGGATGGGTGGGAAAAGCAGCCTGGGCATGAGCCAGGGGACAGAGATGAGTCTCGGTACCTGGAAGGTGGGGCTTTTTACAGTGTGAGTACTCCAGGTCCTAATGAGTGCCCCATCAGGGGTGATGGCGGTGGAAATCCTGGGCTCGTGGGAGCATTAATTAGCCGATTTGGGGGCTGGGAGAAGTGGGGCTAGGCAGTGGTGGGGTGGGAGAAAACAGTCCTGCTGGGGCTAGGCACTGGGGAGATGGAGGGCGACTCCAGCCCCCGGGAAGTGGAGGTGGCCCCTGTTCCCTCTCAGGGATCAGGGCAGGGGATTCCCGAGGCCAGGGGTGTCGTGTTTGGCAGAGTGTAGGTTCGGTTCTGGCTCCCAAGAAGCCTCCCAGGGCCGTTACCTCCTCCCCCGTGGTAGACTTATCCCAGCATCTTGCCCGAAACAGCCAACCCGACATTCCCAGACTCTGGCACGAGCCATGTTCAGACCCCACTGACTCTCTGGACTGGGCTGTGAAATGCCAGTGCTTTCTTTGAAATTCCTTTTTTTTTTTTTTTCCTTATTTATTTTTTTCTTTTTTCCCTAAAAAAAAAAAAAAAAAAAAAAAAAAAAAAAAAAAAAAAAAAACCCACCACCACCACAACAACAACAACAAACCACAGAAAAAACAACACCAACCCCCTCTCCACAACTAAAAATAACTGCTGCGACTGGGATTTACCTCGGTGGGGGCTGATGTGATAATTTACCCCGTCGGGCAGATGGGATTTACCTCAGGGGGAAGATTTACCCCGTGCAGCAGATTTACGCTGGCTGTTGTGGGATGATGATGCTTTCCTGGAAAATCCTGATTTAAATAAATAAATAAATAAGTAAAATAAACGGGGAAAACACGCAGCTAAAAATAGCCGCAGGGGGCGAGATTTACCTCAGGGGAAACAGCTGGAACGGGAAAAATGCTCCTGGCCGAGTAGAGTCAGGCTTTACTTTGACCACCCCAGCTACACTGCAGGAGTGCAGAAAAGAGGGTGAGGAGGGCAAAACCTAATACCGGGGGGGAAGTGGTGAAGGTCGAGCGCGGCCCCGCCACGGTGCCGGTGGCCCCTGGGCCGGCTCGTTCGCCTCTTGGCAAGCGCCGCAGTCTGATGCAATCGCTGCGCTGACGGAGGCGGCGGTTCCCACCTGTATTTGCCATTGTGTGCCCGGAGCTGTTTGCAGGTGTTTGCTGGCGCCGCGCTGTCTGAGCCGCACTTCCCTCCTCCTTCTCCTCCTCCTCCTCCTCCTCCTGCTGCTGCTGCCCCGGCCAAGGCCTGGCCCCCCTCGGCCCCCCCGCCCGGCTCCCCGCCAGCCGCCGCTGACACAGATGCTGCGAGCACACGCGTGACCTTGGCCAGGCGCGCTCAGGCGTGGAGGGGGTTTCTGGCCGCCGAGCGTGTGCACAAGCGCATACGTACTTACATACATGGCTACACTGACACGTGTGGTATGTGCATATTCACGCGTGTGTGAATGCACGCGTGACTTTGTGTACTTACACACGTGTTTACAAACACTGACACACGTCTGTGCACGCTCACACGTGCAGATATGCGTGCATGACTGTGCTCAGTTACACACACGTATGTGCACTCACACACGTGTAATACAGACACTGACACGTCTGGGCGTATTCACACGTGTGCATGCATTTACATTCATGCCCATGTGTACTTACAATATGCCTACAGGCACTGACACACGTCTGTGCGCACTTAAAATACACGCACATTTAAGTATGTGGTGTATGTATGCACACATGCCTGTGTGCACTTACACACACACACACACACACACACACACACACACACCCCTCTGTGCATTTACACACGTGCATACACTGACGTATCTGTGCACGCACACGTGTGCATGTATAAACCGGAGGGCTCATCCTGCAAACCAGCCTGTGTAGGGGCTCAGCATCTCCTTGGCTGGAACTCCCAGAGACGCTGTGGAATTGGAGGAGGCTATTCCTGCTCCCTCTCCCTCTCCACCCCCGTGTAGACCACTCTCTGTCCTGGCAGCCAACTCGCGTGTTCCTATCTGCCCTTGTCTTCCCTCTCCCACAGGTGACATCGGGGCTTCGCATCCCACGGTGTGACAGAGGCTTCACACAAGTCCCAAAATCTGCCGGGGACGACGTGGGGTGGAGCCGAAGCGGTGAGGGCCCGCAGCCGTGACTCGATGCTGCCGTCTCCAGGGCAGAGGAGGAAGAGCCCGGCTCACTGGGAAGGTTCTCCCGCCGGGAAGTACTGGGATTTCAGATTTCCTCTGGTGTTACCCTTGGAAACGACCCAGGACTTCCCCCGATGCCTCTCCTGGCAAGAATTGGGATCTCTCCGGTGTTCCCCTTAGGAAGTGCCAAGACTACCTCTGGTGCCCTTCGAGAAACCTCCTCTGTTGCCCACATTCCAGGCACAGAGATGTGTGGCATCGGGCTGTGGGGGCTACTGGCCACCTGTGCTTGACTAGTGACCCATCACATGCTCTTGGGACAGTCGTTCCCCCCACTCTGGGCAGAGCCATACGATATCATGGCCAGCACAGTGATGGGATCTCTTGCCTTGCACCAGGGTGAAGAGGCTGGTCAAGGGGCTGGTTGGGATACTTCAGGCCATCCACAAGGTCATCTCAGACCTCTGCAACATCACGGAATGAGATAGTCTCTAAAGTCCTTTCCAATCCAAACCCCTCTGGCTTGTAAGGTGGAAGCTGGTACGTGGCCCACCTGTCTGGACACCTTGGTATCAGAGGAAGATTCAAGTCTCTGTCTTCTGGTATGGGAGAGGACTTTGCTGGTGGAAAGCCATGGCTGGAAAGGCTGGAAAAGGCTTATTGAGCAAATATGAGGTAGTGGGAAAGATGCTCTTTACTCCTCCCTCCACTGTCCCTCAGCACAGCTGAGGGGTTGAGGACCAAAAAGTTTTCCCACCTTTTGGGCCAGCCCTCACCCCAGTGAGGTCACACTACCAACATGTAGGGACATCACCTCTGCTTTGTCCAAACCGGAGGAGTTGAGGACACAAGCTGCCAGGCTCTCCCCATACTTCAATGTCCTTATCCCAAGGGTCACACACTGGAGCAAGCCCAAGGCAGGCAACTGACACAAATCTGTCCACCCTGTCGGGCATGACCTTGTCTTTGTGCGCTGAGATGGAGACAGCAGTTGCTTTCTTCCCACAGAGGGGAAGAAGGAGGTCTGGGTGTATTAATTTGCCAAACTCAGCCACACTCCTGGCAAAGGGGCTGCACTGCCCAGCTGGGGTGGCGTTGCTGCTGCCAGGCCTTCTATTCTGCCTCAAAGTTTCTTGCAGTGGGAGGCAAATGTGTATCCTGGATCTGAGGTCCCTGGCACGTTTCTAGGTGTCCCTTCCAGCTGAGTTGGAGTCTGGAGGTCTGATGTCCTTCCTTGTCATGGCAGAGGCCATGCCCAGCATGTGTATCCATCTGTCTGTTTGCAGGAGGCTTCTTCACACAAAAGTCCATCTCTGCGCATGATTATCGTTATCCCAGACCTGGCATGGAGTTGGCTCTTCTTCGAGAGGACAATGATGGAGAGAAGAACAATGGGGAGGAACGAAAGGATAGCGGCAACCAGGTGATGGAGAGGAATCAGGGAATGGAGATGAACCAGGGGATAGAGACAATCAACATGATGGAGAGGAACCAGGGGACCAAGAGGAACCAACTGCTGTGGCTTGGTGCACAGGATTAATCCTCAGCAGGATTAAGCCCTGGCTTGTCTCAGTGGCTGTGGTGCCTTTTACTGGTGCCAGTAAGGGTCAAAGCTGCCCTTACTCAGGGTTTTGCCATTGTCTCCGTGATTCCCGTTACTGCTGCACTCTGAAATACCCTGTAGGCAAGTTTGGGTGCTTGGCATCCCATTTTTTCCCTCCACTTTGCCAGAAAGACGTGGTGTACTCCAAGGACGTAGGTGGGATGCATGTGGAACAATGGGTGGCAGGCTGAACAAACTGTGAGTGAACCAGAGGCCACATCTCCTCATGCTGAACCCCTCTGAGATCCCTGCCCTCCCCCAACAGCACTGTACCCTGTCTGCAGGGTGGGGAGGTGCCAGATGGACTCTGACTGGTGGAGGCCAAAATTTTTGTTTTAAATAGATGCAGCTCCCTCTCCCCTACCCCGGGTTGCTGTAACTGGGGATAGTGATGGGAGAACGATGAGAAGGGTGGGATGAGGATGAGAAGATTAGGATTGGGGTTTGATGGAGATGAGAGGATGATGAGGAATGCAGGTTGAAGAGTCTCAGCCTCCAGACTAAACCCCACCAGATCGATCTGGGGGGGGAGAGGTATCTTCTAAAAAATGAATAGTAACAGAAACTGTATCCTAATTCCAATTCCCAACCCAGATCCCTTCGCCCCCAAAACAGGCACCGCTACCCCTAGCCCATGGTCTCAAGAAGGTCCCTCCCCTTATTTGCATTAATGGCTCCGCCCGCCGCCAGTTTTAAGGTCTCTCCCGGAGCGGCGCCACGGGCCGCGCCGAAGGGGCGGAGCCACAGCGGCAACAGCCAATCAGCACGCGGCGTCTTCCGCGGGAAATCCGAATTTCGCGGCACGGGTTTTGGCGCTTAAAAAAAAAAAAAAAGGGAAAAAGAAAAAAAAAAAAAAAAAAAAAAAAAAAAAGGAGCACTTGGGGCCGGGCGCGATCGGGCGGGAGCGGAGCCCCGGCGCGGGGGTCCCGGCCCAGGCGGGGCCGTGCTCCGGCCGCCCCGACCCGATACGGCCCCAGTGAGGCTGATTTTTGGGGCCGAAAGTGACTTTTCCGCCGATTTTGGCGGCATCGCAGTCGCATTCTTCTCTGCAGGTTTTTCGGGGGGAATTTGGGGACCGGCCGGTGGCATCGCCCGCCGGAACGCCTCCCCGCTCCCCCAAAATGGCATGGCTGAGATTGTGACCCCCTCCCGGCTGCAGAATCGCGGAGTGCTCTTGCCCCCTTTCCCGGGCCGGGCTTCTCGGAAAGGACTTTGCAATGCTGCGGCTACCCAGGGGAGTGTCCCCCGCTCCGGGGAGGGGGGGTACCGCCCTCCCGCCCCCACCTCCCCTACACCACCCGAAGAAGGTCACGCCAGTGATGGGCTCCTGTGTTCCGGGGGTTTCCAGCCTGGGCAGCCCCCCATTATCCACAGGCTCTTTCACCCAGGACTACACGCCAGCGGCTGTCAGCGCCCCGACTTCCCGGGGCGGGTGTCTCTGCGATACCCCCCAAGGCCCCGAACTCAGGACCCTCTGTTCACCCTCGGCGGGACGGCTGCCGGTAAGATGTCTGCATTCCGTCTCTTTCTCCGGGCATCGGCTCGGGGGCACAGAAGGCTGGGGATGGGGCTGTGGGAGAGCTAGAAGTGGGTGACCCCAGGATGTACAGCCCCTTCCCTTCCAAATTTTGCAGCTTATATTGGAGTCTAATGTGTCTTTCTGGGAGTGGGGGAGGGTGAGGTCTGAAATCAGAAGTCCCAGTGAAATGGCTCAGATGTTTCTCAACTTCCCCTCGTCCCTGCATACCCGCGGCTCTGGCTTCCGCTTCGTGGCCTCTTTCGGCCTCTTTTCCTCTCTCCAGCTTGCAAAAAGTCCGGGTTGTGCCTCTACACCCGGCCAGCAATCCTAGCCCCTTTGACAAGCCCTTTCTATGGTGGGGAAATGAGGAATGGGTACAGGCAGAGCCCCTGCTCACTGGCTCTCCCCACTTTGGAACCGCGACCCCTGGGGAACACGGGACAGGGGTGCTACAGCGTTGCTTTCCAAGAGTGGTTTCTGCACGTGGTTATAGTGGGGCTGGCAGTGGCTGGTTTTTGTGGATGGTCTCATCCCCCCATGGATCACCCCAAGGCTTTGTAGCTCAGACCCTGATGCTGGGAGTTGTGTAGGTGGTTGCTGTCCCATATCCCTGTCGCCAAGCCACGGGGTCACCTGTGTTTACAAAGCCCAATACTAAGCTATAAAGCTAGCCCTAAACAGAGAAACTGAGGCACAAGTCGAGTGCTAGCCCCGTGCCCATTGTCAGGGCACACAGGAGGTTCTGCCCAGCCTGTCCCTGCTCCCGGAGGGCCCCCTCCGAGTCCCCGGCCCGTCTCCCCCGCTGGCAGCTGGCATTTAATTCCTGCCTGCTGCAGCCTGGGCACACATCCAGCCCGCACTGTGAGCCTCTGTTCTCTTCGGTCCTGGGAGAGATCCCAGACCCCGGTAACACCGATTTAGTTTTCCCAAAGCTTGATTTATTTATTTATTCTCCTCCCCCCCTGCCCCCGCTCTTTTCCCAGTCCCTGATGCTTGGTGCCAGCTGGGGACATTGCCGCGGCGGGGGGGAGAGGGAGTGTCTTTGCTTTCCCCTTTGTGCCATGGCTGGGGGGCTGAATGCGGCCGTTTCGAGTCCCATCCCGGGGGACTTCGGGGACCACCTGTCTCCTCTCCGGCCTCTTTGTCTCTGAACCGCGTGAGACATCCTGTACCGCTGGGGTCTGTTGTTTAAGAAGACACCATCATTGATTGCTGCCCCGTCCCTTAAAAACACCCCACAGACTCCCAGTACCATTTCTGTGGATGTGCAGAGCTGGTTTTGGCCTAATGGCCCCTTTGTCAGCATCATCATCACCCACTCCAGTGCTCAAGGTACCGCTTCCTGCCGCTGTCCACTAAATGTGGCTGGGGAGGGAGGGGGGGAGGGGGCGGGATTGTGTGACGCGTGGGAACATGAAGTGTTTGTCCTTAAATGACACCTGGGATCAAGAGGTTTTGGGCTAACGGCTTCTTTTGTCATCACCACCACCACCATCATCATCATCATCATCATCATCATCATCATCATCATCATCATCATCATCATCACCCACACAAGGACATGTTCCGGGTGCTGCTGCTCACAACTGTCCCTTGAACAGGGTCTGGGGAGCTCATATGACAACTGGGAACATGATGTGCTCCTCTATCCCCCTTGGTGGCTTGCGAGAGGCATCTCCACGTGTCCCCATCTCACTTCCCGTGCCATTACCCCATTTGCGGTGCTGAAGATAGTTTCCAGCCCCGGTATGGCACTCGCAGCCCTGATAGCTGGGGTTCCTGCTGCACACACCCTGTTTATGGCACAACCTTTGTGCGCAGAGCTGAGGCAACCAGATATAAGCCTTTCCTCCCAATTCTCAAGCCGGGCGATTGCAGCCGCTCCCACCGCCTTTGTGCCACATGAGTGGTCTGGGATCACATGGAGGAGCCTATCACCCCGCGGGAAAGCAGGATGGGTTGTCTCTCATGGTCAAAAAAAGCCTTAAATTTACCATACCTTCTGATTTGAGGGTTCTTGGGTAATTAAATGCATTTTCCTCCAGGGAAAATGTGTATTTTGGAGTAGTTTTAGCCCATGCCAATCCTGTCGTCAGTGTTTGCCCATCTCTGGTCTCTCTAGGGGCTGTGGAGTCTCTGTAGGGACTTAGGGCTATGCAAGAGCACTGGAGAGAGGGGTGTTTCTGCTGTGGGTTCCCAGGTCCCCACCCTGAACAAGGGTGTCCAGAGTCCGCTGTGGTTCTGTATGGGCTGGCAGGGCTGAGCTGTCTGTGCAAAGAGCACCCAAGAGTGGCAGCTCCTGTGGGTGCTAGGTTTCGAGAGAGCCTACTTAGCAGCACACCAGATTCTACAGGGGTGACATCATCCCATCCCACCTTGATCCCATCAAAGGGTTTACTGCATGGGCAAAAGTGGGGATTTTTGGGAGAGGGATGGGTGGGGAAGTGGTGATTGTGCTGCTGCCCTTGGAGGGGTTTTTGTGGCTATGACTTTTAAAGCCACTGTTCCCCTCCACCGGGGAACATCTCCCAGGATAGGGCTATTGGAGGGGATGCAGATGTCAGCTGCATCCCAGAGCAGGGAGCAGTACCTGGGGTGGAGGTATTGCCTTCTTTCCCATTGCAGAGTGGTCTCACTATCCCCCAAATCTGAGATCAGCCTCCATTCCCCTGTCCGCATCTTGTGCCCTACTATCCCTCAGCCACCCCAAGGCAGTGGGGGCTGCACCTGTCGGGGTCCAGCCCCTTGGCACAAGCAAGCAGAGGATCCTGGAGTGCCCCTTGGCTCTCCACCAGCTCTGAGTGCCCAACCCCAGGCGCTGCGTTCCCACGCCCCCATGGGGGTGGTGGGGCTGGTAAAAGGGGGAATAGGGGGGAGCCCCATAAAGGGCCGGGCAGAGCCCGGGCAAGCCCGGAGAAGGCAGCAGATGCTGTTTAAAGGGAAGGTTGGCAGGAGGAGCCCCCTGCGGGGGGGCGCTGACGGATGCTCTGATGCTTGGGCTGGGTGCAGGGTGTAGCCCCTGGCGCCAGGGCTGGGCTCAGGGCTGCTTGGCAGGCAGAGCTGGCAGGGGGCCCAACCTGCCCCCTCACTGCCTTATATACCCCCGATATTTTGGGGTCAAGCCTGATTTCCCACCCTCACCATCATATTGGGGTGTAGATGGTGTGTTCCCACATCCTGAGGAGCTGTGGCTGGGGGCTGGCAAGTGGCATGCGGTGGTCCTGCCATGTTTTGGTGGGGGATCTTTGGGTTTGGTTCTTGCTCACCTACCTATTCTGATTCATCCCCCCACACCCCCCACCCCCCAGTGCTGGTAGAGTGCTGGGAGCCCCTCGCTGTGTCCCACTCAGCTGTTGTGTGCCTAATCCTGCCCGGCTCAGAGAATGGCAGCTGGGTCACAGGAGGGAGCCCCTTGTCCATTGTCCCTTGCTGGTGTGGCTCAGAAGTCAGGGTCCTGCCAACTCTGAGCCCACCAAGCTCCCACCCCCCCAAAACTGCACCTGGAGAAGCAGGTGTCCCCCTATATGTCCCCCCCCTACACATGGAGAGGGGGGATTCAGGGGGTTTGGAGGTGTCTGGAAACACCAGGACCTGCTGTGGGTTGCTCCGTGACTCAGTTTCCCCATTGCTTGGGGCAAGTGGGGTGCAGCTGACCTCCGCAACAGTGATGGGAACATACATTGGCCATGGCCATCCAGGCCAGAGAAGTAAGGAATACCAGCAGGGGTGGGGGCCAAGGTGATGCCCACCCTCCAGTGCTGGCAGATGGATAGGGTCTTATTTGAGGCAGGTGTTTCCCATGCACTCAGCATTAACTGTTGTGCTGCTGGCAGCTCCAGGGCAGATCCGGGGGCACAAGGCTGGGGTTGGAGGCAAGTTCACTGGGAAAAACCTGCTCGGGGAAGGGTGGGAGGGAACAGATTCCCACAGGAGCTCGGGACCAACCTGGCTCCCTGGGGGGGCGGAAAACAGCCCCTGGCACCTCTCCCACCAGCCCACTAAGGTGGGAACGAGGCCGAGGTGCCAAACCCTTCTCTGCAAAGTGCATTGTGCTCCCAAGGGAGCTGCTGTCAGAGCCGGCACAGGGATCTGGGTGCGATGTGGGATGTACTGGTGGGGACCCTTTGGGACAGCCCAGCCTGGGAGCAGGTACTGGGGCAGGGAGCAGGGTTGGGATGGGGCTGGGGGGCTGCCTTCTACTGCTGAGCCAAAGAGTTCCCCCCCAAATCACCCTGTGCGTGTTTGTGGGTGTGGAGGGGTCCTAGGGGATTTGTTTGCATTAGTAGCCGGGCTGGTGACACCCTCCAGTTCTCCTGTGAATTTACTCTGCTGCACTTTTCCCTGGATCCCTTCCACCGAAGTGCTGCTCAGGGTTCCTTGAGGGGGATTTCAAGGAGCTGCTTACCCTGGTGATGGGACAGCAGGTGCAGGGATGTTTGTCTCCCCTCCCAGAACCTAGCATACCCACCCCCCACCTAACAGCTGGGTACATATGTCCAGGGGTCCTGGGGGGGGGCTGAACTTGGCTGGTTCCAGGTGTGCTGGTGGTAGCTGGGTGCCCTCAGCTGCCTCAGCCATGACCCAGGTGGGAGGGAGGAAGTGAAATCCTGCACCCCAGCGAGCCAGCTGGCAGGGTGGGAGGTGAGGATCTGGCTTCGGAGCTGCCGTATTCACAAGAGCCCTGCCAGATCTTGGGGATAAGGGGAAATCCCAGTGGGTTCCCTGTGACTGCCAGGGTGTGCAGGAAGTCCTGGGAGGTGACAGGACCCCTCATCTCCTCTCCATCCAGTTCTGCCAGGGGCCTCTCACACTGCTGGGTGCTGCTGTGCCCCTTCCCCAAAGGAGTATTGCAACTGGATGAGCCTCTTGCAGGATTACCCCAGCCTAGGATGTGGCAGCCAGGGCTTGGCTGATGGCCCTGTGGGGGTCTAGGGAACTCAGAGGGGTGTCTGGCTTGGCCATAATACAGGGTTTTCTCTTCTGCTCCAGGCCAAGAGGAAGCTGGACCTGGAGGGCCCCGAATTTTGGACGCCCAAGGGGAAGGGCTGGACACTGGCACAGGTTCCCAGTCCCAGGAGTAAGTGATGCGGGGTGAGATGGGGCAGGAGAATCTGGGGGGAGCAGACCCCACTTTTCTTCCCTCTTAGATCCATGTCCCCTCTAGGACTACTTCATGTCACCTCCAGTGCACGTCGCACACTAAGGAGAGGATGGGCAGAATCTCATGTCCAGCCCAGGGACCTGGCTTAGGAGAGGGTGGGGAGGTCTCTTGTCTCCAACCCTATGTAACCTCTGTCCCAAATCCGACACTAAAGAAAGGAAAACATGTCTAGCCCCATGTCACCTCCATCCCACACTAAGGAAAGGATGGGAGGGTCTCTTATTTCCTCACAGCCCCCAAGTCTCCCGGAGAGAAGACTCGCTACGACACCTCACTGGGGCTGCTCACCAAAAAATTCATCCGTCTGCTGAACGAGTCTCCCGATGGTGTTGTGGATCTGAACCGGGCTGCTGAGGTGCTGGAGGTCCAGAAACGTCGCATCTACGACATCACCAACGTACTGGAGGGCATCCAGCTCATCTGCAAGAAATCCAAGAACCACATCCAGTGGATGTAAGTGATGCTGGGCAGCTGATGGGGATGGGGCAGGATGGTGGACACATGGCTTGGGGACACATAGGATGTGCTGTGCCTTCACTCAGATGCCATCTCTGTTGGCAGGGGGACAGGGATCTTTGAAGATGCAGCAATGGTGGCGAAGCAACAAGTGCTGTGTGGGGAACTGGCTGAACTGTCTGGGACAGAGAGGATGCTGGACCAGCTCATGCAGGACTGTGCCCTGGAGATCCAGCAGCTGGCTGACAATGAGACCAACCAGAGATATCCTTGCTGAGGGAGATGGGAGGGAGGGCCGGGTCTTGGAGACCCCTCTGAGCCTCTTCTCCTCCAGTTGGATTCCCCTGGGCTTGGGGGGTGTTTGGACGGGTGCGAGGGTTGATGTCTGGCTTGCAGCCCCTTCTTTTCCTATACCTCATGCTTGTCCACGCTGGCATACGTCACCTACCAGGACCTCCGTGCCATCAGCGGCTTCCAGGAGCAGACAGTGATTGCTGTGAAGGCTCCCCCTGAGACACAGCTGGAGGTGCCAGACTTCAGCCAGGTGTGTGTGGATCTGGGTGCTGCTGGATCTGTACCACCCTTGATGGGTCCCTTTGGGGTGTCCCAAGGACACAGACCTGCATGATCCTGGGTGGTTTTGGGGTGTCTCCCTAGGGCAGTTTGACCCTGAGTTGGTTCTTCAAGGGTTGCAATGACCCAGGTGGATCTCTCATGGGTTGGGGGTAATGGAGTGGGATATGGGTGACCTTCTGGGACCCTGAGCCTTACTCTGCCCTCCCAGGAGAACTTCCAACTCCATCTGAAGAGCACCAACGGCCCCATCGAGGTGTACCTCTGCCCAGAGGAGATCACGGAGGAAAGCCCCACCAAGGAGCACCCTGTCCCCTCTGCTTCCACCTCCCTACAGGACCACCCCGTACCCCTTTCCCTGCCAAACAGTTCACCATCAGCCACACAGCCACCCCACCCCATCTCCCAGAGCTGGAGGGGCACAGGAACTTCTCTCTCCCCCCCATCTCTGCCTCTCCCCATCCAGGGGGGACCCAGCTCACTGCTGGAGATGGAGCCTGGGCTCCTGGGCTCCCCCGCCCATCTTCTGCAGCAGACAGAGGACCAGCTGCTCTGCACCCCCTCCCACCTGGACTTGGGACCCTTCGTCACCTTCTTGCCCACCCTGGAACAGGATGACTATCTCTGGGGGCTGGAGGGTGAGGGTGTCACAGACCTCTTTGAGACATATGACTTGGGGGACCTGCTGAAGCACTGAGTATACCCCCAGTCCCCATTGCCTTTGTCCCCTCTGGCCACTTGTGTCCTGAGTGCGTGGGATCAGTGTGGGGTGACTGGAGAGATTTGGGTATATTGGAGAGCACTGGGTTTTCTTAGGAAGGGAGGGAGAGGGAGACTTGTGTTGCTCACCCAGTGTGGCATCTCTGCACTCTCCTGCGTTGGTTGTCACCTCACTGGGCTCTGGGAGTGCCCTGGGATCCATCCAGGACCCATCCCAGCATCTCCCCATAAATCCATGGGGCATCGATGCTTCCCTCCATAACCCCCCACCACCCTGGGGATGCTGGTGGACTGGGAGTGCCTTTGGGTGCCCCAGATGGGTTAGGGGCACCTTTGGGTGGCAGAGAAACCTCTGCCCAGAATGGGCTGTGTCATGTTTTGGAGTCACTCCAGTTGCTCCTCAATTAAACTGGTTCTTCATGGTCACAACAGGTAATTTCCAGTGGCATTCCCACCACCACCACCCCCCACCCCCACCACCACCCCCCCCACGGATGGAATATCCTTAAAATAATAGTGAGGCAGCAAAGCTAAAGTCACCTTTGGGCGAGGGAAGGATGAAGCTCACGTGGCTCCGGCAAATCTCTGACCAGGATATGGAGCCATATTACCTGATGAGTTGCAGTCTCTCTGCCCCAGTCCACACCAGCTTCCTCCAGCTTCTTGGAGCTACTGGTGCTGGGAGTATCAGAACTGGAATATACTGGGAAGAGGTATGTCTGGAGGAGGCAGTGACCTGCAGAGAGAGGCTTGGGACAAGCCCTGGGAGATGGTGTAGGATAGGGCTTTTAATTGTGCCATTCTTTGCAAAATACCTGTAATTATTGCACTATATTTATCTGGGTCCCCCCCCTTTGGTGTGGGGCTGGCAGGGGCTGGATTTGTCAGTGGGTGTATTTAAGTTGTCCTTCCTTGGGTTGTTGGTGTTCCTGTAGGTTGGCTCAAGAGATGGTGTGGGTGAGAATATATTTTGGCCTGGAAAAACTTATGGCACTTGATGTTTTCTGCCCAGGAGGGGTTGAAATAAAATAAAATTTTGGAGTTATAAAGAGCTGTTTTCCTCTAAGCAGCAAAATGATGGAATGGTTTGGGAGGAGGGAGGACATGAGCTGGTTTTGCTCCTATTTTCAGGGTAAAATGGCTTGGTTTGGGGCCTTTTAGCTGGCCAGCCTGTTCTGTAGGCACTTGTGGAGAAGAGGTTTGAGATGAAGCTTTGACTGGAGTGAGGAGAATGGGTCTAATCTGCTCAGGTTGGTGATTTCCAGCCCAAACCTGGCTGGGATGAGCCTTTGCCTGAGCTACAGTCCCTTCAGCCAGGAGTGGGGGAAAAGCCCCAGGGCTGGCATCAGTTCCCTATGGATCTTGGGGCTGGATGGGCTTGTGCACCCTGATTTGGGGTCTGCAGAACAAGATCCTTTGGGAGCTGTATCCATTTAAGATCCTTCCCTATGTGTTACCTCTCATTTTGTGACTTGGGAATGCTACCAGTGCTGGTGGCAAAGTGATGGTCAGTGGTACCAGCTGATGTCCCATGGCATGTGGCGGTGGGTGGTGGTACCCAAGTGATTTCTGGTGGTACCCAGTGATGGCTGGTGGTACCTGATGTTCACTGGTACCAAGTGACACCTGGTGGTACTCAGTGATGTCTGAAGGTACCTGGTGATGTCTCCTGTTTGGAATCGTGGCATGCATAGTTCTTCTGGTGGTGTGGAGGAAAAGGAGGAGAACCCCGGGCCGGGTGAACAGAGCGAGGGGCACAGAGTTTCCATCCCTCTTGGGGGCGAGATGTCCCCGGGCGATTTGCACACACACCTCCCCCCGCCACCCCACACCCCCGCGCAGTCCCCAGGACAGCCAGGAGGGGGCAGGGCCACACCGGCCAAGGGACCAGAGGGACAGTTGATCCCAACCCCGCCTGCTCCAGTCTTGCCTGGTCTGCAGCTTTTTAACCCTCTGTCTGCCGGAGCCCTGCCGAGGGAGATGTCCCGGGAGCTCGGAAGATGTTGGGTCTCCCTAAACTGGGGGAGGACACCCGAAACCTTGGGGTCCCTTGTTGGTCTGTGCCAGAGGAGTGGAATCTTTCAAGCGTAGCCGTTCACCCAAGGCTTATATTGACTCTTCCTGTACCCCAGTCCCCATCAGCACTCCAGTAACAGTGGGTTAGAGGAGGGCTTGGGCTGGCCTTGGTTAGGCACAGACCCGAGTTTTACTGAGCCCCACTCTTGACTCAGTAAAAGGGTCGAGGCTCTGTCACCGTGGTGAGGGGCACAAGGAGCAGGGCGGGAGGTCTGCAAAGCCCCCTTGCACCCATGTTGGCCTCTCTCATGGCAAACCAGCCCCAGTGAGGCTTTCTGCTCCTTTCTGTTCCAGTTTGTCATCAGCCCCAGCCCTGCAGTGGGATGTGCTCAGTGTCTGTTCACCCTCATTTCCTGCTTCTGAGGTGTCCCGGCTTCCCCATTTTCCGGGAAAAACAAAAAAACCCACGAATGGGACACCAAATTCCATTGAGTGGTGGGGCGAATGCGGAGACAGGAGAGGGAACAGAGATTGCCTCCAGAGGGACAAAAAGCCAAGGACTCCAGTGATTATGCCCTGTCCAAGGATTGTCCCCTCGGGGTCCCAGGAAGGGCAGGGTAGGGGCGACCTCCAGCCAAACCGGTGTTTGGAATGGACTGGGCATAATCTTAAACCACGTGTGTTCCCATCTCCTAGCAAGATGGGGAGAGGTGATTCCTGGGGCCCCTGGGAGAGGTGGGTACTGGAGTGAGATACGTTCCCGGCGGAGGTGAGTGCTGAGATCCCTGGGTGCTTGGGTTAGGTGGGTGCTAGGTGCCTGGGAAACTGGGTGTTTGCGTTAGGGGATACTAGTGCCTGGGGAATGTCGGTTATTTGGATTAGAGAGACGCTGGGTGCCTGGGAAAGGTGGGTGCCGGCTGCCCAGGCAACGCTGGGGATGCGGATCCACCCAGACCCCAGGGTTTTCTTTTCGTCCCACCACAACACGGGGGAACTTCGCACCCCCAACGTCCCGGAATGGGGGTCATGTGAGGGGTTCTTGGGGAGCTCCGCGGCTCTTCGCCTTTAACGTGCGGACGGGCGGGGCCGCCGCGTGACGGCGGAGGGGCGGGAGCGGGCGGAGGAGGGAGGGTCGGAGCGGCTCCCGGTGCGGCGCGGGGCTCCCGGTGCGGGGCGCTGAGCCGGGCTGAGCGGGCACCCCGGGGCGCTCCGCAGGGGAGGCTCTCCTCGCCCCCTGTGCTCCCCCTGCCTCCGCCCGGTGTCCCCGGTGCCCCCCGCACCATGCCCGAGCAGCTCAGCGTGGCCGACTTCTTGGCCGTGACCAGCGAGGACCTCAGTTCCCCGGCCGCCGCCTTCACCTCCAAGATGCAGAAGTGCCGGGGGGCCGTAGGGGCTCTGGAGGAGGTGAGCTGGGTCGTAGGGTCAGGCTGCACATCCCACCTGGGAACATCCCCCGCATCCCGCCTGGGAACACCTCCGCACCAATAAGTGCTAGTCCCTAGACGCTTGCGCCTCCCTCGGGCTTCTGTTTTTTAGGGCCTACCCTTTCACTCCGAGACTGCGCTGGACATCCTAAACGGGTGGGTTGGGACCCTCGGGTGGGGGGGCCCTTTGCATCTTCCGAGCAACCCTAGTGTACTTTTATGGGGGGGCTAAACCTGTAGAAATGAGCAAAGGCTTCTTTAAAGCTCCAGGTGCCCCCCGGGGCCAAGACATACCCCCAGCCACCCCGAAGCCAGTGCGGCCTATTTCCGTATTTCTAGGACCAGGGCATCCCCTCCTGCCCCTCCCGGGGATCAAGGCACCCCTCCCCGAGGCCAGAGCATCCTTCTTTCCCACCGGGACCAGCACACCACTCCTGTCCTGGGTCTCAGAGAATCAGCCCGACATTTCCATTCAGTATCGAGCTCCTGTGCTGGAGCCAGCCCCGATGGATTGTGGTGGTGCTGGGGGTGGGGGAGGGGCTCCTCCTTGATCAAGTCAGGGGAGTATTTTCAGCCTCCCCCAAAAATCAGCAGCAGCTTTTTTGGAAAGGGTGGAGATGTTGGGGGGCCTTCATCCTCCTCCCAGCTGGAATAAAGGCAGCTTCCAGCTGGTCCTGTGGCTTTTGCCAACTCCTCTTAGCTACGGAATGACTTTGAAGGAAAGCCAGGGCTGGCAGGGAGTGGGGGGCCCCAGGTGCCAGGGCTGCTGGGGTACCTGGGAGCAGTGGGATGGGTGTCCCAGGCCTGGCAGTCTGGGAACACACCATGTAGCATCCTGGTCCCCATCAGCACATGCTGGTCACTACCACGGATCTTCTTTCTAGTAGGGAAGGAAGAGGCAGCTCCAGCCAGGAAGGAGCAGCAGGAATTTTGTTTGGCTACTTGGAGAGGCCGTGGTTAAGAGATGCAGGAATGGGGAGGAGACGTGTCCCTTGGGAGTGACAGGGGGTCTGTGCGATTGCCTTAGTGAAGCTTGAGCAAGCACAAGAGAGAGCTGGGAATCATGACTGCTCCTGTATGTGCCATGGATGGTACAGGGCTGAACCCCCCATGCTACTGGAGGCTCTGGGGAAGGGGCCAAACCGCTGCCAGACCTTTGGCATCCCCCTGGTCTCAGCATGAGAGAAGGGGGGAAATCCAAGCAAACCAGCTCCACTCCATCCTTGGAGCCCCAACAGGGCAATAGCATGTGGCAAAGGGAATAATCAGTGGTGGATTTGGGAATCTGGGGGATGGGAGATACATTCTGACCAAACCGAGCTGTGGTCTTTCCTGTCATCACCCCTCAGACTGGCTGGTGGCTTGGCGAGCAAAAGGGAGTGAAGGATGCTTACTCCGGTGACTGCTGGGTGGGAAGGGATGGCTATATTCTACCATGACCCTGGGACAGAGCATGACCACATGCATCCAAGATATGAACAGGTCTCAAATGGGGGGCAGGACCAAGCAGGGAGAGGACTGGAGATTACTGCTCAACAGTGCTGCTCAATCATCCTGATGTTGGCCAAAGCTACTGTGTGCCTCACTTTACCTCCTGAGATTAAAGAGGGCTCTTCCCTCCCAGGGGTTTGTGGGACTTCAGGGTCCTTGAGGCTGCTGCGGAGACAGAACCTGAGGTCTCTGGAGTGGGCTTGGAAGGTCAAATCCAGCCCTTGGTGGTTGGTGCTGTGTGCATGTCAGAGGGCACTGGGCACCTCTGGGCTTGGGCAGGGTGACGAGGCAGAGGCTACTGTCAGAAGAGCTCCCAGCTTACCCTGTCCTCCCGGGCAGTCCCACATACTGCTCCTGGACGGTAGCTTGGCACCTTGGCTCTGGCACCTGTGGCAGCTCCTTCACCAAGTAGCATGAGCCAGCAGCAGTGGGGGAGATAGAAGAATAGCCTCCATTGACCATCCTGCCTGAGGTCCCCAGGCTGTGAGCCCAGCCAGCTGTGGTGTAGGTGTGTATTCATCCCTTCCTCCATCCCATGGGGAATTCCTCCTGCTGCCATCCATGTTGTGCCAATGTCTGCAGCTGCTCCCTGACCAGAAACACTTGAGCTGGGCCTGGGGGATGATGGGTGCCATCAGGGGCTCCAGACATCTCTGTCCCTCCACTTCTGAGCAGCCAAGGACCGCACTCCTGGCAGCCAGCCTGGTACATCAGGGGTGCCAGTGCTGCCTGCAGCTGCCAGCAGCACTGTGCGGTGATTCCCTCTGCATTTACCACCCAGATACTTGTCTCTGCTTGCCCTGTGTCCACTGGTTGACCTATGGACCCCTTCCTGAAAACCCTTGTCTCCTTACGTGGATCATCCCTGCTCTGCTTCATCCTGGACACTTGAAGGAGCGTCTTTGCACAGTTACCCAGTGATGCTTTCAAAGCATCTCATGCAACCTCGGTTTCCCCTTCCTAAGACTGCCAGATTTGCAAACCTGGAGCATCCAGGCATCCAGCCCTGGCTTCCACCAGAGGCAGAGAATGTCTCTGCTCTGGAGAGCACCTGGATTTGACACAGAGAAGGGCCATGAGGGGTTTTCGTCCATGCCAACATTCTCCCCACTGTAGATGCATTTTAAGACTCCCCTGAGCAGGGCGTTGGGCTCCCACCTCAGCTCCAGTCCTCTCCCAGCCAGTTCATCCTGGCAGCACCACATCTGATGAAGAGAGCAGTTCTGAAGCTAGGCTGATCCTGCTGTCAGGAAATCAGCCTTGACATCAGCCCTAAAACCTTCCACAGAGCTCAAGAAGAGAGAGGCTCTTTATTGTAATTCCTCCGAGGTTTCATCCCTGCCCTTTCTGCTGTTCACGCCCTCAAAATATTTCCAGCCTGTTATCATGGCTTTGGTACCTGCAGCCAAGCCGCCCTTAACCCTTTCCTGGTGCTAGGGCGAGCATGTGCTCAGATGCTCAGGCTAGCAGCACCACAGCCCCTTGCCTTTGGGTTGAGTGGGGCTGAGTTTGTCATAGTACTTGGATGGGGTTGAATTTGTTGTGGTGCTCGGGGGGCAAATCAGGGCTGTACAGGTAGGAAGAGATGAGGGAATGCGGAGAGCTCTAAACCAGAGCAGGATCTGCCTAGTGGGGCTGCAGGGATACTCATGGTGCTGGGGACCATGGGCAAGACCCTGTATGAGCTGGGCGGGGTTGGAACGCTATCTTCCTTGTTGTGGGATTGTTGTGGTTGAGCACACAACCACCACAAGGGTTTATGGGATTTGGGTCCCCATCAGCAGGAGGTGGGTCCTGTCCTTGGCTCTGTGGGGAGCTGGGCGCCCTCACACATCTCACCTGGTTCGGAGCCATGGGGATGGGATGATGTGTTACATGATGTTTCAACCCCTTATTGGTTGAAACAGGCCCTGCAAGAGCCAGCGAGGCATTTTCCATAGTTAATAAAAGCTGATGGGATCCAAAGAGCCTCTCGCCTCCTCCTACTGTCTTGCCCAAACCCTCCTCTCTGGGGCCAGCCAAAGTCCTGCCTGGCAGCAAAGCCATTGAGACCACAGCCCTGGCAGGGGACCAGCTGGATGCTGTGGCTCCAGCATCCCCAGGATGCCTCCAGCTCCTTTCCCAGCTCTGGGAGCTTGGATCCCACCCCACACATCTGCACAGCAGAACTGCAGCCTTTCCAAGAGCCAGCTGGGCTGGGGGAGTGGCAGCCATGCTTGGCTAATGAGGTCCATTTGTTTTCTCTCTTTGCTATTGCAGAGCCTGGATGGGGACCAAGCTGTGCTCCAGAGGATCAGGAAATACGTGAAAGCGATTCACATCTCTGGGCTCAGTGAGTTGGACTTTGGGAGATGATGGGTATTCCCAGAGCATGGGGCTGGGGACGTTTAATAGTCCTATCCTCCACCAGCAAGGTCACACCAGGCAGCCATGGGTGCTGGTGAGCCTGAGGGTATTTGCTACTTGCGTGCTACCAGCCCACCAGTCTGGCAACATGCTGAGGTGCCAAAAATTGTCTTAAAACGATACAAAGAGGGAAATGGAGAGCCTTAGGAAAGTTGTTTTGGATATTCCAGTGCTGTCTTGCAGCAGGATCAGTCCAGCTTTTCAACAGAGGTGGGTAGCAAGTCCAAAAAAAGTTACCCGGGGAGATGGTGGGTGCTGGTTGCTGGTGGAACCTCATGATGCGACCCGGTAATGTGCTTAGATGCTAAAAACTGTTTGAAATATATATTAAAAGGAAAATTGAGAACCTTAGGGAGGTTGTTTTTGGGCACTGCTGCTGTCCTGCATCAAGATCAGCCCAGCTCTGTTACAAAGGGATGGAGAGATGGTGGGACCTTACGCTGTGATCGTGATGTGTCGGGTGCTGCAGGGTCACCCCATGTTCCACTCCGGTGTTTCCCCATACAGCCCATGTGGACAACGAGGAACAGTACAGCGAGGCCCTGGAGAACTTCGGCAATAACCACCTCTCCCAGAACAACCATGAACTCTCCACTGGCTTCCTAAACTTGGCTGTCTTCACCCGTGAGGTCACTGCACTCTTCAAGAACCTGGTAAGCTGTCCCAAATCCACTTGGGTTTGGAATCCCCTACCAACCAGTGCAACTCCCCTCCATCCAGTTTAGCTGCCTCCCACCACATGCAGCAATTCCTACCTCCCACCCTGGGCTCAAGGACACATTCCCAGTGCTCTCCGACCATCTGATACCCCTGGTACTGGATTTATAGCTCACTCCCAGCTCCCTGGAGCCATTGACACTGGGATCTGATGGGAAGCTGGGGCTGCTATTTTCATTTTTTCCTCTTTTTCTCGCTTTCTGTTTTTTCTCACATCAACTGCATCTCTGATCTTGCTTGCCAAGAGTAAATCAAAGCCACATTGGGCTGCACAGTGGGGCCATGGGGAGCAGGCAGAGGCAGCTGTGAGCTGAGCCAGGAATGGCTCTGATGGAAAACTCAGCTTCTGAATGGAACTGGGTTCATGCATGCCCAGCAGCAAATCCCTGGTGGGTCCCATGTGGCCCCCTCTCTGTTCACTTTCAAATCCCCCTCTCCAAAGGGTGTTTTTGGCCCCTGGCTCTGCTTAAGGAGAAAATTGATTTCTGCTGCCCTTCCCCCAGCACGAATTTCAGATTTTTGGCATCTTCCTCTCCCAGATACCCCAATCTGGGCCTCCCTGTTCCTCCTCTTCCCCATCCTGGCTTTCATAGCCTGCTGGATTCCCTTGCTTCAGTATGGCTCTGCAGAACTGTCCTGATGGAGGAGTTTGACCAGTTCTAAGGGTCTCCACCTCCTGCCCCACTGCCTCCTGCTTCTGAGTGAGGTTCTGTGCCAAGACCCTCAACCAGATCCAAAAAACTGCGTTTCCCCTCCTATAGTCTCCCTGGAGCTGCCCCGTTACCCGTGGTTTGGGGGTGGTCCTGTGCCCTAGGGCTGGATTTCTCCCCAAGTGGTGCAGAGGACCAAAACCCTTTAAAAAAATCTGGGTACACCAGGGAAGTCCCATGTGGGTGCTGGAACTGCTGTCACAACTCTAAAATGGGGTGCTGCTCCGTGAACTGCGTGGAGGGATGCTAGGATAGCAGTGGGCTTCTATGTCCCCACCACAGACCCCTGCACAGCACTGGTAGGGATAATGCTGGCTGCATTGCTATCCCCAGGCCCCAGCAAAGGGAGACATTTTGCAAAGCCCTTTTGACATGAGTGAGGTCTTTTTATCACAGGACCATGGAGGGGCTGGTCGTGTTGCTGGGGACAGGGAGGTGTCAATGGGGGAAGACAGCTTTGTTTTTGGTAGCTGTGGCGCTGGTGTGGTTTGTGGGAAGGGCCACATTTGTCAGACATCTTGCAGCCAGCTCCAACAAGCCCCAGCATGCCCACTGTGAAGATCCTGGATTCAACCCCACTTCCAGCTTCTTTAACCCTTCCTGGGGCAGTGATGGAGCTGGGGGAGGTCCCTGGCACTGAGAAGGACCTGGGGCTCCAGCTCCCTGACTTCCCCCACCATGGGGTGACCCTGTCTCTACCTTCTGCAGGTGCAGAATCTGAATAACATCGTGTCCTTCCCCCTGGACAGCCTGTTGAAGGGGCAGCTGAAGGATGGCCGCCTGGTAAGTCCTGTCCCTAGGGTCACTCATTTGGGGATGTTCTGCAGCAAGACCCCTGGTATGGATTCAGCTCATGCCTGTGGCCAGGGGAAGGGGAAGGAGCCAGTACCAGGGGCTGGAAGGAAGCAGTGAGGGTTGGAGTGACAGAAGTGAGGGGTGAAGACCTGGTAGGGACACCCCTCACCCTCAAGGGGTGCAGCAGTGCAAGGCAAAGCTCTTGGCTCCTTTAGTGCCACCAGCTCTTTTGCTTTCCCTGACAGCTGCCACCCCCTCTTTCCTTTGCCACAGGATTCCAAGAAGCAGGTTGAAAAGGCCTGGAAGGATTATGAGACCAAAGTGTAAGCAACACACTGCCTCTGGCAAAATCTACCTAATCCCACTCTGCACAAAGGTGTTTTGTCCCCGGGCTGGGGCCAGGCATTTGTGGCGCCAGCTTGTCATGGGGGAGGGTTATGGTCCAGCTTTTCCCAAAGGGGAAAGGGGCTGGAGAGGGCTTGGATATGTTTTTCCTGATCCCATCCCCACTGTAGCCTCCTGCACGGGACACCTCTCAGAGCAGGGATGTCCCCAGCCCACCTCCATCCCATTCCACAGGGGGAAGATGGAGAAGGAGAAGGAACGAGCCCGCCTGGCTGGGGTCACCCAGGCTGAGCCAGCAGCAGTGGAGATGGCTGAGGACATGCAGAAAGAGCGGCGGCTCTTGCAGCTCCACATGTGCGAGGTGGGGGCCATGCCAAGGGAACTGGGGACTGTTCCCCGCCAGGAGCTGAGTCCCAGTGGGGCACAGAGGACTGCTCTGCTAGAAGCTGTGTAGGGACATCAGAGCCTGTCCTGGCATCTAACACCAAAGCAGCCCCACCTGTGTGCTGTGGGGGACCCTCGTCCAATCCCATTCCATTGTGCCCCTGCGTGGCCCCAGCTCAGGGATCCCTGTCCTGTTCCCATATTGAGGTCCCTGGTGGGATGTGGCTCCAAATGGCACCCATGGTGCCTTGCGAGGCTGGCCCCATAAACCTCGAGAGTGGCAGAGCAGGGAACAAGCCTGCAATGGGTTGTCATAGGGTCTCCCAGGTTCCCAAGGGCCAGATCCTGGTGCTGCCCCATGCCTGCCCAGCAAAGAACAGGGGTTTGTGGGGAGGAGGCTGTGCCTGCCTCGGAGCTGGGACCCAGCCAGATGAGTCAGTCGCTTGAATAGCTCCACTGTGGGATAAATAACAGGACAGGGAGAGGTGGGAGCTGGAGGAGGGCACGTGCACCCGTGTCTCTGCATGTGTGAGAGCTGATGGTGGCCCTGGAAATGGGAGGGCAGTTCTTCTGAGGGGCTGGGATCCATGTGATGCACATGGGTTTATAGGAAAGTGGGTTTTGTTACTTCCTGGGCTGGGAACAGGGTCCTGCTTCACCCCATATGGTGATTGTGTCTCCCCGTCGTGGGCCATCTCACATCCAGGGCTGTGGGAGCAGTTGGACATGAGTCCAGGAGTGCTGGGAGCATCCCTTTGTTCATGAGTCCCAGCCAGTGCTGCCTGAGACACTCTGCTGCCACTGTCAGTGTGGGATGTGGGTGGCAGGGCAGGGACATCCCATGGGAGCTGGGCACATGTGGCCTTTTCTAGGTAGGACATGGTTCAGGGGTATAGTCATGCTCCCTGACATTGACCTGGCATCTCCAGCTTGCACAGAGCAGTTTAACGACCGCCCCCAGTCCAGTGACCCTCAGAGTGTCCAGAGTGCCTGGGGCATGGGTGGACTCCATTCCAGGAGCTCTGTCTCACCCTGGAATGCCCCCAGAGCTCAGAGCTGCCTCCCTTCTCCCCTTGCTCCCCACTCAAAACCATTCCAGCTGCTGGAGAGGAGCTCGCAGGGGGAAATCTCTTCCCCTCCTTATTTTGCTTAGGGTGAGTGAGACAGTCTTTCCTTCCATGCCTGCAGCTGATGGGTGGGTTTCATGCATAAAGCTGAAATTCCCCATCCCGTGAGGCACCTCAGCAGACCTCTGGTGCTGATATGCTGCAGGTGCTCGCTTCTTGGAATCTGACTTTTTGTGAATAAAAGGGCCATGTCTTAAAAAACATTTGGCCTTTTTTGTTGTGTTTTGGTTTTGTTTTTTTTTTTTCCTTCATAAGCTGCCTTGAGTTTCAGTTATTTATTAACTCCAGAAGTAATGAGCAGTGGGAGAAGCATGCTTGGCTGGAAACCCTGGAGGCCTGCCTCAGTCCTTGAACTTGCCATGTCTTGGAGGACTTCCAGAGCCAAGTTTTTTGAGGGTGGTCCCCAGCGACCTGCCTTCAAATCCAACATCATGACTCGACTTCTTGAAACCCAGCCAGTGTTTTAACCTTCTTCCCCATGCTGGGAAGGGAATCAAGGGCTGGGCAGGTTCTTGCTCTTTCCTCTGGGATATTTTCAGCTGCTCCTTGTCTCTGTCACCTAACCAGGTGTCTTCTCCCCCTCCCAGTACCTGCTAAAGGCCAGCGAGTCTCAGATGAAGCAGGGCCCAGATTTCCTGCAGAGCCTCATCAAGTTTTTCCACGCTCAGCACAAGTAGGTGCCACCTGGGTCAAGATGGTTCATCCCCAGGGCTGGTTTTCACCCTTGGGTGGTCCCATGAGGGTCTGGGGTATTCTACTCTCATCCCAGACCCATAAAGCTGTTGGTGGAGATACTGGACAGAGCCATTCATTCTTCAGTTTTCTCTGCATAGTTGAAATGTGCTTTGTTGTCTTGAGGAGCTGTAAACATGTCCATGGGGCTGCAGGAGGGGCACTGGCTTGAAATATATCTGATTATTTAGTTTCTGGATAGATTTCGAGGGATGAGCTCAGCTGAACAGCTCTGTCGTTAGCCATGGGGCTTGTAACGAGGGTGTTTGGAGTGAGGATCAACATCCCCTTGCCTTTCCTGTTGCTCCATGAGGCTGGAATAGCAGTGTGTGGGAGTCATCATCTCTTCCAGCTCTCAAGTGAGGAAACTGAGGCAGGTTGAGACAGTCACTGTGGTTAAAAGCATATTTTTGACTGGGACTGTGACTCAAAGACACCCTAAAATGTGGCTTTTGCCAGCACTGCTCCCCAGTGAGTTGAGCTGGGATTAAACAAGCGGCCAATTCTACATACTCAAATATTTTGGGTATCCAAACCCCATGGGCTGGGCTTGGCCTTTGCTGGGCTCTCTCCAGATCCCCGTAGCCAGGGAGCCACAAAGCAAGCACAGCTTTCCAGGGAGGGGATCACCATCATCTCCTGCCACATTTTTCCCTAAAACCCCTCTTTTTGCCTCCATCTTCCCCATCTGCATCTTAATCACCCTCAACAAACACCCAGTTTCTTCCAAGACGGCTGGAAGGCTGCCCAGAACCTCTACCCCTTCATTGAGAAGCTCGCTGTGTCCCTCCACGCGGTAAGGCCTTCACACTGCCATCCAATGCCCCTCAGATGTCTCCCTGGATGCCACTCCCCTGTCCCCATGCCAGCCCCTGAGAACACCTGCACTCAGTGCAGCAGTGAGGGCAGCTGCTCCCTTTCCAGCTCCGCCAAGCACAGGAGGAAGAGGTGAAGCAGCTCACGCAGACCCGCGATTCCCTGCGCAACATTTTACAGCTGGAGAATAAGGAGGTGAGACCCCCAGGATGGGCAGGGAAGAACTGAGAAGGAGCATCGGGAAGGTACTGGATACCCTATGGTTAGTTTGGGGATGGAGAACAGAAGGGAGAGGGGAGATGGGTTAACCTGTCCAGGGACTTGGAGACATTTGAATGCTGGAAGGGCATGGGGCTGTCTGGCATCCTGCTGGACACACTGCACCTCTGTAAGGACAAGATCACTTGGAGCAGCAACCATCTTTGTGCCTCTCACTTTGATTTTTAATTGTATTTTTTTCAGGAAAACTTGAGCAGGAAGAACTCTGGCAGTGGCTACAGTATCCACCAGCACCAAGGCAACAAGCAGTACGGGACAGAGAAGTCAGGATTCCTGTACAAGAAGAGTGATGGGTGAGGATGAGTGTTATCCTGGAGAGCTCTTGGCTTCTTCACAATATTGTCAACGCTCATGGGAGGCCCCAGAGCTGGAATCCAGCTCACAGGACATTTAGTGCTCTATGAGTTAGAGAAAGCACAACCCCATGTCCAGAACACCATCAAGCCTCTGCCATGGCCTGTTTGGGATATGGATGTGGGTGATTGCAGCTGTGCAATCCTCACTCCTCCTCTTCCTCCTTCTCAGGATCCGCAAAGTGTGGCAGAAGAGGAAGTGTGGTGTGAAGTACGGCTGCCTGACCATCTCCCACAGCACGGTGGGCAGCGTGGGGGCTGCAGCCCTGACCCTTCTTTGTGCACCCTTTGGGGCTTGGTGTCCATTGGATTTCAGGTTTAGTTTTGCCCAAACTTGTCACAAATCTGTCTGGCTTAAAATTCAATACAGGATAGGACAGTCTAAAGAAGGTCCCTTATAGTCTGGCAGGGATCCAAAGGTGGTCCCCCATGTCTGGCAGGGGTCCATGGGAGATGAGGGTGAACTTGGTTGGGGCAGTGAGATGGATGATGGGGGTCCAAGACAATCCAAGACATCCCCAAAGGGGATGGGGCTGGTTGGGAAGGAATGCCTGCCCCCTGGCGTTCGAGGCTGGAAACTGCAGGAGAGACAGAGGGGCATCTAGGAGCTATGTTCTCCTGCCAAGGTCGCTGTTCTAAAATGGGTCAGACAGGGTCTATTTTGCATGGTTATCCCAAGAGAAACCACGTGTGGTGGTGGTTGTACCACCACAGTTGCCACTAGAGATGGTGATGCCCGTCTGTTGGTGATGCCCATCCCATCCCTTCCTGGTCCTTTAACCCACCTTGGTCCTCTCCCGCCACAGATAAACCGTCCTCCTGTGAAGCTGAATCTCCTCACCTGCCAAGTGCGGCCACATGCCGAGGAGAAGAAATGCTTTGACCTAGTGACACGTGAGTACCTGAGATGAGGTGCTGTGGGTGGGGTGAGGTGTTTGACCTGGAAGTGGAGGCTGTAGTGGGACCTCTCCCTTTTTTGAGTGGGTTTTCTCTCTGAAACACTTTGGCATCCTCTTTAAATGCTTTTAATCTGGCTTTGGGTGTTTTCCTGACTGTCTTTACAGATGAAGAACCAGTCTCTCCAAGGAGATCTAAAAAGTTGAGACAAAAAGAGGTTGTGACAGGGCTCAGGTGATGAGAAAGTGATGTGCAGTGATCTAATTTGTAATTAAGCAGCTCCTTTGAAGATATTTCAGATGATTCCTGCTCTCCTGGACATGCCTAGACCATAGAATCCTAGAATGATTGAGGCTGGAAGCAACCTTAAAGACTCTCTTGTTCCACTCCCGCACCATGGGCAGGGACACCTTCCACTAGACCAGATTGCTCCCAGCCCCATCCAAGCTTAAACAATTCAAGGGATGTGGTAGACACAGCTTCTCTCTTTTCACCTTCTCCCCTCTCTCCCCATCCCTGCAGACAACAGGACGTATCATTTCCAAGCAGAGGATGAGCAGGAGTGTGTTGTGTAAGTGCCACAGCCCACCCCTCCTCCTCCACGTGCCAGATCCTGCTCTGCCTTCCCCATCCTCCTCTTCCTACTCCCTCCTGCCTAGGTGGGTCTCCGTGCTGCAGAACAGCAAGGACGAAGCCCTGAGCAATGCCTTCAAGGGGGATGGGGGCAGTGGCGGGCTGGCGGCAGGCACCGGGGTGGATGGCGGAATGCAGGAACTCACCAGGCTGGTTATCAGTGAGGTGAAGAATATGCCAGGAAACAAGCAGTGTTGTGACTGCGGTGCCCCAGGTATGTCAGGGCCTGAGGTGTCCCCCTGCCCTGGGTGTGAGTTGTCATAGGAGTCACAGCATCTTTGGGGGCTGGCCATGGTGCTAAGCACCTCGCCACTCCCACTGCAGATCCCACATGGCTTTCTACCAACCTTGGCATCCTGACATGCATTGAGTGCTCTGGTATCCATCGGGAGCTGGGTGTACATTATTCCCGCATCCAGTCCCTCACTCTGGATGTTCTCAGCACCTCCGAGCTGCTGGTAAGCTGCTCTCTGAACCCAGAGGTCTCCTAGTCCCTGGGAACCATGTGTGTCTCCCAAATGTCCTGTGATGCAGGGTTCATTCCTTCTCCTCCATCCCATCTGTCCCCAGTTTACTCCAGGGCTTGCAAACTTGCCTCAGTTTCCCCAGCACAGTGGTCTGGGCAAGGGGAACTCTGCAAAGTCATTTGCTAAGCAGGGGGCTGCTGGCCCCTCCCAAAACAGACTTCCATTGCCATGAGAGAGCATCATCCTGGCAGAGCTGCTGCTCTGGGAAAACCCTGGGTGAATCCAGTGGATTCCTTCCTTCTGGGACGAGATCTGGCTGGAGAAGGGTGAGTGTGGCCAGGAGGGCTCATGTCCCTCTGTTCTCTCTCCCTAGTTGGCTGTTAGCATTGGGAACACTCGCTTCAATGAAATCATGGAGGCCATGCTACCCACACAGGACTGTCCCAAGCCCTCGGCCAGCAGTGATATGTGAGTCAGGGACTTGTGTGTCCTGGGAAGAAGAGGAGGAGGAGGAATAGGAGTGCATGGTGTGTGCCCTGTTCTTGTCACCATGCTACCACTGTACCACTGCTGATCAGCTCTAAGACAGCCCTGGGATGAGGCATCCTGGTGTCACTGCGGGACTGTGGTGGGGATCTGCACCTCTTTGGAGGTTTACCCCTGATCCTGAGGCTTCAGGAGGAGGCAGGAGCACAGGGCTCCACACCCCAGCTCCATGCCCATCCAAGCCCCTCTCCCAGCAGGGCTGCGCGCAAGGAATACATCATGGCCAAGTACATGGAGCGACGTTATGTGCAGAAAAGCATCCAGGACAATCCCCACGGCCTCTGGGAAGCTATTCAAGCCCGTGACCTCCTGGCCCTGCTCAAGGCCTTTGCCGAGGGGCATGACCTGACCAAGCCCCTGGCCAGCCCTGAGGGTCAGGTGAGGCCTGCACCTGACAGGGAATGGATTTTCCCTCTCTGGGTGGCTGTGCTCGGGATCGTCCTGGGCTCTGGGCAGGGATGTGCTGGTGGGAAGATGAGCGTCCTCAGGTCCAGCTTTCTTCTCTCCTACGCTTAGGAGATGAAGCATTGTTGAGGTCAGCTCTCCTCTCCCTTCCATACGTTGGGGGATGAAGCATCCTTGGGTTCAGTTCTTTCCTTTCCATTTTGGTGGAGATGAGCATATGTGTCTAGCACTCCTTTTCTTTCCATTTCAAGGGGAAGATGAGCATTCTTGGATCCAGTGCTTCTTTCCCCCTTATCCTCAGGAAAGACGAGCATTCTCTGGGTCATCTCTCTCTCCCATCTCTTGGCAGGATGGAGGTGAGCTGCCGCTGCATGTGGCTGTGCGCCATGCCGACAGATCATCCCTTCCTTTGGTGGACTTCATCATCCAGAATGGGTGCGTCCCCAAGTGCTCCCAATGTTTCTTGCCCCTCTCCCTCGTGGGAGGAATGTACAGGATGCTATTATGTTCTCAAGCCTTGACTTTCCTGCTGTTGGCCCTGCAAAGGGGAACACTGGACCGGGTGACACAGGATGGGAACACAGCCTTGCACTATGGTGCACTCTACAACCAGCCCAACTGCCTAAAGCTGCTCCTGAAAAGCAAAGCCACCTTCACCACAGGTTGGGATGAGGTTGGGATCGGGGTTTTGGAGTTCTTTGGTGGGAGTGGTAGGGCTGCAACCTGGATTTGTCCCCCTTTTGTCCCTCGGTTAGTGAATGCGGCGGGTGAGACGGCTCTGGATGTGGCAAGGAGGCTGAAGTACAGCGAGTGTGAGGAGCTGGTAGGTAGGATGGAGGAATGGGGGAGAAGCCTAGGGTGGGGAGAGGGGACCAAGCACCTGAGGAGGGCCAGCGTGAAGGTGAGCAGTTTCTGAGACGTGTCCCTCCAGTGCTGAGACCCCTGTGGGCTGCCCCATCCTGAGATCCCCCTGACCTGCTCCTTCCCTCTGGCAGCTGGAGCAGGCGCAGACAGGGAAGCTCTCCCTGCAAATCCATGTGGACTATGACTGGGAGCCCCCATCAGAGTTCCCCTATGACAGTGAGGATGAGCTGGAGGAGAAGGTATCTGTGGGATAGTGGTGAGGGGCCTCCACATCCCCAGTGACGAAGCTGGGGGCGTGCAGACCCTTTTGGGGGCCGCTGGCAGTGGGACATCCCTGGAGCTGTGTGTGTACCCCCAGGTGAGCCCCCTCCAGCGCTCCTTCAAGGGCACATCACCACTGGCCACCAGCCCACTGCCTGCCTGCCCCCAGACCCGCTGGAGCTGTATGGGGATGGACATCACCAACAAGACCTACGAGAGCATCCTGGTACCCTCACGCCCTGCACCCCGCCGGGCCCACAGCGAGGAGATCCCCCCACCACTGCCCCTCAAAAACCCTACGCGGGGCAGCTCTCGCCCCAAACCCAGCCACAGCCCCACTGGTGAGTTGGAGTGGGGGATCATCATGGTGGGGCTGTGCCTTCCCCCAGAGACCAAATTCATTGTCTCCATTGTGTGTGTTCCCCCAGACCACCCTGAACTGCCCCAGCAGGCCTCGGAGCCTCACTTCTCTGGGCCAGTGGAGGCGCTGGCACCACACAACCTGCCTTGTGCCAGCAGCACAGGTGCCCTGGATGGCACCCCCAGCACCCGCAGCCCCACCGAGAGCCAGCGGGCAGCATACTGGGAAACCCGCTCTGAGACGGACACTAGCAGCAGTCGGCGGGGGCCAGAGCTGAGCCCCCCACCCACTCAGCCCCTGCCAGTCAGCATGGTCCTCGACATCTCACCTGTCAAGTTCAGGTAGGGACCCTGCCCCAGAGTGGGGTTGCACTTGGTGTTGGGGGATCATTGCATGGTGGTGCTGGTGGGTGAGCTTCAACCTCTGCCACCCCCATGGGCATGGAGAATCACTGTGAAGCAAAGGGGTGCCCACCCTCTGGGGTCTCTAAAGAAGCTGAGATGGTGGTGACCCAGGGATACAGGAAAAAACAAGGGCAGCTGTGGGGATGCTGGGTTGTCCTTGGAGATAATGATGCAGATTATTTGGGAGGACACCAAGATCCTCTGCAAGTTATCATACGTATTTTTCCTCTCATTTGTGAAAATGTGGTGGGATGGGCTCATTTGAGGGAGTTTGGGTGCTGGGGACCCTTTCTGTCAGCATCCAGGGGGCTGGGATCCAGACCCCATGGGGCCCTGACCCTCCTGAGACCTCTCAGAAAGGAGAACAGGGAGGAGGAAGGCAACAGCAGAGAGGGGGGTGACACTGTTCCCACTGTCACCCACAGCTCAGAGAGCACCCGCTCGTACCGGCGCATTGGTGGCATGGTGGGCAAAATGGGGTCTGCTGGGTCCCCCCAGAGCCCTGGTGGCCCCGAGGACCCCACTCTCAGCAAGGTGCCCCCTGTGCCCATGCCCAGGAGATTTGCTCCGGTAGGTGCAAATCCTCCTCTCTACATCCCCAAGCATCCCATCTCCTCATATCCTGGAGTGGCAGATGGAGTGATCAAGGGATTGTATCCCTGGTGCTGCCTTTTGGATGGCCGCAGGAGGATCTGTCATGCCGTCTTCATTCCATTTCAGGCCAAGGGGAGGCAGAAGCGGGTAAAGGCAGTGGCTGACTGCAAGGGGGACAAGGCACGAGAGCTGACCTTCTCCAAGGGGGAGGTCATTGTGGTGACACGGGAGGAGGATGAGCAGATCTGGGTGAGTCACCATGACACAGACAGGTGCTGGGATCCAAGTCCTGGTTCTTTTCCCCCTCTGGTTCTACTCTGAAGGAGGCTGATTTTTCTGGGGGGGCATAGATGGAGGACTCCTGCCCCAGGTGTGCATGGAGGAGGGCTGGGAGGGCTTCACTGATGTGTCATCACAGCTTCGCCTCTCTAAATCCCTGTTGGAATTGAGCAGGGGAGAAGTTTTGGGGCTGATATCTTGAGATAAGACTCGCACTTCCCTCAACCCTCTTTCTGCACCCCCAGGTCGGCTTCATCGAGGGCGATGGCTCCCGCACCGGAGTCTTCCCTGCCAGCTTTGTCCATCTCTTGCAAGACTGACCATATGGTGGTGGTCCATTTGTCACTGTCCCATTGGCTGGGACTAGAGGCAGCTCCCTGCTGGGGACTTGGTAGAGCCAGGCCACAAGGCACATGTGCCCAGGATCCTGGCATGAGACCACTGCCCTCCAAAGGGGCCCAGAGACCCCCTGCATTGGGAAAACCGTCCATGGATGTCATGGTGGGGAGCTGAGGAGCAGAGAACGAACATGCTCGCTGCACTGCTGGGCTGAGGTTTCTGTGCCAGCCCCTGCTCCTGCTGCTCTTCCATCCTTCCTGTGGGCTCTGCCCATCCCTTGGGTTTTCTTCTTCCTTCTCTCCAAGGAATTGGGAATGGGGGAGCTCTATTTGGTGTCCCCTGCCCTCTGCCAGATAGTCATGATGCCTCCTCCTCATCCCAGGGGCAGCCATGGACCACCAGTTCTGTACCCGAACTGTGAAGCCTTTGGGAAGGGCAAGAAATAGTAGAGGGGTCTTTTTTTGTGTCCCTCCCCCACCCCAGGTTCTGGGAGCTGCCTGGACTGGTGGAGTTCAAAGCTTCTCCAAAACTGGTAGTGAAATGCCATTCGCTGATTTGGAGGGGGAGGGATGTTTCAGGTGGTACCACAGAGCCCCTGCCCCATGTCCCTCATGGGGGGTGGGTGCTGGATCACCGCCCCTTCCCTAGGGGGGGCTCTCAGAGGGTGTTTTGCAGCTTTTTCTAGGACCAGAATATCCTTGTACCAGTGTCCCTTGGGAGCCACCTGCCTCCATACCCCTTCACTTTACCCTTCTCATTTCTATGCCTAATGCTTCATCTCAAAAAAGTTTTTTTAAAATGTTTTCTGTCTTTGATTTCTAAAAAACCCATCATTTTTTAAAGCACCATGTAGTGTGTTGAGGGTACAGCCCCTGCCCTGGCAGTCCCCAGCATGGTGATGCATCCCCAGCTGCTGATGTGTTCCCAAGGCTCCCAGTCACTGTCATCTGTGATCACCCTTGATGGCAGCCATGTAGGGCTGGGATATGGGCACCTTCCCTGCAGAGCAGGATGCTCATGCTACAGCCACCCCATGTGAGTGCTTGAGCAGGGACAAGCAAGGATAGCAAGGTTGTTGTCACCTACACATCCCAGTGGTCTCTGCACCATACTGCTGCCTATCCAGCCAGGCCTGAGGGGCTCCTGGCTCCCAGTCCAGGCTGGCACGCCATCAGCTGGCAGGGCTCTGCTGCGCTTCAAAGACGTGTTAGCATGTCATCTGTCATTGCACAGTCATAGAATGTTGGAAGGGGCCTTAAAGATTGTTTAAGGCCCCTTCCATCCCCTGACGTAGGGGGACACCTGCCACTAGACCAGGTTGCTCCATGCCTGTCCAGCGTGACCTTGGACCTTTCCAGGGATGGGGTTTTCTCAGTACCAAAATACTCCAATATGTAGAGTACTCCAATATAAGAACTATTCCTATATATTGGAATTCCACATATATTGGAACAATCCAATACGTAATCTTCTCCAATACGAAGATTATTCCCCCAGGGATCTTGCTGCTGCAAGACACCAGCTTTGGGAAAGACAGCCTGCGGCACACGGCACTGTACCCGTGCCCCTCAGGATTCCCTACCTAAGCCATCCCGACGGCAAAGCCGCATCCCGGGCTGTCCCTCGGCACCCCGGCCTCCCCCCATGGCCGCCACCGTCACGCGTCCCGGAGCGCCCCGATGCGCACCTCCCCCGCTCTTGCAATCGTGGCTCTCGGCTATATTTAGCCCTTCCCCGTGCTATTTCGCTTTCCTGCCAGGAGTTTATAACTGGCCGGGACAGCTCCACCTCCTTTCTGCTTTCTCTCCCTTCCCTTCCCTTTCCCCCTTTCCTCCTCCTCTCTTCTCCCTCCCACTCGGCTCCCCAGGACCCCCATGTCAGCAGTGCCCAGCTGTGTCCACCGCCAGCGTCCTGCTCTGCTGGAGCCTCCGCCATGGGGCCCACTGAGGAGCTGGTCCGGATTGCCAAGAAATTGGATAAGATGGTGGCCAGGAAGAGCACGGTAAGGTGGCTGAGCTCCTCGGGGCGGTGCACATATTTACACAAGTGCGTATTTGCACACATGCTTATTTACACATGTGCTTGTTTACAAGCATGTTTGACTGTTGTTGCATGGCTTGGGAAAGGGGGGGTTTGCTTTTCTCACTCCTCATATTGTCCCTGGAGGGGCTGAGTGAGTTTAAAGGATGCTGCCTGTGTCACCCAAGCCCAGCCTCAGGCCTTAGTAGTCAACACCCAGGAGATTTAATTTTGCCTCTAATTTGGGGCTCTCCTGTACCCCATTGCTCCCACACACAGGGATTTGAGAGTAAGGGGGGGTCGTCCTATGGGTGGCAGCTCCAGACACCACTTGGCAGTGCCGGATTGTGGGCAACAGGTGTTTGGCCCCCAGCCTGTGCACCAACACCCGATCAGGGCCAGAAGCTCATGTACAAGCAAGGAAAAGCTCTGGGCTGGCAGATACAACCCTCAATGCAGCCTGTTGCACAAGTGTGCAAAGGTGGGGGAGGGAGTCAGTCACTGTTTCCTGGATGGTTTTGATGGTTGTGTGCTGGGGAACCTGGGATCTAGCCTTGTCACCCTTGTGCCAAGCAAGGATCCTCCATCTGGGGATCCTGGTGAGCCAGTTACGGGTGCCAAGCCCAGTTCAGAGTTAATATTTGACCGTTTCCACTGGCCTTTGCCCTGACAAGGTGCAGGCTCCTGGCCTGGAGGACAGCACTGCATCTCCCTGGATCTGGCGGCTTTTTGGGATGCCAGTGCTTGGTATCAGACCAGATCCCATGGGTCTGCTTGCTGCCAGGAATTACCCAGGGGTCAAGGACAGGGGTGCTCCACACCTCTCCTGCTGCACTTTGGGATGGGACAGAGCCAGTGTCCAACTACAGCACAGGAATGTCTCTGCACCCATCAAACCAGGGGGATCTGATCCAGCCCTTCATGGTGGGAGTCCATGGAACTGTGTCCCCAGGGAAGGATACCTGGGCGCTGGTGTCTGCTGCTGGGGCTCTAAAAATACCAAGGACAAGGAGGAGGAGAGGGAGAAGGACGAAGGCTCCATGCTGGACTGTCTTTATCCCAGCTGCCACTGCAGGGCGTCAGGATGAAATCCCGAGGCTTGTGTCCCATGGACCTTCACACCCCTGGGTGGGGGACACTGAGGAATCCCCCAACTATTCCTAGCTCCCACCAGCCCAGATTTTTCTTGCAGGTGGGGTTTTCTCAAGTTTTAAGAAAAGCTCCTGCTACCCAGCTGGAGATGTGACCTGGTGCTGGGATGGTCCAGCAGGATATGGGTGTGAGACATTTCTATTGGTGTGTTGACACAGAGGGTCAGGCAATCCCAGGGAGCAGCCCAGGGCTGCTTTGGCTTCTCCTGTCATGCCCTTCCTGGTGCTGCCTGGTGCGTCCTTAAGGGCTCCAATGGCTTCTCCCTGCTGCAGGAAGGGGCACTGGATCTGCTCAAATCCCTTACCGGCTACACCATGACCATCCAGCTTCTCCAGGTGAGGGGATTTGGGTGGGGGGAACACCCCATGGGGTAGCTTGTCCTGTGCCCTGTGCCAGCCAGCACATCCCTAAGGATGTGTCCCGGTGTGTGTCCTCAGACCACACGGATTGGAGTGGCTGTGAACTCAGTGCGGAAACACTGCTCAGATGAAGAGGTGGTGGCCTCAGCCAAAATCCTCATCAAAAACTGGAAGCGGCTTCTGGGTGAGTGATGCTGGGGGTAGGTGAGAACCCCCTAAAGCCTCAATCCTCCCCAGGAAATCCCCACACCTCAAACCCCAGTGCGTTTTGTGGGGATGGAGTGGAGAGTCCAGAGCTAGGATGTGCAGGCTCCTATAACCTGTAACACAGATTTTTCAAGGGCTTGTTTTCACTTCAGGATAGAATGGTATGAATCAATGTGTGCCCCACCAAGGGCTGAGCACCTCCACAGTCATTTCCCCATCCCATGATGCAGCTCTGGAGGTGCCTTGTGCATGTTTGGGCTGTGACTGTGACACCCAAATCCTTCCCCCAGAGTCCACCACCACAAAAAAAGAGAAGGATGCAGATGGGAAGAAGGAGAAGGACACAGATGGAGACAAGAAGAGGAAGGGGTTGGATGTTTCCAGCTGCCCCAGTGAAGGGGTGAAGCACAACAAGAATACAGCTGGGAAGCACAAGGAGAGGTGAGGGCTCCTGCCTGCTGTCTGGGGGCACCAGGGCCATTATAATACCACCCTCTTCTTAAGAGTTGGTCCTTAAGAGTTTATCCATTTCTGCCTACCCTTGGATGCTGGTAGCACCTCTGGAGACCAAACTGCCTCTGGGACAGCACCAGGGCAGTTTTTGGAGGAGGGAGAAGTGACAATTTTCTATTTTCCCTTCTCTAATTATTCCTTGGATAAGGTCAGTTTGGACAGTGCTCATCTGACCCCTTCTCTCTCTGCCTCTAGGAAGCCCAGCAAGTGTGACCCTCATGCCACCACCACCCAGGGCCACTCTGCGGATTCCAGCCCAAAGAGGTACTTGCTGAAGGATGCCCTGACCCCCACGCCAGGCTCTGCCAGCCCAGGGGAGGCTTTGCTGGCAACCTGGGGTGGCACTCAGGGATGGGGGATACAGGTGGACAGGATCCAGCTCACAGATTGCCAGAGTATGCTGAGGTTGCTGAGAGCTTCTCTCCCTTTCTTTGGGCCTCCATGGTGAAGAAAGTCCAGTGATGGCTGGAGCCCCGCTGTGTCCTCCAAGAAATCGCCTCTGGATGGCAAGAAAGAGAGGTAGGTGCTGGGCTGGGTGAAGATGGGAGAGGCCAGACCCTAGCCCCTCACTGGGCTGTGGTTTGGCATGTGCACCCACCACTTGCCTCAATTGCTGCCCTCTCACATGAGGCTTGTCCTGCCAGGAGAGCCTCTGCTGACTCCAAGTCCTCAACTGTCTCCTCCTCTTCCTCCCCACAGAAGAAACTGTCAGGGGAGAGGTAAGGAGGGGGTGCCCCTGGGCTGCTTGGGGATGCTTTTAGGGTCCTTCTTGGAGATTCCATGACCATGGAGGGGGTGAGAAGTGGCTGGGAGCCCTGATCCTGCCACAACACTGAGATATTCTCTGAGAGGAGCAAATCCTCCCCTGAGGAGATTCCTGTTGGCTTCCAAGTGCTTTCATCAATGTGCTGGTGCCTGAGGTCCTGCCACCAGTCCCTGCCCCATGTCCTGCGTGCCCCATCTCTGGTGTCATCCCCACTATCCCATTCTGTGCCACTCCCAGGAGAGCCTCTCTGGGTACCAGCCTCTCTCCAGCTCCCACCAGCTCCCAGAGAAACTCCAGTGACAACAAGGAGGAAAGGTAGGAGAGGAGGAAAGGTAGGAGAGACCCAATCCACTTCCAAGGGACCCCAGCAGGTCCCTGTGGCTGTACCAGGACCCTACCACCTGCCCGTTCCCCTTCATGTGCCCCTGCAGAGCCAACAGCAGCAAGGCCAAACCTGAGGTGCCGCGAACCCCCAACAGCCCCTCCTTCTCTCCCAGTCTCTGCTTCCTGGCCCCCTGCTATCTTACGGGCGACTCAGTGCGGGACAAGTGCATTGAGATGCTGACAGCTGCACTCCGAATGGATGGTGAGCAGTTCTGAGGGTGCTGGACCCCAGACTGGGCTGTTTCTCCTATGGGGCAGTCCTGGCAGGAGAATTCAGCCCCAAAAGGAAAGAAAAGGAGATTGTTAGGATCACTGATAAGGGGGCTGGATGTGAGGATGCATGTTTGTAAGGTTCAAGTTGGGCAAAAATAGGTTTTTAGAGATGGAGTGTCTGGGGCAAGTACAGGGGGAGAGGTGAGACTTTTGGGGGGAGGTACAGTGAGACCTGTGGCTGGTTTCACACCTGAAAGTCACCCCTTGACTTCTCTACTCTTTAGACGACTACAAGGAGTTCAGCGTCAATTGCGAGAAGATGGCATCGGAGATTGAAGACCATATCCTTTGAGGGGTTGGGGTCCCCAGGCTGCATCCCTATGTCCCCTCATCTGCTGGAGGGGGGTAGGTGGGCTCAAGAGTGCTGCTGGGGACAGGACGGGTGACAGAGAAAAGGACAGAGGGTGACAGACTGCTGTGCTCGTTGCCTGCAGAGGGAGCCCAGACCTCAGGATGCTGAGGCTAAGGCTGAAGCTCATGCCGAGCAAAACATCTCCTGAGCACCTGACTTCATGCAGGGGTCTGTGTGTCCCTACCAGTCCCCTTTGGTCAGGGGCCTGCCTTCATCGCTGGGGAAATAAATCAAACCCAGCCAAAGCTTTTTCCATGAGCCTGCTGTAGGTGTCTGTGTCTCCTGCCAGAACCAGTCTGTCACAATGCCCAGGCTGTACCATGTTGGCAGCGATGGAGCCACCTCTCCCCACCTCCAGCTCAAGGCTTGGGGTTCTCCTGGCAATCCCCTGAGACCAGGACCAACCCCAGGGTGATTCCCCTCCTGAATTCACTTTTTGGTGCATCCCAGACTCTGTGCCCAAAACTGCTACATCAACCCGTCCATATCCACGTTCTTTAGAAGGAGGGAGTAGACCAAGTCCTCTGCACCATGAGCTTTTGTCCCAGCACAGGGCTTGGTGACAGTCCCTGAGCCCCACAGCCTCACCTGGATGTTAGACATTCCAAGGCAATGCAAAGTAATTTTCCTCCCCATATCTCAATCTATGCTTCATCCTCTTAAAAGCTGAGACTGGGGACACTTCCCACAGGGAGGAAAGCCCCACTGAGATCAGCTGTCTCCATGTGATCGTTGGCCCTGCTGACAGCAGCGCCCAAGCTGGCATGCCCCCCTGGATTCCTTGACAGACCCCACATATCTTCCAGGAGCTGAAGAGCACAGACATGAAGTATCGCAACCGGGTGCGGAGCAGGATCAGCAACCTGAAGGATCCCAAGAACCCTGGTCTGCGGAGGAATGTGCTGTGTGGGGCCATTGAGCCCAGCCTCATTGCCCGCATGACTGCTGAGGTGGGCAGTGGGGTGCATGGGGCTGGTGCCCATGGATCTCATCCATGCTGCCTCTCTGGTGCCCAAGCGCTGGGTCTTGGCTTGGTGCTGTCCACAGTGGGGTTGTCCCAGCACCTCCCTGTCCCACTCCTGTGCTGAATGAGGCACAGGGAGCATTAGGAAAAAGCTGGCAGCACTGCCGGGTCCCTTCAGAGTCCTGCAGACCCCCAGCCCATCACAGATCTGGCTGTGGGATGTCACACTGGCAGGAATCAGGCTGGAGTGTCTCCATTTGTCCTCCTCAACCAGGGTCCACAAATCAGGCTCCTTGGAAGCCCAGTTGCCCCTGTGGGGAGACAGATCTCTGCAGGTAGCAATTTTAGTTTGAGGTTGGGGTGATTTTTTCATCTGGATGGGTCTGAGCTCTCCAGCAAGCACAGGAGAGCAGGATTCATCATGTTTTGGGAGAGGATGGGGAAGGTGTTGGACTATGGTACTTGGATGTGAGCAGAGACATGGCCACACTGACCCATCCGGGCCAATGCTGGTGGCAGGAGATGGCCAGTGATGAGCTGAAGAAGCTGCGGAATGCCATGACCCAGGAGGCCATCCGGGAGCACCAGATGGCCAAGACAGGCGGTACTGTCACTGACCTCTTCCAGTGCGGCAAGTGCAAGAAGAAGAACTGCACGTACAACCAGGTCAGGCCTGGTCCCCAGGGGACCTTGGTTTGAGGGACACCAGAAGGTCTCCACTGACCTCCTGCCCCACGCCAGGTACAGACACGCAGCGCTGATGAGCCCATGACAACATTTGTGCTGTGCAACGAGTGTGGGAACCGTTGGAAGGTCTGTAACCATCTGGGGAGAGGCTCTGGGCAACCCAAGCCTTTCCTAGCCTTTGGGGGTGGCAGAGCCCCCTGGAGTGGTGCTTTGGGGGCTGGGTGGGGGCTTACCACCTGCCCTGGGCTCTGCTTCTCCCACAGTTCTGCTGATGTTGCTGGCGGTTGGGCTGGAGGGACCATGGTGCAAGACAAGATGCTGTGACACCACACTGGGCAGCTGGGGTGGGAAGGAGGGGTTGGGGTGGCATCAGTCCCTAAACCCCAGCTCCTTGTTCCCTTGCACTGGGCTCCCTCGAATATCTTGGGGAGCTTGTCTCCAGCAATGTCAAGTTCACTTGAGAAGGTCCCTGTGAATTCAATGGTTCTTCCCTGCAAATACCTGCCCTTTGATTGGGGTGTGCTGGCATCCGACTGGGAACAGACTCATTCCTGGGAAGGAAGACTGGTACAACCTGGGTAGCATGTCCTTTCCTGAGAGAAATCTGGACTTGGATGATTTGAGGGCAGGAGAGACATTGCTCCATGGACATGGAGTTGTGCCTGGAAGCTGAGGGTGGCAGGGGGCCAGGTTTTAACCTAAACACCTTCCTCACCAAAGTGCACACAGAGAGAGGACATGGAGGGGACAGGGTGGTTGCAGCATGTCCAGATGCTCTTGGGATGCCACTGTTCCCCTCTGCTCTGTGACAAATGGACCATCCAACCTCGCTTGAAGGCACTGTGTCCCAGGAAGGATGGCAGGGAGAGGAGTGACAAAGAACATTTCCAGACAGAGTAATAAAGGTGTGAACTGTCTCTGCAGCACAGACTGTTTCCTAAGGTGGGTCTGGGTCCTCTGTCTCAAGTTTATAGCTCCCCAGCTTGAGCCTCAAGGTCATCCAAGATCCCTCACCAAATTCCAACATGTATCTCAAATCTAGCAGCCCCAGCCTGGGATATAACCACGGCTTGCTGCTCATCCATCACCTGATTTGTGATTAAGACCTTTAATTAAGGCTGGACCAGCTCCCTGACTTAGTCTGGCTGCTGCAGGTTGCTCCATAGTAGGGCAGAACTTCCACCAACAGCGGGGAGCGTTTTCCAGGGAAAAGGCATCAGGGACCAGCTGGGAGACATCCCTTTGGTTACAGGAGTTCTAAGGTGGAGCCTTGTGGAACCAAGCCCATCCCCTCATTACCACCAGCGACTTCCAGTGGCAGTGAGGTGTGATGGGAACACAGGAAGATCATGGTGACAATAGGTGGCCATGGATGGGGATGAGGGTGCTGTTGCCATGCCTGCATGAGCCAGAGGATGAGAGCAGAGAAGACGGTGAAGCTGTTAATTAACCCATCATTAATTTTTTAATATTGGGCTGAGCTGCTGATTTTTTCACAGTCAGTGCTGTTTGCAGCCTGACTTTGGTGCTAAACCCTCTGCGTTTGGGGGTCCCCTCCACCCTTGTGCCCACTGAGAGAGCTCTCTGGGCTGCAGTGCTCATTAACATACTGTAGTGATTAATGAACCTCCAAGGCCATTCTTTATGCTTGTGACAGTGCGTGTGGCTGCAGTTAAGGAATACAGTGGATTGTAGGGCATGAATAAAACATCACTGTGACCTTAAGCTGGGAGAAGAGCACAGGACTGGGGCTCCCGGCCATGTCCAGGTTAAGAGATACCAGAGGAAGCCAGACTCCAAACATGTTGTGATGGATCTCCTGGCATCCCTCTGTGTCTTTCTGTCAAAAATGTCACTTTGCACCCCCTCCCCAGGTGGCCTGGGAAATCCCAGAGGAGGAATGGGAGGGGCAAACTGGAGAGCTGGGAAAGCAGGGGCTTCGCTGATATCAGTGCAGGGATGTTCCCACTCACACACAGGGAAAGCTTTTCCACTTGCTTGGGCTGGAGGAGCTCATGGTCCTGAGGCCTGCTCCAGCCTCTAGGGAGGTGCAGTATGTGTCCCCCTCCAGCACTGGAGCCGAGGACAGTGAGGGGCTGTCTGGTATGCAGCTGTTTATAGGCTCAATTCCCCAGGCTGAGTCTCTGATCTGCTCCACAGGAAGGGCACGAATACGTGGGTGTGTGTATTTCAAAAATCCAATTCCCAAACTTTCAGTCCCAAACTGGGGACTGAGCCCCTAGGATATCCTGCCATCCCCTCCCCACCCCTCAGCTCCAGAGGTCCCTGGAGCATTCCCTCTCTCCTCCCCAACTGAGAGTCCTCCACTCCCCATCCCCCAGGCTGTCGAGGAAGAGGAGCAGGGAAGATCCCTGGCAGCTGCCCATCCTGCCAGCACTCAGCTCTCTCTTGTACTTTGGGGAAGTGTGCACTTCAGTTCTCATTTCTCATCAGTGCTGGAGAAGTAGAACCATGGCTGCACCAGCAAATCCTAATATTGGTCCCCTCTGCCTTCTGCGGGCAGGACATACAGACAAGAGCCCTCAGGACCTCTGTCATAGCTCCAGCCCAACCTGGGGCTGGTTGTTACCATGCAGTGATGGAGACACCCTTACGGTCCCTGCCAGGGGTTGATTTGCTCAGCCTGAGGCTCCAGGTTTGGATGCTCCAAAGCTTCAGCAGAAGCTGATGGCTCTTCTTGCCTCTCCCTACCTGTCTGTACATGAATCACAGAACCATTTCAGTTGGAAAAGACCTCCAAGCTCTCTCAGAACTGCCAAGCACACCACTAACCACATGTCCCCAGTGCCACATCAACACATCTTTTAAATCCCTCCAGGTGACTCCAGTGAGATGCTCAATCTTCTATCTGATGGAGTTTTATATTCAACCTCCAACCTGCAACACTTTAAACAACGCCACAGAGTGTCCAAACTCAGCCAGGCTTCTCCATGAGGGGACAGCCACTACTGGTACTGCCAGTAGTGACTGTAGACCATGTCCCTTCCCCAGGGACTGCCCTCAACCACCTCAGGGACACCCTATTCCACAGAATCTGGCACTGATTTGCCCAGGGGTCACCCTCACTGTCCTCCAGTCCCCCCAGCTTGCCCACAGCACAGGGCTTTGCCACTGCCCTTCTCCCCCACATTTTTTCAACCCTGAGAAAAAATCAGCTCTTTGCTGCTCTGTGGTTTCCTTGGCAACCCCATTTCCCTATCCTCTTGCTTTATGCAACTATAACTCCCCTGGCCCCAGTCACTGACCCCCAAAGCACAGTGGCAGGTCCCTGTGCACAGGGATGGAGCGGGAGGTGGTGTGTCCTGTCCACTACCAGGGCAGCTGATCCTGGAGGGACCCTCAGCCGGGGTTTCCCAAGCACCTGGGCTTCTTGGAAAGGAATGGAGTGTGGTGGTGGTGGTTCGCGTCTCTGAACTGAACTGTGTTAAAGCAGTTTTGGAGCTGGTCTTTACTTCTCTGCTTAGGTCCTAGTGCTCCTGCTGTCTGTACACAGGTTCCCCACAGAAGCTGTGTCTGCCCCATCCCTGGAAATGTCCAAGGCCAGGTTTGATGAGGCTTGAAGCAACATCGTCTAGTGGAAGGTCTGCCTGCCCATGGCAGGGGGTAGAATGAGATGAGCTTTAAGGTTCCTTCCAACCCAAACCATTCCACAATTCCATGACTAGCAGCCTCTGCGACAAACTGAGCAGATTCCCCTGCCCATTCCCATGCTTACTTCCAATCAATAGGTAATGATCCCTTAGGCACAGGCACTCACTGCCTCCCCAGACCTCACGCAATATTTATCTGGTGACAGCCACAGGCTCTCAGCACGATTCACTTTGCCTACATCAGTAGACAGGATTCAGATCTCCTGGGAAAACCACCCATCACTCCCACCTCTGCATCATGGCTTCTCCCACAGGTGGTGACACTGAGGTGATGGTCAGCATCCCTGCTCAGGAATTGGGCTGGTTTCCTTTAAAAAGCAGAAGATAGCACTGGGGTGGTTTAGGGAGGGCCGGAATAATGCAGAGGGTGCTGTGTGTGTTGGGAGGAGTACAGAAAACTCCCAGTGCCTTGGTGACCTGGGAAAGGTGCCTGATGTGCCTGATGTTCCCAATACTTGGCCTCCAACAGCTCTTCCCCAAATCCCAGAAGGCTGGTCAGTACCCCAAAAGCTGAGCACACCCTGCACCAGCCTGGAACTTCATGCTAAATGAACGCAAGAACTGTAGAGACCCTAAATTTTTTAGGGAAACCTCAGCTGCTGCACTTACTTTGAGCTGTGGCTCAGCTAAAGCCTTCCAAATTCTGGGCTTTTTATTCAGATTTTTGTTTTAATAAACACCTAAGCACTGGTTTTCTGAAGCACAAGGTGCTGCCTCTGCTACAGGGGCAAGGGAAGATGAGGGTTGCAGGGCTTTTGGTCTGGATTTCATAGGGATGGTTGTCAAAGGATGCAGTGGTATGGTGGCCTCTAAACATGTGTAGGAACCAGGCAAGGGTATCCGGCAGGACACTCCCAGCATTGAATGACACACAAATAGCACTGAAATAGGAGGGAAAAATTGCTGAGCCTGCCAGTTCTAGTTCCAGCCCCAGGTTGGTATACAAATGGAATTTACTTTCTCTTTCATTGCTCTGTCTTGATGTGAGTAATTCAACTGCTTTGGAGCAGATCTTAAAAAGATAGCAATCCAGCCTTGATCTTCAGCCAAGCCAAAATACTTGGAGCAAAGCCATGCATTTGAACTGACTGGTGTCAGAGTCTGTCCAAGGATGTGATATGCCTCATGACTGTCTCCAATGATTGAGGGCTGAGACCCCAGACTCTGAAAGGAGCCCTGGACTGGCTGCGGTGGAACATTTGCCAGGTCTCGGAGGACTGGTCTGCACCTCCGTGAGAACGGAGTGCAAGAACAATGGAACTGGTCACAGTGGACTGAGCCAAGGCTACTTGCCCAAACAGGTCTGTCCATACCAGAGTACGGACGTGTACCGTGTGCAGCCTGTTCCTGATCACCCAGCCTCAACACGGGGGGTTCCCACTCTGGCTCTTTGCCCCTCGCTTTGCCTCAGTACAGGTGGCTCCTGCTCTGGTTCTGTGCCCCCCGCTTTGGTCCCCGCCTTGACTAACCTATAAAACCCTGGAGACCCCTGCTCACTTTTGTTTACACCCCACTGGAGAAGATCGTGTCTATAGGCATCTCAGCCTCATCCCTCCACGTTGATAGCTATAATCCCCTTCCTCTCTTTCTCTATCTTTTCTTACTATTCTTTATTTCTCTCCCCACTATCACATTTTGGTGGCACTAAATAAAGGTGCATTTTTCATTGAGTAAACTGAGTTGTCCCCTGCTGTGTCTTTTGCACTCTGAGATCCTTAAAACGAACCATCAGGTCCCCTGCATATATTTGTGGACCCTGACTGGGTATTTGCTTTGGGGTGTTTTTCCTGAAAAAAATTAAAAGGGGGAAAATCAGTTTGCATCTGCAGTGTTTGCAGCCCATTGGAAAGAAATTATTAGTCGAGGTGTATGGCTGCAGTTCTGCACACCTGGCTTTGTGATGATTAAGAGCATCAAAAGAACCCAAACTGGACCCTGAGCTTTATTTCTAAAGTGAAATGTGTTGCATGGAAAATCAGAGAATATACTTTTCCTAAAGAAAATCCCTGTGCCCTTTTTTTTTTCTTCGCCAGAGAGGTTTGCCGAGTCTGCAGAGCACTTTGATCTAAGCCTTCCTAAAATCACAGTGCTTGGCGCAGAGCTTTTTTTTCCCCTCCTTTAGCTGAATACACAGAGAACTGAGCAAAGATCCCCCATTAAAAGCAAAAATGTTTCCACAAAATACAATTTTTCCTAACTTTCAGCTGGAATCATGCACACTCTTCCATCTTACAGCCAGGATGGAGGAGATGACAGGAAAAAAACCCAGTAAATCCTGTAAAAGCTCCCAACTCGCTCAAACCACACAAATTCCCATCTCTGCACTTCCTACGTCAGTAGGTCGACCTAAATATTGGAGAGGAAAAAAAAAAAGATATTGGCTTTTTGGCCTGACACTTTTTTTTCCTTCCTGCCAGGAGCTCTTGGGCGCTCAGCAATTAGGAGCTGTGGATTAATCTTGAGTGATATAATGAAGTGCCAGGTGGCTGGAGGACAGAGCTGGTGAGTGGGGCGGGGTGGGGTGGGGGGTGGAGGGGGGCGGTGTTCTTTACAGATTAACATGATTTAGGACAAGTTTAGTCCAGGTAGAACACACACAAGGTGATGGGAAAGAGGACAAGGAGCCTGGGGGGCTCAATGGGATATTCAGGCTCATCCCTACTCTGTGATCCTCTGCATCTAAATGCATGGACAAGGCAAGGCTTGTGCTGCAGAGGAAAAATGGTATTTCCACCTTTTCTAATGCTGATTTGTTTGTAATGTCTCCGAAGTATCTTTCCACCTGCTTTACACCATCTCAGAGTCTCCCAGCCCCATGTCAATTATTTATTGAGGAAAAATGCCCCAGGAGGGCAAGCTGGACAGGTCCTAAGCTCTTCCCCAGCCATATCTGTGCCCCTTTAGGGAATCACAGAATTCTTGGAATGTGAGGGGACCTCAAACCCATCCAGTCCCACCCCCTGCCATGGGCAGGGACACCTTCCACTATCCCAAGCTGCTCTAAGCCTCATCCAACACGGCCTTGGACAATGCCAGGGATGGGGCACAGCTTCTGTGGGCAACCTGGGCCAGGGCCTCACAACCCTCACAGGGAAGAATTCCTTCCCAATATCCCAACTAACCCTGCCATCTGCCAGTGGAAAGCCATTCCCCCTTGTTCTGCCACTCCAGACCCTTGTAAATAGTCTCTGTCTGTCTTTCTTGACAGCTCCTTCAGGTACTGGAAGGCCACAATTAGGTGACCTCAAAGCCTCTTTTACAGGCTGAACAATCCCAACTGTCTCAGCTCTTTGCCTTTTCTCCAAGGTCTCCAGAAGCCTGAAAGTTGGGAGCAGCTGGCACTGAGGGCCACATTCTTCTTACAAACTGTCTTGTCTTTCCAAAACAAGAATATAAATAGCTTGTCCTGCAACAGTGCCATTACCCAGGAGCTGTGCCACCAGCACTGGCCACTCACAGCAAACCCATTACCCAGAGCAGCCAATTTATTCCCAGCTCTGGCAGGGTCAGAAACCGTCAGGGAAGCAAATGCTAATTAATAGCACTGTGCAAAGCAGCCGGTCTGGGCATGGCATGTAATTAGTGAACCAACTGCAGCCACCACAGTGCTGGGGCTGTGGGGAAAGAGGCAATCGAGCAGCCATGGTGGAGGGACCTGCTGCAGCTTCCGGCTATAACTCAGGATGAGGGCACTAATTGCACTGCAGACACATGTGTCACACTGCCATCAGTCAGACTGTGACACTCGGTGTGTGCACTCACATCCCTCTGATACCTACACCACCCTCCTGGGTCCAGCCCCCATCCCTGCTGTCTCCTTGATGTGCTGCCTCTGCCCAGCCATTTTGCAGGTAAACGTGACATTTCCTCAGGGCAGGAAAGATGCTTGGAATATAAAAACTCCTGGTGGTGGGAGATGCAGAGCCCAGGGAGGAATCGTGCTAATGCCCTTACATCTCTGTCATGGTGACTCATCCAGGCCCTCAGAGGATCTCCGCTGTGCTTGGATACCGGGAAGGTAGAAGCACAAGGCAAGACAAAAAATTGCTTTGCTCAGAAGATGTCTTGCTGACAGCAAGGAATAAAATTGTTCCCTTGGCATCCACCCTCAGCTCTGGTCCCAAAGCCGTGGAGAGGAGTGTTGTTGTGCTGTTGGGTGGGCAAGAAAGGCCCCATTTGTGGGAGAAATGGGAAGACTTAGTCTAGACCATTCAAACTGTTAATAGAGTGCAATTATTTGTGGAAGGGAGAAGGATGGATCTTTCCATCAGGCTGATGGGAAAAATCCATTCTGGAATTGGAAATTAGGCTGGAGCATCACCTTGAAGGTGGTTATGGGCAAACACTGCCTTCCCTTCATCCCTGGCAACACTGCTGCTCTGATGCTCCCAGTCACACTGCCACATCCATACGGATGTGTGTGTGTGTTGCTCCTTGACGGGGACAGGGGTACAGCTCCTGGGAACTGTGGCCACCCCTAACCAAGTTTTGCTCCCTATTGTGCCATGGGAGGGCAAGCCAAGAAGGGCAAGTTAAAAACCCAAATTAAAAAAATCCTTTAAATCAAGAATATTTTATCTAAGCCAACACCATGCTGAGCCAGGGCTGCTCCCAACATGGCTCTGCCTCCACCAAACCCAGCAGCAGGAAAGGATTTACACATCAAATATCCTCTCCTTCATACTGCTGAAGCTGAAATCTTGGGAGAGAGGAAAAATTCTATTTCCAGCTGTTTTCCTCTCCATGTAAATAAGTATCTATTGGCAGAGCATTTCCTTCCACCTAAGGCTTTCATTGGACATCAGTTATTTAGTATTCCTCTTTTAAATCCTTGTGTTTGGCTCTCAGCTGCTTCACCAGTCTCAGAGCAGGGATGTTGGCACTTGGTGTTTAGAAAATATATATCTGTATTTAGACAGGCTGACAGATAGCTGTGGAAGAAGAGCTGTTCCAATCATTAAATCACTGCTTTCAATTTTTCCATATTACTAATCTTCATTTAACCACAGGCCAGGCTGCCCAAGTGCTCCCTGGGGACAGCCCAGCTGAGCCTAGCAGGTTTGCAGCTCTAAAAGTGGTCTTAAGAATAAAAATTAACCCGATTTGATAATGAGAGAGGAAATCTTCCCTGAAAATGTCTTCCCAAGGCAGAGGCATTCAGGAAGGGGACAATGATGTGGCTAGAGTCTGATCCTGGCATCCTGCTAGGCTGGAATATTTTCAGAGAGGAAGAGAGGAAAAGCGGGTGGGAGGAAGATCCCAGCACGTTTGCAAGATGCAGGGAGGTGAAAGGGTGGGCTTTATGCCTTTCAGAAGAAGAAAGAAAAGAGGGAGAGCAATCACCTGCTCTGATCAGCTGTCTGGGGTTCTGCAGGCTGGAGAGGCTGGAGGAGGAGGAGCTGCCTTTGAAGCTGGGAGAGGCTGAGCACAGCAGCCTATGCCATCACTGCTCCTTTTCCTCTGGCTCTTTCCTGTTCCCTGTCCTCACCCTGGATTGGGAGCCCACTCTCAGGATGGCCAGAACACCCAACATTGGGATGTTAGTGGTGCTCTCATGGCAGGGCACAAACAGCCAGAAATTTCCTCTGCAACCCACAACTGATGGTTTTCAACTCTTTTCCCTGATGTCTCTTGCTTTCCCCTGTCTGGTAGCACCATGACCATGGAAGAGCTATGCCATTCCACCTGCTCTCCAGAGGCTCCCAGTGCTGGCTGATTGACTGGAAACGCTGGCTCTGTCCCATGGCTTGGCATTGCCCCTGACAGCAGAGAGGGAAGCAAATGGCTGTCTTGGAAAAACACAGCATTGGCCAGCCATCATCTGTGTCCCTGTGGATGGAAAGCATGCTGCCCTTCCTGAGTTCTCTCCCAAGGTCACTGGACCAGCCAGGACAGATGGGAGCAGGCACCTGATGGTATCATACTGGGAACTGAAGCAAAGCAAGATCCCCAGCTCTGACAAAGGGCTGGAGGAGGAATCCTTGGAGGCAGCTGCATCAGGGGTGGCATCACTACGAATGTTCCTCACCAACCAACAAATGATCCTGTTAGCTTTTCAGCTGGAGATCCAGCTCAGACAAGTCAGGGATGAGCCAGGTGGAAAGCAGGTAGCTGGTGACCAAAGAGCTTTGCTCTGTCTCTGACCACAGCTGCATCCAGCCTGACTCCGGCTGAATCCCAGATCCTGAGCCCTTCAGAGCTCGATCTAAGTGTCAAGGAAAAATCCTGAGGTCTGCTGAGCTTTTTGGGATGAGTCCTGCCCCAGTGTTGAGCTATCTATCACCCCTCCTTACATCCAGGACCAAACCCATGCAGGTGAGGGATGCTGCAGCCAGATTCCCTGAACAACTCTTGCTTTCAGGACTTGCTGAGCATCTTCAAAACCTCCCAGGTCCTGTCATAAACCTGACCATCATTTCAGAACCTGCTGCCTGTGAGCCCACACTGTGAGGGGGCACACTATGCTACCTCACAGCCAGGCAGCCACCCCACCCAAGCCAAGCACAGGATATGAAAATCTCTGAGATAACCAGGAAAAGAGCCTAAATTACACGTTTAAAACACCCTGTAACTGCCACTGCTCCCATGCCATTGCTTCTCTGACCTCCACATCTTGGGTGCTGGCAGGGAATGACTGACACAAAAATGAAGAGCTGGTGGGAGCTGATACTCTTTCTGCAGCTCTTGATGCCTCCAGGTCCAAATCACCTAAATCTCAATCCTTCAGCCCCAAACCAAACCTGATTCAAACCTTCCTGTGCTTTTCCACCAGGTTTCCACTGAAAGGAGGTCTCCTATCCTCTCCTAACCCCAAACTGAAGTCATCCCATGGACTTCTGCAGGAGCACAAAAAAGGGGAGGGAAGACCCAGGATCTGAGTGCAGAGCAAAAGGCACTGAAGCTGCACTCTGTGATTTGGCACAGTTAGAGAGCAGCAGTATTGCAGCTGACCTGGATTTCCAACATCAAAGACAACACCCGCTTCTTTCCCAGCATCTCCAGAGCCCTCCAAGGAGGTGAATCAATGAGCTGAACAGCCACTTGCCCATCCCATCCAGAACTGGCATCCAGGGATGTGGGTGATGGCAGGACCATCTCCCTTGCACTGTGGCTCAGAGCTAAAAAGCCGCAGAAAATGTAACAGTTATATGCTGAGAAAGAAACCTGCCTCCTCCATGATCAGGGTGGTTGAAGGTTGCCCAGGGGGTTTAAGCCACATTTGGCATGGGTCTAACCCCCATCCTGTTAGTACAGTAACAGACACTGGCAAATCTCCTGTCAGACTCACAGAAGACATATAAACAGACCTTACCTCTTGGGAAACCTAGACCTATCACTCCTCCCTGTCCCTTGGTAGTGCTACATGTGTGTCTGCCTATGTGCACAGGGTCCTTGGCCCTCCAGCATGTCATGACCAGCCCTGGCACAAGGACATGTGGTCCCCAGATTACAACCAGTCCCAAGCCACACGACACAGAGTCCCCAGGTCTCAGTCTCAAAGGACCTGCTCCCTGGCCAGGAAAACCCAACGCCTCCGGGAGCCCAGGGGTCACATTGACACCAATTCCTTCCACCAGCAGCAAAAAGCTTTATCTTTCTAGCCTGGCTCTTTCTGGGAGCAGCATCCTGCCCTGAATCCCACCCTCTCCACGATGGTTCATTTATGAGATGACTCACAGGTTGTTAATGTTCCCGAAGTGCATCGGATGGAAGCAGCCCTGCCACCTCTGAGCACCAGCTGAGGAGGGCACATCTCAGGCTCCCACCTCCCCAGAACCCTGGGAGACGCTGCCAGTACCCAGTCAGTCCTCCATCGTCAGACAAAGACAGCACAGAGGGGGGCAGTGGGGTGATGAAAATAAGCAACAATCAGGGAGAAAGGCTCCTGTGGGGATTTGAGTTCCCCAGGGATGGGGGATGATGCCCATCCTTCCTTCACTGCCAGCATAGCTTGGTGCCCACGAGATATTCACTATCACTGTCCCTGTCCCTGTCACTGCCACAAGGCCAGGCATGAGCCTGGGTGAAGGAAAAAGGCTCATTAACCCCTCCAATGAAACAATCATCACTTTGGAGGCATTTTTCATGGAAAAAGATGAACCAGCAGATGCACTCACAATGTATTTGTAAGGGGTCCCGCTGCCCCAGCCTTGGGTGGGAGTAGCAGGCTTGGGGCAGGATGGCACTGTCACCAGCTTGAGCCCAGCAGGAGAACAGACCCTCTCATGTCCCAAGAACATCTCAGGGATACTGGTGGCATCACCCTGAGACATTGCCAAGCTCTGGGAGAGGGGCTGTTGCCTGCAAGGTGGTGAGCAGAGATTTTCTGTCCAGCCTCTGGCCTTTCTGTCCGACTCCGGCCATCTTAGTGCGCAGACACCCTGCCTCTCCACAAACAATGCTGAGGAAATAATGCGCAAACCCCCCACCTCACATGCAGCCATGCAGAATGGTGAGGCAGAGAAGAATCTCATCTAATTTTAACTCCCCTGACGGATGGGCTTTGTTCTTTGCAGCAGCTGCCCCGCAAGGTATGAAAACACTCAGATATGTTGACATGGGGAAACAAAACACACAAATCAGCCCATTTTCCTCTTCAAGGCTGATTTATCTGGAGCTGTCAGTGGAGAGAGGGGAAGTGATGAGCCCTGGGGAGATGGGAGAGCAGCCTGGACTTGCAGCTCGGTGGTTATCAGTGCAGTTGGGCTGATGCTCATCGAGCATCTGGTCCATTCTCTCCCAAGCCCCAAAACACCTCAGATCTACAGAAAACAAAGTGACATTTTCTGCTGCAATTCCCCAAGGTCTGATTCTGCACATGTCCTGGGTCATGCTTATAAATAAGGAGAGCTAGTTTGCCAATAGAGCCCCCCTAAAGTGGTTCACCACAAGCTGAGCTCCATCCTGGTGCCTCCATCATGCTGACTACTTTGTTTTCTGAGTCAGGATGGGTGGGATCAGACCCTGGAGAATGGTGACACCAGCTCAGGGAGAGGAGGCTGGTAAATCCCCTTGCAATTTTTGGTGCATCACTTCTATAAGAGGAAGGAAGGAAGGAAGGAAGGAAGGAAGGAAGGAAGGAAGGAAGGAAGGAAGGAAGGAAGGAAGGAAGGAAGGAAGGAAGGAAGGAAGGAAGGAAGGAAGGAAGGAGTGAGCAAACACAACCCTGCTCTTTTTTCATGTCATTTTCTGGGAGGTGCAGCACTTGCCTGGATTTCCAGCTTTGTAGGAGCCTACATTCCATTGCCAGTTTCCCATTTTTGATCTGGAAAATGCTATCAGCTCAGCCTGATGAGGCTCCTCCTGTTTGCACTGGCTCTGCTCTGCCCAGGTCTGCCTTGTTCACCCAACGGTCTACTGCACCATGATCCCTCTCCCAGCTCCTGCTACACATCCTCCTATTTTTAGGCTTGGCCTGCAGACCCCACAATGGATTTGCACCCCCAAGGGCAGACAGTTTCACCATTTGGAAAGGAAGAGGAGAGGAAGGGAGCTGGTGGGCTTGACAATAGCCATTGCCATCAGATTCTTTACTTCCCCCCAGAAAGGGTTGAATTCACTACCCCAAGAGCAAAGCCATGCATATAATTCCCTCTCTTGGCAGGGTGCAGGTGAAACATTCCAGAAGCTTTCCAAGCAGTATCTGATTTTTGACTTCTAGGGTAGTGGATTTGTTGAGAGTTTTATTCATTTACTGTCCCAATAATTTTGGCTCCTCTTGAACATCCAGGGATGTGATGTTCCATCAACAGAGTCCTATAAAATGGTTTTGTAAATGTGAGTGGAAAGCAGGAAACAGGATGGAGAAAATGGTGCCTGTACGCATGGTGTGTGCCCCTCTCTAGGAACCATCCATCACCAGTTCATGTGGGGTTTAGGAAAAGTCATGGACCCTTCATGGAAGGGTCATGGACACTGGGAGCAGGATGCAGCACCTGTGGTGGCATTTCAGCCAATCCCTGTTCCCTCCAGGTTAGACTGCAGATGCTGAGCTCCACGTCTGTGTAGTATTTGCTCCAGAAACGAAACTCTGCACAATAAAATCCTACTTGTGTAGCACTGGGAGGCAAGAGAGCAGCACAGGGACTGCAAGGGAAGCAGGATAGTCCATGGTGTGGCATTGCAGGCTGCTCCTCTTGCCAAAAAGCACCCTCACCCCAACTGAAAGCCAATGCACCTGGTTGTGCCAACACTGCCTCTTCAGGTTTGGGGCAGACATCCATCAAAAATTGAACGCTTCTGTCCCTGGAAATGTCCAAGACCAGGTTGGATAGAGCTTGGAGCAACCTGGTCTAGTGGAAGATGTCCCTGCCAGTGGCAGAGAGTGAAATTAGATGGGCTTTAAGGTCCCTTCCCACCCAAATCATGCCATAATTCTACGAAGATAGGCACTATGAAGGGGGAATAAAAAACGAAGTTTCTCCTCTTTTCATCACAGCTCTGAAATGTACAGACAGGACTCAAGCTGGCTGAAAAACTGAAAATTATATAAAAATATCTAAATATTTTTATGTATTTATATTTTAGATATTTTTATATTTCTATCATAGTTCTATACCTGGCAGAACTGCCCTGGCCCCCACCTCAGCAGAGGACAGAGCCATCCCAGTGTCACCAGAGATCCAGTGCAAGGCTCTCCCTAGCAGTATCATGACAAGGTGAGAGGCATTTAGATAGTCTCAGTGTCCTTCTGAATTCCCAAAAATTTTCATGAAGAACTCATCTCCCCTGTTTCCTTCTCTATTAACCTCCAGAGGTTGCCATAGATTTTGACTGGAGTCCAGCCAGAGCAGATTCATGGCTCCTGTATGTTATTTTTATGCCCATTTTGATTAAAACCAATAAATTCCAGAAGAGAGGGTCTTCTTATTGTGAAAAACACTTTGTCACATTTGCAGCCTCTGAGTAAATCAAAATACTGCCAATAGTGGCTCCAGCTGTAAATCCCCTTGGATGGACCTTAGCTCACCAGGCAAAAGAAGCAACATGAATTGTGCTCCTTGACAACCTCAGCATTGCTCTCACCACCTCAATTTGATATATTATTTATTTTTCAGGGTGTGGGGGAGAAAAAAAGAGCTAAGGCATTGCCACACAGAACTTCCTAAGGGAGACAATCCTCACAGGAGAGCAGGACTTGATCCAAGATCACAGAATCACAGAATGGTTCAAGCTAGGAGGGACCTTAAAGCTCATCCCATTCCACCCTTGCCATGGGCAGGGACATCCCAGGTTGCTCCAAGCCCCATTCAGCCTGGTCTTGGACACTTCCAGGGATCCAGGGGCAGCCACAGCTTCTCTGGGTACCCTGTGCCAAGGCCTCACCACCCTCCTGGGCAAGATAAAGTGGCATCGATCCAACTCAGGATGCAGAGAGAAGTCCCAGCACCAGTGCTGGGGGTCAGGACCTGCCAGATGCACCAGGCTGCATGCACTGCATTAGGGTGATGCACTCCCCTCCAACATGCCTCACTTTCCCCAGTTTTGGGAACTCCATCCACAGAAGCAGCTGGGCTTGGCAGCTGGAGCAGCAATAGCTGGGAGCAGGCAGATGAACACCAAAGCCCTTTAAAGATTTTCCATTTGTTTTATGCATCCACTGGGTTTATTTTTAACATTCCAGCTGAAAAAAAAATTTACAAAGAAATGCTGGAGCTGAGCTGACAGGACGTGTTTGCTGGAACCTGCCAGGATGATTAATTCTTTGCAGATAACTCATTGGAAAAGGGTCAGTGTGGGGGCTCTGGCCATGCTGGGAGCCAAGTGAAGGGATGAGTTCTCCTCCAGAGAGCTCCTCAGCCACACTAAAAGCTATTTTACACTCTCCAGCCTGATGTTTCCTTCCCACTGGGAGAGATCAGCAACTGGCCTGCATCAGAGCTGGGCACAGCAGATACTCAACACCTTGGTCTTGGTCTGGGAGGCTGTTTTCACCCAGGAAGGTGTTTAAATCCTGTATTCTGGACCACACACAGGTGCAGAACAACCTCCTCTGCCCTGCCTGGGTTTGTAAAACCACTCCAGGAATGGGAAACCCCTCCAGGTAAGGAGGCTGATGTGTCCTAAGTGCAGGACCCAAGATATACATGTTAAATCCATCCCTGTGCTCCCAATTCTTGCCTTTACCCATCCCACCAGCCCTGTGGGACAAAGCCAGGACCACAGCCACCTCACACTGTGAGGACAGAAACCCACAGCATGTTCTTCCTGCCTCCCTGCTCAGTGACCCTGGAGCTCATTACCATCTGAACCATGGGATGAATGAAAAACCATTAATTCCCTCCTGGGCACTTTTACAAGGCTCTTGATGAAATGTCTGGATGCTTCAGCACTACAGGAGTTTGATGCCAGCAGAGCTCTGCACAGACTGAAAACCCCATCTCCAGGGTTGAACAAACGGCTGGCCTCTCTCCTCCATATCCTGTGTCCCCTGCTCAGTCCCTCTGGAGCCAAATGTACCCAAAATTGCAGCTAATCATCCTCTCTGAGCCAGCACTGTCCCAGGGCACAGGGCAATGAATTAATCCATCCCCAAGGCAAATAGGAGATGGAGACACCCCAAATGCATGTACCCACAGCCTCCACCTCCATCGGGATTCCAGGAAAAATAAGGTTCCTGTTTCTCAGCTTTGCAAACCTTGAAAGGAGGGTGCCCTGCCGGAGGAAGGCAGTCCCACCCCAAGGCTGGAAAGGATCGTTGGAAAGGGGTGGGTGACCCTCAACATCTCAAAGCCCAGCTCTGCTAAGCAGGTGCTGCTGCTGGGTCTGTATTTGCACCTTCACTCTGCAGCATCCCCCTAAATCCCTCAGCCTGCAGCAGTACCCCTCCAAAGCCCCCCAGAAACCCTCTTTAGCGCCCCCAGCATCCCTACTTATTCCCTTCCAAGTATTCCTCCTAAATCCCCATAACACTGATCTCCAAATCCCTTCTTAGCATTCCCACATCATTCTCCCCGCAGCGCCCCTCCAATTCCTTCCGTCACCACACAATATCCCTCTTGAATCCCCCTGCAACATCCTCCCAGACTTTTTCAGCACCCCCAAACCCATCCGGCACCCCTTAATCCCACAACACATAGTGAGGAGAGTGAAGGAGAGGAAGAAAAAGCAGAGGGCAAGGGGGAACTGGAGATCCCCCTGGCTTTGCTTTGTGGACAAGGGGGCTGTTTGTCCCCCTGCTTTCTTACAGACAAAGAAAACTCAAAACAGTCATAGTGCCGGGGTCCATCGCACTCCCCCCGAGTCCGGGGACCCTTGCCGGCTCCGGCCATGGGCGACAGGCAGGGATGGAGAGTGGGGGGGGGGGGGAGGCAGGGAGCGGGAGGAGCTGGAGGGAGAGACAGGGATTAGGAAGGCAAGCAAGGAGGGGAGGTAGAGGCAGGCATGGGGGAGAGCAGGGATCAGGCAGGGGCTAAGAACCGGGAGGGGAGGCTGGCAGGGATGGGGACAGGAAGCGACAGGCTTGAAGGCAGGGGGAGCCGTGGAAGCGGGGCTCAAGGAGGGATCTGTGGGGGAGAAAGACAGGGATGGAAGCATGGGGACAGGAAGACAGGGATGCGGGGAAAACAAGAGCCATAGAGGGAAGATAAGGACCTGCTGAGTGGAGAAATGCAGACAGCGACCGAGGCGGAGGAAGGCGGGGACGTGGCGAGGAGACAGGTAAGGAGCAAGGGAAAGAAGAGCTGGCAGGGATCTGGGGAGCAGGCAGGGAGCGGGAGGGGTGCAGACAGGCGGGGGGGCGGGCGGGCGGGCGAGCAGGGCCGCCCCCGGCCCCACGTGGCTTGGGGGACACGCGGGTTTATAAAGCATTCCCGGCCCGCGCGAGTGAGGGAGGCGGCGGCGGCACCGGCGGGAGCGGGGCACGAACCCGCCGTGCTCGGATGCGCCCGGCGGTTCCAGCAGGGCCACGGCCGTCCGCGGGCCATGGAGCTGCCTATGGATGTGACAATGGACGTGGAACTGCCCTCGATGCTGCCCACGGCCACTGCCACCTCCTGGGACAACGGCACCGCCTGGACCTCCCTGCCCGGACAAGGGGTCAATGACACGGGTCCGCACAGGGCCAAGAACGCTACATCCATCCTCATCGCCATCGTCATCACTGCGCTGTACTCCGTGGTGTGCGTGGTGGGCCTGCTGGGCAACGTACTGGTCATGTACGGCATCGTCAGGTGAGAGCCGGGCACCCCAGCCACTGCCCACGAGGGGTGGGGGGGTGCAGGGAGCACTTCGAGGGGGCTCTTTGGGTGAGTGGGCATCGAGTGTGAGAGCACCAATGGAGCCAGGTTGTGCCAGGGGTTAGTGTGCAGCACATGGAAGATGTGAGATGGTAACTTTGAGTGTGCACCAGGAGTGGGTGTGCATTAGGGGTGAGTGTGCACAGGGTTGAGACAGGATCAGGAGGGAATTTGCACTAAGAGAAAGTGCGCAAGGGGTGAATGTGTGCTGTGTGTCAAACAGCAGAAGTAAGTGTGCACCAAGAGTGAGTGTGCACCACAGGGTGTGAGTTTGCCCCAGGTGTGAGTGTGCACCGAGTGTGAGCCAGCAGCAGGAGGAGGGTTGTGGGTATGCACCGGCTGCTTGCGTGCAGGCAGGATCGGCACGGGTGTTCCTGGCGGGTGTAATGTGTGTGAGCAGTACGTGTGCAAGCTGTGCAAGTGTGTGGGGGGGATGCAGGTGCTGTGCAAGGCGTGAAAGCAGAAGCCGTGTGTGCCTGGAGTACCTTGGGGAGTGCAAAGGAGCTGTGTTGGGAGGGGTGGGGGCATGAGGGACACAGCACGACCCCAAGCGGGTGCCCCTTGTCATTTGAGAGGAAGAGAAGCCGCAGGGGTGGTCACGCTGCGGGCTGGGAGCTGCCCTGTTTGCAGGGTGGGTCCAGTCCCGCCCCCCCACACACAGCCAGCGGCTGGTGGGTTCCCACTGCTGCCACCCCACTCCATCAGTGGGAATTACCCATCTAGCCAATTCCCAGTTCCTTCTTGTGCCTGCACCTCCTGCAGCTGCCTGATTTCTGTTTTTCTCTAACAAAGAGCAGAAAGCGCATGGCCCAGCCCCATCTCCCACAACAGCTGAGCTGTCCTCTGGTCCCCTCAATGTGGGGTACCATCTCCAGCAGCCGAGAGACCTACTTTGCTCCATCCAAGACCTTAGCACCTGTGGTGAGGCTTTCCCTGGGCAGCAACAGGGTCTCTCCACGCCAGGACAAGCAACATGACCCAAATGCCCCCCCATTTTCAAGATAGGGCATGGCAAGATGCTGCTGTATCTAGACAGGCACTTGTGCTATGATACAAAATCTCATCAGTCCCTTTGTCTGAGACACTGGTTGGTCCTGCCTGGATAAGATGGGTTGACATGGAAAACAGGACCATAAAGCCAAGTCTTGAAAAGCTCAGGACCAGTGTGAGCAGTGAGGGCTGACAGAGCTCCTCCACAGCCCTGCCGGCAGCAAAGGATGGGGTGGTGCTCACAGTCTCACTCTGTGAGGATGCAGACTCCAACACCTCCAGCCTGGCAGGAAGGAGCAGAAGGGTCTCACGGGGTACCTGGGCTTCATAGCCCCTCCCTCTGCAATGAGGGGGCTTGGTCCTCATGGTCCAGAATTTGTGGGGTAATTCCAATTCCCATTGCCTCAGGTGGTGCCTGTAATCCCAGCTTGGCCCAAAAGCCTAGAGCCAAACCAGAGCTGGTGGCTGGATTTAAACAAACCCCTCCAATTCAAATTTTTTTAACCATTTCCACCCTCATTTCCCCATCCCTTTCAGTCCATTGCTATTGTTACAGGAGGTCAGCACAGCCTGGCTCTGCCTGCACACAAATGAATGTGGTGACTCACCGGAGGGAAGGAAACCATGCTGCAACATGTCCATGAGCCACCCTGGAGTGCCCATTGCCCTGATATCAGGCTCTGCTGCCCCTGCTCCCCGCTTTCTGTGGGGCTCTGCTGGGTGTTTTTAACCATCTTAAGAGGGTGGGCAGTGGGGAGTGGGATGTGGGGAGTAATTCGCTGACCCAACCTGACCCCTAATGGAACTTTTAGCCACTCGAAGTGGCATTAAAAATGAGTCCTGGTCTGAAAAAGCAAATTGAGGTAATTGTGGCAGAGATAGATGCCATGAGCAATGTCAGGATGAGGGGTGAATGTTATTAGACCTCCTCCAGCTGGTTCTGCTCAGAGGAGAGGGAAGGCATTTTAAAGAGAGTGATTTCATGTGCAAACAACATCCTCCCTATTTTACTCACTGAGTAACTGCATGTTAGCCAGGCTTTAGCAAGCCTGATAACCACAGATCCCATCACCACAGCTTCTAGCCCCCCCATTTTCCAACTAATTCTGGAATTAAACACAGAATCACAGAGTGGTCTGGGTTGGGAATGACCTTATAGACCAACTTGTTCCACTACCCTGCCATAAGCAGGGTTGCCTTCCACTAGACTAGGTGGCTCCAAGCTCTGTCCAAGCTGGCCTTGAACACTCCAGGGATGGGGAATATCTCCCATGAAATCAGCAAATATCATCCTCCAAGGCCCTGGAACAGCAGGGGCTGGAGGGACATGTGCTTTCCCCCCTTCCATGGCCAAAGCTACCTGGAGTCCTTGTCAGAGTTGGCCCATGTCAAAGGGTTTAGGCCAGGGCTAGGGGAGACCTGTGTCTGTGCCAGAAAGGGCTATGGGATGGGATCAGCTCAGATTTGGCCATGGAGATTCTGGGTGTTTGCTTTGTGCTCTTTTCCTAGTGTCACCTCTCAGTGGCCTTGGGTGTCCAGGCAGTCTGAAAGCATGGCTGGAGCACATCCTGGGGTGTATATAGCTCTGTGAATGGACACAGCATGACCTGAGCACAGCCAAACTCCAAATAAATCCCTCTTCAGAGCAGCCAAACCAATCCACACCCCTGGAGGGAACCCAGCACCCTCCCCACCACAGCTCTGACCAGCACTGCCATGCCCACTGCATTGTCAGATGCTTTTGAAAATACTCCTGGAAGCAATTTGCAGCTGTGAGCTTGGGGCTGGAAGTGCAGCATCCCCACCAAGCCCATCAGCCTCCCACCAGCTCCCACACGGGCTGCAGGGACAGGTGGGTGCAGGCTTTGTCAAGCCAGGCTCTTTCAGGTGGCAGCTTTTAGCACCTCCAGGAGTTTTTCTTTCACTTATCACTTACTTTTCTTTCACTTATTTATTTTCCAAGAGGTACTTATTTATTTTCCAAGAGGTTTGGAGAGGGGATCCCTACCTGGGAGTCGAGACTGTAATGCAGAGCTGCCCTGTGCTTGCCCCATCCCTTCTCATCTCTTCTCACCATCAACACCTCCCAGATTGTTCTGTTCAAGTGCATAACTTCCCAATCAAGACACTCAATTACAATGGGTTTGGTAGCCTGGGGAGCTCCATCAGCAGCAGCGGATGGTTTGCTCTAATTTGGGCAATAAACCTCTTTCCTGGAGCAGCAGTTTCATTTGCAGCTCAGGAAGGTCACCAGGATGGACACTTCACCCTGTGCAGGGGGTTGAAACCTCAGCCCAAACCTGGAGGGGTCTGAATCTTGCCCCAAAACCCCAGTGCTGTAAGCTAAATTGCCATCCTTATTATCCCAGTCATCCCTATCACCATCCCAAGTCTTTCCCATCATCCCAGTCAACCCCATCATCCCAGTTATGTCCGTCATCATCCAAGTTATCTCTTCTCATCCCATTTATCCCAGTCATATGCATCATCAGAGTCAACTCGTCATCCCAGACATTCCCATTATCATCCCAGTCATCTCCATCATCATCCCAATCATCTCTGTAATCCCAGTCATCCCTGTCACTTCTTTGCCCTCATCAGCCCCATCCTGCCTGGGGATGGGTGGCAGCTCTGGCCCTCCAGTCCCCCACCCCTGGCACATCTGCAGAGGGTTGGGAAGTGCTTACCCAGCACAGCCAAGCACATCTGGCAGACCAGGGAATGAATAACAGATTTTTTTACCATTTTACTCAAAAAACAGAGACCAAAGATGTGTGAATCTAACTGAACTGACTGCTTGCATAGGAGAGGCAAAACCTGACAATACCACAAATTCTCAGCTTTTTGTTTAACCTGGGAGGAAACTTTTCTGCAAAAGCACTTGGAAAATAACACTAAAATGAATGGAAAAGGACTTTTCAAGGACAAGACATTTTTAATGCTATATTTAAATAATAAAAAAAAAAGGAAAGCTCAGCTCAAATATTTCCACCCTTGGGCAATGGGCTGCCATTTGCAGCCATGGTGAAGAAGACAGGAATGCTCTCAGAGCTGGGAGCTGGGTTAAGCTGCTGATTTCTATTTTCTCTCAGAGAGAAATGAGGTTTTCAGCTCCAGTTCCCGCTTCTGTTGACAATAGAACCTGGTGGGTCTGTGTCCCCACCAATACACTCTCCTTACCCTTCTGAGGTGGAGAAAGGATAAGGGGAAGGGACTGGGTACCACCATCAATCCCAGGAGCCTCTTTCCCACACCAACCTGCTGTCCTGGGGCTCCAGCCAGGGCAGGACCACCTGACATGGGACCCACAAAATCCCCCCACCTCAATTTATTCCATGTACCCCTAACATGTGATGAGCTGTGCCAAACATGACAGAATCCTAGAATGCCTTAGATTGGAAGTGACCTTAAAGCCCATCTCATTCCACTCCCTGCCATGGGCAGGGACACCTTCCACTAGACCAGGATGCTCCAAGCCCCAATGTCCAACCTGGCCTGGAACACTTCCAGGGATGGGGTGCCACAGATTCTCTGGGCAATCTGAGTCAGGTTATCACCACCCTCATATCTGATCCAAACCTGTCCTTTGTCAATTTAAAACTGTCTTACCCCTATCACATATGTGAAAAGTCACTTTCTATCTATTTTATAAGTACTCCAAGGAAAACAATCTTTTCATCCCAGCTACAAAGGGGTCAATCTCCCTGCTCTGTGCCTTACCCCAGTGCTGCTACAGGCAGGTTTAGCCATGCACAGAGATGATCTTGTGCAATCTGACCCTGATGTTAATTAGCATGCATCTAAAAAAGCTTGGGGCTGGGGAGGGTGCTCTGAGCAACAGGGATTTGCTGGAAGGGAGCACAGGAAGAGCTGGAGCTGTGCGGTGTAGCCCTGCAAAAAGCAGGGTCTTCCACAGAGCCACTCCCACCCCACACCTTTCAGGGTGCCCAGCGGACCCCTCAGTATCTGTTTCCAAGCCACCACACCATTCAAAGCATCTCTTTGACCAACACTTGCAGGACTGGATGCTCCTGTGACACACAGACACAGACATACACACATCCCTGCTGCTCTGGCATCTGCCATAACTTTGCGTCATCCCTTCAGGAAAGGTTCAGACATGAGGGACCAGGCATTTCTCTAGCCATGGTGTGACAAGAACCAGAAGCAGAGACAGCCCTTCCCAAATGCCCTGGGGGATACAGCCAGGCTTCCCCAAAGGCTCTGGAGCTCCAGGCTGGCTAATTGAGCTGCTTCCAGATGGCCTGTTCCCGGAGCTAATCAATCCAATTTCTGCAAGCAAACTTGACAGGGAAGCAGGCTGGATAATCACAATTTACTGGGTGAAAAATCAGATGAAGGAAGGTTGAGGGGATAAAGGACGTGCAACTGGTTCACAGAAATGGAGCAAATCAATCTCACTGGAGAACTGAGTTCTATGGAAAGTTCTTAATTTCTTCAAATAAAAGAGGCATGGAATGAGTGTCACCTTCCTGGTCAGGTGCAGGAAAACCTCTGTGGTAGGGGCCAAGCCATGCTCTGCAGGTCCCAGCTCAGCACATAGGAATGTCATCCCTTGCTCAGGTACCAGGATGTGGTGTGTGGCTCCCTGCCCATGGCTGAGGAGTGGAATGAGATGAGCTTTAAGGTCCCTCCTAGCCCAAACCATTTTGGGATTCTGTGTTTTTATGACTGCAACACACAAGAACACAAGTATAGAATCATAGAACGGCTTGGGTTAAAAGGGACCTTAAAGCTCCTCCAGTGTAGGCAAGTCCGCAGACGGCTGGGACAAGGAATTCTGCCAACTTGTATTTTCTAGAATATGTGGCTTTATTGCAAGGGTCGTGGGTAAAAAGGCCTTGCCTTCAGCCACCAGTCTGGGCTGAAGAGAAGTCCCAAAGAGAGAGGGAGAAAGAACAGGAGGATATGGGCTAAGTGAGGAGGGAGCGAGAGAGCAAAGTGGCAGGGGGAAGAGAGTAAGAGAGAGCAAGAGTAGAGGGAAGAGGAAGGGTAAGAGCGAGCTAAGAGCAGCGGGAAGGAGAGGAGGAAGAGGTAAGAGGAGGAAGAGGTAAGAGGAGGTAAGAGATAAGAGGAGGTAAGAGAGTGAGGTCTTTGTTACAATACACTATATCTCCTTTTGTGATGAATATTCTAATTTGCAGTGACCAACCAACACAAGACACAAAATCCTATAGAATCTACATATGGCCTATAAGAACTACTATATTACCATACTGTGTTATATTTTAAACTCTAAAAACTACTCTTTAAACTTCTGTTTTGCTACATTGCCCTTTGGATCCCTTAACCAGCAGAAAGGGTTCTGCTGAATCAGGAGGTATTCTCCTTCAGCTAGCTAGACTATTGTTTTCAGGTTATATAGTAACTAAAACTTAGTATCCTACAGCTCAAAGTAAGCTTTCATTTCTATCCCCATTATAGGTTTCATATTTTCAGATTCTTTTGCTAAGCAATCATATTTATAAGGTTTCCCTGATTCATCCTCCCCAACACTCCAGTTCCACCCCCTGCCATGAGCAGAGGCACCTTCCACTAGACCAGATTGCTCCAAGCCCCATCCAGCCTGGCCTTGGACACTGCCAAGGATCCAGGGGCAGCCACAGCTGCTCTGGACAACTTGTGGCAGGGCCTCACCACCCTCCCAGTGAAGGATTTCTTCCCAATATCCCATCTAATATCCTGTCACTCCAGGTCCTTGTAAAGAGCCTCTCCCCATGTTTCTTGTGGGCTCCTTCAGGGACTGGAAGGCCACAATTAGGTCACACCAAAATTTGTCTTCCCCATGCTAAGCAATCCCAATTCTCTCAGCCTTTCCTCACAGCAAAGGTGTTTCATCCCTCTAGTCATCTTGGTGGCTTCCCCTGGACTTGCTCCATCAGCTCCATGTCCTTCCTCTGGTGCACCTGGAAAGCTGCTGAGCACATTGGTGCTGCAGAAGGGTTCATCACAACATTTTTGCCCACCAAGGCTGGTGTCACCTCGTGAGCAAACAGCCTGTGCTCCCTCCTAATTACATCAAGTGCCCTGACCACCTGTAACATATCCTTTCTCTGCCACCCCCAGATACACCAAAATGAAGACAGCCACCAATATCTACATCTTCAACCTAGCACTGGCTGATGCACTGGCCACCAGCACCCTGCCCTTTCAGAGTGCCAAGTACCTCATGGAGACCTGGCCCTTTGGGGAGCTGCTCTGCAAGGTCGTGCTCTCCATTGACTACTACAACATGTTCACCAGCATCTTCACCCTCACCATGATGAGTGTGGACCGCTACATCGCCGTGTGCCACCCAGTCAAGGCCCTGGACTTCCGCACACCAGCCAAAGCCAAGATCATCAATGTCTGCATCTGGGTGCTCTCCTCCCTCATTGGGGTGCCCATCATGGTCATGGCGGTCACCAAGTCAAAAGGCAAGTGTCTCTGGGTACACATCCCTCCTGTCCCATCAGTTCATCACAGGGGTGACCTGGCAAAGTCAACCTCTGGTCCTGTAGGTCAGTGATGGGCACCTCTCCATGACACCATAAATGTGCCCTTGTCTTGGAAAAAGCACTGTGGTGTAATTTCCCATCTTGGAAACTGTCCTAGAAATTGTCCTCCCTTCCCCTTAAGGGTAGGGATCCTACATCTTTCCCCATCCTGAGTCCAATCAGTTCCTCTCCCCACCTCCTGGGATGCAAATCAGGTGCCAAAAAAAGGGAAATCAGGTGCCCCAAGGATGCTGCAAAGTCTCCAAGTGGCCTACACTAAGATCTGCAGCTCCTGTATGGGGATGCTGCCCCTTGGCTGCTAGGGAAGCTCTGGGCATCTCGAGGAAGTGGACAGATTGCAGTGGAGGATGACATGGAGATATCCACCATGGGGGTTGGGAGAAGGCAGGATTGGCCTTGAATGGCCCAGGAGGCTGTGCAGGGAAAAGGTTCCAGGGTCATTGCATCCACTGCATTCCCTCAGTGTCTTGTGGACAGGGGTCTGATGGCACAGAACTCCTGGGGAACCTCTGCCAAGAGCAGGCAGGTAGGAAAGCATCTCTGGGGTTTTAACAAGCCATGACTGAGCAGAAGGCAGAATATTCTCAACAGACACTCCATCAGCTCCATCTTCAACCCTCCTCTCTCCTACAGATGATATGGTCCTGTGCACTCTCCAGTTTCCCGATCCTCCCATCTACTGGGACACCGTGACCAAGATCTGTGTCTTCATCTTTGCCTTCCTGGTCCCCATTTTGGTCATCACCATCTGCTATGGGCTGATGATCCTTCGCCTGAAGAGTGTCCGGCTCCTCTCAGGCTCTAAGGAGAAGGATCGCAACTTGCGGCGCATCACGCGCATGGTGCTGGTGGTGGTGGCAGCCTTCATCATCTGCTGGACACCCATTCACATCTTCGTCATCATCTGGACGCTGGTGGACATAGACAAGAAGAACCCCTACGTGGTGGCCAGCCTGCACTTCTGCATCGCTCTGGGGTACACCAACAGCAGCCTCAACCCCGTCCTTTATGCTTTCCTGGATGAAAACTTCAAGAGGTGCTTCCGGGAGTTCTGCCTGCCTTTCCGAGCCCATGTGGACCAGAACAGCTTCTCCCGCGCCAGGAACACCACGCGGGAGCACGTCTCCACCTGCACCCCTTCTGAAGCCCGCAACAAGCCGGCATGACTAGGCGTGGGCAGCCCTCAGCGGGGCTGCCGACGACACAGAGCAGATGAGATGCGCTCAGAAGTCACCCAGGTCACCACCACAGAATTGTAGCAAAATGGTGGCTCGGGTGCTGCTCAGTAGCACTGCTGGGTTTGCCTACAGATTGACTGCAAAAACTTTTTTCATCCTGGGAAAGGATGAAAAAAGGAGAATTGAGACTCACCAAATGATGTAGGGAGAGGACCAGAACAAGAGGCAAGTTGGGCAAAGATGCTCTGCTGCTGCCACCACCTCAACCAACAACACCCAGCAGGGGATGTCACCCTCCAATAGTGGCTTTTGGCAGAGCCCAGGACACCAGAACTGCAATGTCCACATGCTTCTGCCCCTGCACGGGCCAGGATGATAACACAAACACTCACATGGCAGAAGGGAACTGTACCAGGAAGTAATCATAGGATCACAGAATCATTCAGGCTGGAAAAGCCCTCCAAGATCATCAAGTTCAACTGGTCTTCCACCACTGCCAAGGCCACCACTAGCCCATGTCCCGAAGTGCCACATCCACATAGTGATGGTTAAATCTCTCCAGTGATGGTTACCCCACCATTGCCCTGGGCAACTGTGCCAGGGCTGGACAACCCTTTCAAGGAAGAAATGTTCCCTAATATCCAGCCTAATCCTCCCCTGGAATGACCTGAGGCCATTTCCTCTGCCACATCATGGGACCTCATTCCATCCCCCTCTGAGCTGTGTCCAAAAGACAACCAGAGATGGGAAGATAAACTTATGCCACTGTTTTCAAAAAGCTCCAGATCCATAGTAAAAACTCTTCTGGAGTCCCTCAAACTGGGATTACTTCCAGAAAAAGCTTTCTACTGTTAATGTCATTACTGCGTTATTCAGAGACCTCTGACTGCAGCTAAGGCTGTCCTGAACATGGATGTGGTGCTAGGAATATGGCTATGTCCAGGGGATGGAGCAGGGCACGTTTGAAGCTTACCCCTATATCCATGTTCCAATACCAAATTAGCAGGGTGGCAGGGCACTGACAAAGTCATTAAGCCCAAGAAGAACCTCGTTAAGGGAGTAATTGTGGGAACTCCAGTTGTTTCTCACAGTGCTAAAGTAATTGGGATGGAATAACAGGCTGCACCAAGGGCTTTCACTCCACTGCCCATCAGGAAAAGAATGAAGAACAGCACCACTCAGATTTCCATAGCAGAGACAAAAAGGGTAGGATGGGGTTGTGTTTTGTTGTTTTTTTTAAGAAGATCTCAATAATAACACCTCAATTTCACAATTCCCTAAGCAGGGACAGAGGTTGTGCAGATACCTAGAAAGGACCCACAGCCCCCAGGAGGCAGAGATTTGAGGATTTTAGCTCTCATCTGGATGGAACAGCATCCCTCCAAAGGGATAGCTGAACTTCAACTCCCAATACATCCTGCAAGAACCACCATCCAGGGACCTCCTGGATTATCTGCAGCTGAACAATGATTGATGGGTTCTCCTGCTCCCTGAAGAGCCCCTCCAGCCCGCACCACATTCATGAGCCACCACTTTTCCTTCCTCTCATCTTCCCACTGTCATTGCCAGGCAGTCAGCCAGTGCAGAGAGGAGGATGCTCAGAGGAAGTAGTAACAGCATTGAGAGAATGAATTAATACAGCTGGAGGAAGCAGGCGAGCGCCCAAATGCACCTGAGGCTCATAAGCTGGGTTTCTCCAGTTGTATCAATTAAACCTAATAAAAGCCATTACCTCGCCTCACTAGCCCCACCTTTCTCCAGCCCTCTCTCTTAGAAAGACAGAGCCCACAAGGCAGACGAAACCAATTTCTCTTTCAAAGGAATCAAATACGGTGACATTGCCTAATGGGGTCTCAAATCAATTGTGCCAATGGATGTGAGTGATCCTCCCCATCTGCTTGCATCATGTCATTGTGCCACAGGCAAAAGCCATGTCCAGTTGCTGTATCCAACTGGACATCTCCAGTACATGTCCGAGGCTCTTCAGAATCCCACTGCAGGCATTAGCAGAGTCCTGGACTACTGGCGTGGCCACACTTGGGCTCCTCACCCCTGCTACCACAAGCCTATCTGCTCATGAAACATCACATAAGGGAACGCACTATCAGTTCCAGCACAGGAAGTGGGGGGAAATCTCTAGGATCACATAAAGCTGAGCTTCAGCTCTGTGAGAAGAGGAACTAAAGTATCCAGAAGGAGTTGGAGACCATCCTTCAGCTCTCCACCTCTACCCACCCTGGGGCAGAAACCCCAGCAGCATGTGGTGGGTTTGGAGCTGGTTCATGGTGAGGACCCAGCCATGGTGGGATTTCAGGATGTCCCACCAGGCTGGATGTTCCTGCAGGGGTGGGATGTCCCATGCTGTGGAGCAAGACATTTTGGAGTTCACTCCAAGCTCCAGCATGAAGCTGAATACCAGCTTGATATCTCAAATTGTGGGGCACTCCTAAAATATGTGATGACCCCATACCGTTGATACCTTCAAGCTGTCTTAACCAGTGCCTCAGTATGCCATGAAAACCAACGCCGTGGTCAAGGCTGGGAATGGCACAATGGAGAGCAGTGTTTCCCACAACAGCACATCAGGAAATGGGGCACACAGGAAGTGAACCCCAGCATCAGGGATGGAGCATCCTTGCCCTGGCACAGCCCCATCAAGAACATGTCATTGTGTTGTGGGGGCCAAGAACCTCCCACCTGTGAGTGCTGGGAGCTGCAGGTTGACTTGAGGCTTCACAAGCAACTTGGCCACCCCACAAAGCTCAGCCCCTATTTTTCCCATTCTCACAGGGCCTTTTTTTCATCTGCCGGATTCCTAGTCTGCTGGAAAATGTGACTGCCATGGCCTTGAAGTGGGTTAAATGCTTCAAGTCATTACTTTTTAAAATGCCACCATGCTTGGGCAGAGCTTGGAGCCCAGGACACAGCAAAGAGTGGCTTTCCTCAGCTTCAGGTTTGATGACCTAAAGAAAAACAGAATATTCTTGGGAAAAATGGGCCAGATCATACAGGCTGACCTGGACCTCAATCATCCCATTCTGGCAGCATCACAGCAGGGATTTGGGGGCTAATTCAGCTGCTTCTCACCTGAAAAACAGCTCCTCCAGCCCCTTGCCTGGGCTGGGAAACTGGGGACAAATCCTAGTTCAGGGAAACAGCACTGGGAGATCCTGCCCAGACTTGAGTCCTGCTGTAGCCAGGATACTTGGAGGGAACTCTTTGTGTACTTCTATAAATATTTATGTATGACTATCACTGTATGAAATTAAAGTGACCCCAAGGCCTCCCATCACAACCTCCCTACAGCAGCTGCTCCATGTGTGATGGAACTGAATATGCCGGAACCCTAGCATCTCACAAAGTACTTCAGCCACTGTTTCCAGCTCCAACTGTTGGGATTTTTGCCTTACTGTGGCATTTCTGTACAGGAACCCTGCTTTCTAAAATAATAAAGTAAAATAAAATCAGAGATAGGAAGCAGTTTCTAGCTCTCCTGTGACTCCCAGGTATCAAAAATGAGCAGGGTCTGGCTCAGGGGAGTGGTCTGGGGAGTGATGAAACTAACTCTAAATTTACTCTTCCCTATGAGGGTGATGAGGCCCTGGTACAAGCTGCCCAGAGAAGCTGTGGCTGCTCCATCCCTGGCAGTGCCCAAGGCCAGGTTGGACATTTGGGCTTGGAGCACCCTGGAATAGCAGAAGGTGTCCCTGTCCATGGCAAGGGTTGGGACTGGATGGGCTTTAGGGTTTCTTCCAACCCAGGCCATTCCATGATTCCAAGTTCTAAAAACTCACCTGGACTTTGAAAAACTCGGTTTTGTGAACCCCCAAAACCCTTTAGCTGGGATTGTCTGCAAGCCCTAGTCACCAAAAACCTCTTCTGACACGGTCATCAAGATACTATTTTAAAAGCCTAGCAGCTCAAATTCTGGCCCAAATTACATTTGTAATTGAAATGTAAATGAGGATTTAGCAAAAAAGCAACAGAAATTGGTGTTGCAGCCTGTAACTTTGCTCGGGATTAATGAGACTTTGGATTTTAAGGTATTTATCACTTCTGCTGTGTAGGTTTCTTAGTTCATAAAGGAAGGGAAACCATAAAGAGCACAGAGGGTATGTGAAAACCAGATTTCCAGCCTGGGGGTGTTGTTTAGCCAGGGCATCACTGCTCCAGCACTACTCAAGGACTTCTCTACATTACCCAGCACCCTGGGAAAAATGAGCCAGGCACTGATTCTGGTGATTTCACAGCCCAGTTAAACTAGCAGCCAGCCCAGATTAATTATATGGCAACCTGTGCTAGCACACACCAACCTGCTATTTCCAGGGATGTTTGCAGCCCAAAATCGTGTGTTATTGCAGGAAACATCCTTTCTCCCATTTTTTTTCTTTAGTTAATCCACCAAATAATGAACCCTGATACATTAAGCTTGTGATTAATTGTGATGATGCCAGTTTCTTTGTCTGAAGGTTTAGGCTGACTTTGGAATTGCATTAATATGCGGATGGAAATGAATGGATCTGGTTTTCTTGGGGAGGACAGGAGCAAGATCTCCCAGCTTCCTTATCACAGAGCAGCCTGGAGTGGACCCAGGCTCTCAGCCTGACAGAGATGTTTGTCTTGCAATTGATCATTTAACAGGGGAAAAAAAATCACTATGAATAATTCCTAGAGGATTTTTTTTCTCCTTTCAGAGTTACAAATTCTGCTTAATTTGTACTGTTTTATTCTCTGAGCAAATGGGACCAGGAGGAACATGCAGAGAGGGGATGGGGGCTGGCTGGGATCCTGTGTGAGCACTGGGGCTCCTCCAGGCAGGGACAGAGCCAGGATTCCCTTCCCCAGCTCCCAAGCATTGTGTGAGCCATATGAGACTTTCCTTATTTTTGCCCTTTTCTAATAGGAGAGGAATCAGGACTTCAGCAGTTTGGGGAGGGGGCAGAGACATCCTCACATCACAATTTCAGCCCAATTCTCATCCCAAAGAAACCCAAGACACACTTCTACCAGGAGCCACACCTGAGCACTGCACGTGCCAGTTATGCTGGGATATACTGGTCAGGTATCAGCCTTAATAATGGGATTCAGAGAGAGACAGTCCAGTACAATGACCTAACTGTTGCTTGCAGACCTGTCATTAAACCCCATCACAGGCAGCTTGGCCATAATTAAAGCTCACTTCCTCTTCCAGGCAGTAAAGGAAAAACAAGAAAACAATCTCAGTATCCTCCAAACCCTCCTGAAGATACAATTCCCTCTCTGCAGATTCTGCAGCACCACTGCATAGGCAGATTTTTTCTATCTAAAACAGCAACATGTTAAAAAACATGAAAAAAATCCCTCACAAACAACAATCAAGGTGCTTTTATTCTGGGCTCAAAAGATCTTCACACCACCAGGCCTCATCCTCCATGGATGTAAAGCCCCCAAATTCCACTTTCCCAGCTTTTGTCTGTAAATCAAAGGCCTTTTATGCACTTCCAATAGCAACAGATGGAGACCATAGTGTGAGATTGGAGCTGCCAACTGGTGATGAGGGAGGGTCTGGAGGTGTCGGCACTGGTCTCCACCGTGGACTGAGGCCGGACCCTGACACAGCCAGGGGTCTGCTACACAGGACCCAAATTCCTTTTCCTCATCCTCAAACGCCCCCAGTTCACTCTGTGAGCACAAAATCTCGATGAGACATTTCCCTTTCCTCAATTAAGCTGTTTTCCTTAGCCCACCCTCTCCCCCCTGTGTGGGGGCTCATCCTTCCCCCAGTTTCCAGCAGCTTCCCACTGAAGTGTCACTCTGGCTCCCAAGACAATGGCTGATTCATCAGTTCCGAATATTTTAAATCTTATTGTTCTCCCCTAGCCCTTCCTGCCCCCTCCCCAATTGTTGAAAATACCAACAAGCTCCGCATTCACAAAGACATGTTTTCCCTTTCCAGGAACAGGACCAGCCCTCAAGAGTGGATACAATCCCATCTTATTTGGAAATTATCTGGATTTTCCCTGCACCTGCAGGAGTTGGAGCAGGGGATTGCAATGGCTCCTGGCAGAATCCAACCCTGTGGTGACCACACAATGGTACCACGACTGATCCTGTTCCTGCTACAAGGAATTGCCCAAACGTGGGAGATGGATGCAAAAACGTGCCATATTGGAGATAGAGAGGAACTGAGAGCACTGGGTTGTGGGATCTTGGCTCCCAGTTCCCCGGTAGCTGAGGCTGGTTTTGGACAAATGTTGTTGCTGGGAATCAAGCCCAAGACAAAGAGCAGTTTATCCATCAGGTATCCAGCAGGTCACATTTCATTGAAGAGCCATTCATCAAATGGTGATGGTCCCCAGGGAGCAGAACTAGCCATGGGATTAGAGCACTTGCCCATGGCTCAGCCTGCAGTGATGGCAAAATTTGGGCTTGATCCTTCACAGTACATTCCCCATTGGCCCACATCCCAATTTCATGCTTGGAGAGAAAAATAAAGTCCTTTGCAAGCCCAGGACTGAAACCACCAAAACAAACCCACCTGACAGGAGGTCGGTGCCCCCAACCCCTCAGCTAGAGCTGGACCCACTGAGGCCATCCCTGATTGTAAATCCAAGCTCATCCTACATGAGAGCAGGAGAGCTGCCAACAGCCTTAGCTGCTCTCGGTGCCCAAAGCCCATCCCTGCCCAAAGGCTCATTAAGGAACCTGCTCCAGCCCAGATGAATTAAGTCTAAACAGTGACCTTGGGCTCCAGTCACACTAGGATGTGGGAATTTGCCCCATGGCTTCCACTCTCCACACACATCTGACTCAGCTCCAGCTGAGAGCACCCAGCAGTGCCACACCAGGATCCTTCCAGCGGTGCCACTGGCTTGGTTGTGTCCCTGGAGACCCAAAGATACCAGGGGTGACCCATCAGACAGGCAGGGATGAAGAGAGGGTGACAGACACCATCCCCTCTCCCTGTCCCAGGTCTTCCAATCCCGTGGCTACCAGAGCACTGTCCTGCTGCCACCTGGCGGCCACACCCCCCACTGCACCGAGCACTCGGACACAGGTAGGACCCTGACAGACCCCAAAAAGCAGCCATCCATCCCGGCTGTCCCTAGTAGCCATGGCAGGTCCCACGGGGAACTGCCCACCCCTCCTCCAAAGGAGAGGAAAAGCCTGGGTTTATCAAAACTCAGTTTATTCCAAATGTTAAAAGATGAGTTTTTTGTCCTTTCTGCCTTGATTAATCAACCAAAATACATATTCTTTTTTAAAAAAATCCAACCCCTTTGGAACCATTGTATAATTCCAGATGCACCCTCCCCAACCGCAAACCCCCCCACTCCTATTGCTGTAATTTAGCTCTTTGCAGACCCTTCCTCACTCCTGGTACCTAGAAGGCACCTCCTGTAAGGGGAGGATGGAGCAGGCTGGGCACAGGAAGTGACGGGGAGTTGTCCTGTTGTTTCCAGCATCTCCATGCATAGCTGGGGTCTGGGTGCCTGCTCAGCCCTCACAGGAAAATGAAGCTCCTTCCTCAGCAAGCAAAAAAATCAGAGTAACAATGTTCCCACCCGTGGGATGGATTTGGTGCAATGGCAAAGAGTGAGTTGCCAGGACTGCAAAAAGCAGTGTTGGAGGTGGCTGCTCCGGGGCTATGGGGAGTGAGGAACCTGTCCTGGCCCAACTGCCTGGGAGGGGTGGGGGATCAGGGCAGGTTGAGCTTAGATGCCTGAGAGATGAGAGGCAGGAGCCCCCCTTCCCTTCTCCAGCAGTCACAGTGTGCTAGGCATCATCCAGCAGCCTTCTTCACCAGGCAGAATACTCCCACAGTAGCCACAAGTTCTGGATTAGAGGATAGAGCTTCCTGGGCTCATTCCTGTTGGATTCACATTGCCTGGAATGGGGTCTGAGGGGTTTGGTGGGTGGCAGCAGACAAACCCAGGCCAGAGAGGTATATTTAGGTGAAGGGGGTGGAGGAGCATCCAGATGTGGGGAACACGGGGACGTCAGGGAGACTGATACCCAAACCTGATTGCAGAGTGAAGAACAAAATACTTGGCTTTGCTGGGCTGGGAAATGTTAAAAAACCAGACAAGAAGTGGAAATCCATCCAGGCACAAAACCAGGATCAGTTTAGGAACAAGTAGACCCAGGGAGCTGACAGAGCACCAGGCACTATGGGAAAACAGACAAATGCTTGCATGGGCACCCTGTTCCAACCATGCAGGTGCTGCTGGGCCTAGCTCCGTAAGCCTCCTGCCCTCGCCAGGTAATTGGCTCCCCAGCCCAGGCAGAAGTTTTGGGGGGTCTGGGGGTGCTGTGATCCCGCTGGGCTTGGCTGCGGTGTCATCAGCTCTGCTCTTTGTCACTGACCAGCAGCACCGTGTGCTGCCCACCGCTGGACACAGCCAGCACCCGACGGTTCTCCAGCTGCTTCCCCGTCATCTCCACGGGGCTCCAGACATCGTCCTCCTCCCCAGTGCCCAGCTGGTAGTTAGTGCCCATTCCCCAGGCAAATGCTCGTCCTGCAACAGAGTTGAAGCAAGCTTTGAGCTCCGAGTGGTTGCACAATGAGAAGGGGAGCTGGCACCCAAACCCAAGGGGACCTTGCACCCAGGCAGTGAGTTGCTATGAGTCCAAAACACATGCAGGAAAAAGAGGAGCACTTGCAAGTCAAACAGATGTCCCATTACAGAGCCAAGGAACTTTTATCCCTTTGGGGGAGAAAACTAAACCCAGTCTACTCCAAACCTTCCTTCCTGCAGACACTGCACACAGGCAGATGCAGCATCACAGCATGGAGGTCTGGCATCAGCCGAGTCAGAGAATAGATTGTCAGGCCAACAACCCCCTCCTGGTCAACACATGATCAACCCTGTTGCCGCAGGCACACAAATACATCTGAGCAGCCAATGCCCAGCTGCCCCCAAGGTGATCAGCACCAGGACCTGGCTCCAGTCCCAACCCAGCTGGCAAATTGTGGTGCTGGTGTGCAGGGCTGGATGGAGGGATTAAGAGAGCACAGAAGGCACTGTGTCCCAAACCCTGGCAAGCACTCACCATCCCTGCTGACGGCATATCCAACTGACGCTCCGCAGGCCACCGAGGTGATGCTGGGGAGCTCCGGGATAACTGTGGGTGTACTCTTCTCCTCTGCCCCTGTCCCAAGGCCCAGCCGGCCATACTCTGCCCTGCCCAGGCTGTAGGCTTTACCTAGAGCACAGCAGATACACAAGAGAGGTGACATGAGTGGGGCAGAAGCTGCAGCAGGGCCAAAGTTAGACCCTCTTCCCAGGTCTGACTCCTGAAGGAGTATCACTCCTCCATACCACACCCTGAGACCCATCCAGAAGGGGCAGGGTGGGATAGAGACCCTTCAGCTCCCCAAAATCAATAAGGTGCAAAAGCAGAGTTCATTACTGAGTCCATCCCAACAGCTCCTTGGCCAGGATGAGGGCCATGGGATCCCTCCATCCTGCTCTGTGTGACTCCCAGCCCACCTGTCATAGTGTCACTCACCCTCAGAGTCAACACAGACTGTGTGGTGCTGCCCACCAGAGAACCCAACCCAAGACTTGGTGGAGTTCTTGAAGCATGTGAGGTTCTGCGGTGAGAAGCAGGGCTCGGTGTCCTGGGTTCCTGCAGGGTGGGACACACAAACCCGGGCAGATGAGGTCCACATGCATGGACAGCCCAGGCCAGGCTCCAGCACTGAGCCATCCACCACCCTGGGGCCCACATCATCACCGCCCCCTGAGACCAATAGAGCCCTCAGCCGCAAAATTTAATTTTTACTCAAACCCAGCGGGTGCATGGGCTGTGACCTAAACCCAGAGCTGTGCGGGATGATGCCCACTCCCATTTCCAGCTCCGGTGTGTTCAGATTTTGGGGGATTCAGCAGCTTTCCCCCACCACACCGGGGCAGCAGTGGACTGGCAGGAGATCTGGAGCCACACAAGTGAAGCTCACCCAGCTGGTGGTAGTTGGAGAGGCCAAATCCATAGATGTGTCCCTCACGCGTGACGGCGAAGGTGAAATACGCCCCGCAGAAAGCGTCCTGGAAGCGCATTTTGCCTCTTCTCCCTTTGCCTCTGACAGGGACAAGCTGGGGGACCAGCAACCGCTCTGGGGCAGGAGACAAGGTGTTATACAAGGACTAAGGATTTACACCCTCCCTTCATCTAAGGATCTGGCTCACTGCATTTAGGTCACTGATTACACATAAGCCCTCAAGCATCAGGGTCCCTTTGTTCCTCTGCAAATGGCAGAGCTGGAACCAAAGGATCCCCCTCTGAGAACTAAATCCACTCACGCAGCCCTTTCCGTCCTCCTCGGTTGGCAAAGAGCGCTGGCACCCTGCCCAGCTGGCCCTGTTCACCGCAGCCACACGTGAACAGGTCACCATCCACTGTCAGCATCACCAAGTGGTCATTTCCTGGGACAGGAAGGAGAGAGATGTCATGGAAAAGTCTTCACCAAGCCCTGGGTGAAGAGATCCCACAGGTAAACAAACCCCAGCTGTCATAGCTTGCAGGTTTTACTGGACTGGATACCTCGGCATGAATTGTGCTACCACCTGAAACTCCAGGATCTCTCTCTTTCTGATGCCAGGAATTCAAAGCAGTTGTTCTGGGTAGGCAGTAAGGACACAGGTGTGTCCCAGCTTCCCCTGGGCCCTGGACAAGTTCCCTGGCTGCCGTGCTCAGTTCCCCAGGCCTCATTAGAGAGCAAGTGCTCTGGCCCCACAGGGTCACAGTTCAGGTCACTCTTGGAAGGCACTCTACATCAGACTGGTCAAATATTAACTCAATGTGTGAATCTTTTGGGGCCAATGTATCTATTGGGGCTAAAAGGTTTGTTCTCTGGAGAGTCAGTGATAAGCAAGTACACCCCTGTACCGGGCTCAGAGTAAGTCAAGAGGAAGGAAGAGGTCATGGACATCCCTCAAGGATGGTGACAGCCTGACCCTGCACATCCCAGGGCGCTACTCACCTGAAGCTATTTTAACAACAGGTGCATCAAGCTGAAGCAGCAAAGGAATGGAGCTCGTCTTCATGGGCTCCAGCAAGCCAATCACTCCATTGTTATCCTGAGGGGAGAGAGAGACACAGCGATGAGCCACAGGAGCAGCAGCCACCAGGGGAGCTTCTATCATCTGAGGAATGAACATACCCGGAAGGAGCCCCAGACAAAGACCCGGCCATCCTCAGTCAGCGCGGCCGTGTGGCTGTCCCCCGCTGACACCTGCACCACCTTCTCCTGCAGCTCCACTGGCCCTGGAGACGTCTCAGACCCTTCAGCCGAGGTGTCACGTCCCAGGGCACCTTCATCGTTGCAGCCAAAGGTGTAGATCTGCAGATTGGGTGCAAGTAATCAGGATGGAGCCCAGAGGGGCAACAGGCCAAGTATCAAATCAGGTGACAGAGATCCACCAGCCTGAATTATCACAAAATCATGGAATGGTTGGGTTAAAGCTCATGTCAGTCCACCACATGCCATGGGCACGAACATCTTCCACTAGATCAGGCTGCTTTAAACCCTGTCCAGCCTGGCCTGGAACACTTCCAGGGATGGGGCAGCCACAGCTTCTCTGTACCAGAGCTTCAACATTCTCTCAGGGAAAAACTGCTTCCCAATATTGCATCTAAAATAGCAGTGTCACCCATCTACTCTGTCAGTGTGAAGCCATTCTCCCTTGTCCTATCACTCCATGCTCTTGTTCAAAGTTGCTCTCCAATTCTCTTGCAGGCTCCTTTCAGGCACTCTTTTTGACACCCCTGAAATTTTGTGGTCCATGTGAGACCATGCTCACCTGCAAAGCTAGAATACGTGGGCAGAGCAGTGGCTGATTCTTACCCCCTGCTCCAGAACACATCCCAGACCTTACTGCACTCACCTTTCCTGTCTGGCTGAGGCACACCGTGTGCATCCCTCCAGCTTCCACCTGCACGACCATCTCCGGCAGCGTGACCAGAGCTGGCTTCTTCCTCTCCATGATGTCCTCACCCAGGCCCAGCTGGCCGACATTACCCTGGCCCAGTGTCAGCACCAGCCCAGGCTGCGAGCGGTGTGATGGGTGGCTGACTGTGGGGTAGGAGGGGGAGAAAGAACATGTAGGGGTACAAGTTTCCTGGTAAAAAACACCCCTGGAAAAGTGGAAAGAAAATTCCCAGTGATTTTTCTTACCTTTAACCTTCTTCGTCTCAAGGGACTCTTTTTCTGGCACAGGGTTCTTCGCACTGCGTTTTCCTAGCATCCTGGAATCTAAACGCCAAAAACAGCCTGTAAGGGGTCACCCACCGGGCTGTTCATTGTTTGAGATGTCCCGTCCACCTTAAAAAATCAGCTGGTGACTGAGTTGGGATTTGACCACCGATCCCTTCTCCTACTCTGTAAAAATGTAAAGTTTTCCCTTGTGTGTTTTATCCATACTCCCTACCTCATGCAGATGTAAACCTCTCCAGATTTCAGGTCCAGGCAGGCAAGAAGGAAGGGAAAAAGAAAGTAGAAGAGGAAAAACGGGGAAGGGGGAAAGGGAAGAATCGGATCCGAGCCGTGTCCGCGTCCTCAACCCCCGCTCCCGGTTCGGCATGGCCCGAGCACCGCGCCCCCCCGCCCCTTCCCGCCGTTCGAATTCCCCGCGGCGCTGCCTCACGTGGGGCCGCGCCGGCCGCGGCCGGGCCCGGCCGCTTCTCCCGCCGCCTGCAGGTCTCCCTGTTGGCCGGTCGGGTGCGCCGAGGGCGGCCCGGCGCCCGCCGGGCCTGCCGCGCCCGTGTCCGTGTCCCCATGGCCGTCCCCCCGCGGTCCCTCCCGCCGCTCTCCCGGCCCGACCCCGCGCGCTCCCTCACCGCCCGCCGGCCTCGCCGCGCTCCGCTTGGCGCATGCGCGGGGGCTCGCGCGAGGCCTCCTCGTGGCGCTGCGCCCCCTGGCGGCCGGCGGCCCCCGCGGCCGGGTCAGGTCACTCCCGCCGCGGGTCGGACAGGACAGGACAGGAGAGGATGGAACGAGAACAGGTAACCCAGGACAAGCAACACAAGGCAGGGCTCGAAGTTGCCTTGCCAGACCCTTGTCAGTAACTCATCCCACTTCTAACCTCCAGAGGTGCCTCCAGCCTGCAAGGCTGCAGGCAGCCGTGATGCCAGAGCCGCTACAAAAAAATGGTAATTTAACGCACAGAACGATGGTAATGAACACAGCATTGAAACCCAGAAAGCCTGAGCTCCAAACCTTTCCAGCAACCTACTGCTGCTTGATGCGGGACAATAAGACTGTAACTCTTCAAAGACGATCTAGACTAAATCTCTCTGGTTAACTGAAAGACAGCAAACTTTCAAGTTTCCCCTTTATCTAGTGGGATGAATTGGCTTTACTCCACTGGTTAATTCTGCTGTTAAAATCCAGAAGCCTGCACTTGGCCTAACAGCTTAAATTTACTAATAAAATCAAGTTCCTAAGTATGATCCACATTGGTTCACAAGCCTCAACTTTTTTTATACACCCACTGATCCACAGGAGTTCCCCACATCACATTTGATTGGAAAGCTTTAGGGGAGTCACCTTTGAGTATTAATTCCAGGCTTATGTTAGGACTTGTTTGATGAGCAGATACACTGCCACCCTGATCCTTTCCCTGGGGACTTCACGACAAAAGACAGAATATCCAGCGAACTGCTAGGGCCCATTTCATTTAATCAACACCAGAACCTCCCCTAAACCCACCCATTACCATCACTCCCCTTGGAAGAGTAAGAGAACTGTATGTGAGTCCCCTCCTTGCTCCCCGCCCCCAAGCCACACCCCGGGGCAACAGACTCCATTAAACCTTCTGGACTTAGCACTTAATGATACGTGAAGGGTTTCATGCCTAGACATGATCTAAACCTGCACTGAAGGTACGATCTGCTCCTAATCCAGCCCGAACTGTGTCACAGTGCATTTCTACACCCTTTACTTTTTTGACACGGGTCAGCAGCACCCAAGAATCACACTGCTACACAAGGGAGAGGCACCACCAGGAGCATGATGTTTTCCTTAATACTCAGATCACTAGCGAAAAACACACCAAGCCAAAGCAAGTGAAGTTTATTGAGTTGTCTACCGTAGGTACAGATTCAGATATCAACATCGAAGCAAGGGCTGCATTTCAGCGCCTTAACACACACAAACTGCTGCTTCCACCCACATCCTGTAATCCACCCACTTTCAGTATCACCTCCCCTGTAATAACCTGCCCCCACAAGGTCAAAGGGATGGCTTTAAGTGTAGTCCACAGGAGAGCACATGATTCTTTTACTTAGCCCTTCCCCTCCTCCCCGCCAGCATCCCTCCAGTTTTAAGCATCCCAAATTCAATTCCTTCTTGCTGGCCCAGCCACCCCCGCCCCCCCGCCTTTTACCCTCCAGTTGTACTTCAACCAACCCCACATCCCGTGGATTGTCTTTCCTCCCGAGCAGCATTCCCATAACGTGTTAACTCCAGGCCCTGGCTTCATTACTCCACAAAATCCAGGAAGTGCACGTTCCACCAAGGAACCCGGGGCACACAGTGCTCCAAGCACATGCTCTGAAAGACCCCTACATTCACGCATCCCTGGTTCTATCGTGTTTTAATCCCTGTGGCTGCATTTTGATTACACACAGGGCACTTACAGGAATTGCGCAACCACCTAATTTGGGCTTACTCTTTAATATACTCACCCTCTCCCACTAAAGGCGGACTTTTCTTTGTCATTTCGTCCCAGCGCTTTCTGCAATTTTTGAGGAAAGAAGATTTTGTTTTTTCTGCTTTTTTCTTATGTCCCACATTATCCAAATATAACTGTAAGTGCAGTAAACATTTATTTACCTCCAGCGATTTCTCTTCCATTTGCTAAGTCATAACCAATTTTTCCCCTTAAAGACTCAGGAATTATTTTTTTCCTCATCTATCTAAATTTGATAATAATCGTAGAAGCTAGGATCCTGCGATTTAAACTCTCATTACCACCACCTATATCCCAATATCGTCTAGACTATAACTTTTTCAGTACGCCGATCCAATTATTCTATAAACACCGTCGAAACATCTTAAACTTATTTCACATTTAAGTTTTAATTTGAAGTTCAAGAGCAAAACTACAAACACTATTACGTTTTAAACGCGGTTATTACCTCCAAAAATCGTGCTCCACTTAAAATTTTGTCGTTTCCGGTACTGAAAATACAAAAAACGGTTCCTTTAAAGTAATTGCATAGTACCCTTTTTTTTTCTCCCTCCTAGCTCCACACGTGCTCCCCGTCCCACCCTGCGTGTCAGTGTTTCCTGCATGGTTTGTCTCCTCTGTCACGGCCCAAGGGCTCAGAGAAGCAGTAGGAATATGCAGGCTGCAGGCTCGGGGCCCAGCTTATTCTCCAACGTCGTGGAAGGGGACTGTACGTCATGGGCCCGAGGGCCTGCGCTCCCGTGCGCCACACGGACAGAGCCGAGAGAGAGCGACTTCTCCGGATATCCACGTCGGAACATTTGTAACTACCTTGAGCCACCCTCCCAGTCCTGCCGCGCCCCCACTGCGCCGACCACGCGGCCTGGCCAGATGACGGATACTCACACTGGAGCGAGCTGGACAAACCAAGCTTAACAAGCTTTGGTGGAACCTGTAGGAAAAGGGATACCTCTAAGCCGCGGCTGAGGTGAGGCGGGGTGACCCCGCCGCACCCACAGCTACGTGTAACTCACGGCATATTTCAGCGTTAAAATGGGAAGGCAGTGGCCATCCACTGACAGCGCGGCACTGCGCGGCCACTAGGACGTCACGGAGCAGCCAGGTAAATGATAAAAAGGGGAAAAGTCGAGTTTGCCTTACCTATAAGCTCCGCTGCTCCCGACAGAGAAAGAGGCCTTCCCACGCCGCGCGGCGAATTTTATTGAGGGCGGGGCGGGGCTAAAATGCGCGCGCGAGACTCGCATGAGGGGTGGGGAAAAGCCGTACATGGGCATAGCCTATGTTGGGGAAAGGGCGGAGCCAGCGGCGCCTGCGCAGTGGCTGGAAGGGCGGTTGGCACATGCGCAGTCGGAAGGGCGCGAAAAGCCGCGGCCGCAGGGGAGGCGGCGCCATGGCTGACCCGTCCGTCCCCCCCCCCCCCCCTCCCGTCAGGAGCCGCCGGTTACGCCCTCACTGAGATCAGTTGAAAAGCTACGACCACACAAGCAGGGTTTAAAAAAAAAATTCTAAAATACTTTTATTTCATAATTAAAATCTGTTGCTGAGAACACTGATATACAATGCAATGGGCGGCTGTACAGGGAATGCTGTGAGGGAAGAGCCTCAGCGGATGCTGGGCCATGGCTGGCCTGTTGCCACACTCATCTGTGAACAAGACGAAGTTATTTTCTCCCTCCCCACTCTGAATCCCCGCACAAGTGGCATCTCACGTGTAGTTTAGTTTTGTGCATAATACAGCAGTGGCCCTACCAGATTTTTTTTTTTAAACCCGCATTGAGGAAGAATTTTTCTCTCAGAAGAGAAATGCCATCTTTTTAAGGTCACTTTTAAAACTTATTCTTCCCCTCCTTTTGACCCACACAGTGAAAGTATCAAGTTTCCAGTAGGTTTAGCTGTAAAAATGAGAAAAAGGCAAGCTTCAACCCCAATTTGGGAAAGTAAAAAACCTCTGAGATAAAGCCACAGTAAAAAGGACTGACTACTCTCACAGTTTCCCCAAATTAAAAGTTTTTAAAAGGCAACAGTAATTTTTCCTGGTTCTGTAATTGGTTGAACAAGCCTAAATATCTCAAGATCTGTTATTAAGATCACAGCAAGTGTGAGAGAGTGCAGAGCAAGTGTTTTATACATCTGTTAGGGATTTTTTTTTTTTTTCTTACAAAAAGATGCAGCATCTGTTAATACCTATACAATTCCCTTCCAGGACAACAAACCGTTGGTCAGTAGTGATTCAGGGCATTAAGGACATGACAGAAACAAGCAACCCCACCCCACCCCCCCCCCAAAAATAACGAGTGCCATGTCAGTTGTCTGCCAGGGGTTCTCTGTACACAGCTAATATACACACACATGCTTCAGAGCACATGATCTTCTCATCTTCTCAACATTAGAGCTGCCTTTTTTTTCTCACTCCCTCACAGAAAGGAGGAGGAAATGAGGAACTGCACCCCAAGACAAGTCTGTACAGCTTGGGAAGAAAGGAAGGAAGGGCACGGTCTCCTGGCAGAGTCATATTGCTGAGCCACACGAGGTATAGTGTCAGTTCCAGCCTGATGGCATGAGAGATGTGTTTGTTCCAGTGAAATGCTACATTCAGACAGGATTCCCCTTCCCTAGCCAAAAGCCCTTTTCTGGATATGTTTGGAAGGCAAAACTTGGAAGAGCTGAGGTTCCACCCTCATGGTACTGCCTAGGAGAGGGATACAGAGAACTTCCAGCCCTCACGGGTTTCTTGCTCCCTCCTTGAAATATTACGGTCGATGGTATCTGAAAGCAAAGTGGAAAATCTGAGTGTTATCCTGGGAACTCAGGTTAAATGGTTACTTGGACACCACGGATGGCCAAAGAAGAGTAAATTGAATTATCTCAGAACTCTCAGCCCTCAGGGAAGCTGTTAACATAAAACAATTTCACTTCCTGTGCTCTGCACTCAACTTTGCCACACAGAGCTGGAAGGAAAGGAATCACTTGGGGCATGATCCAGAGATGACTACACAAATTACATCCAAGGTAACTCATTAGCAAGGTGTTTTGTGGCTGTGGCTGCTCATCTCTAGCCTCAAAAAAGCTCACTCCAGCTGCTGCTTCAGTAGTTTCAGATACAACTCAAACTAGGCATTGGTAACTGAGTGTCCAGGATGAAAGCCTAGTTTAAGGAAAAACAACTCAGTTTGTGTCTGCTACTGCTTCAGTCACCCCCCAGGACCAAGACAGAAAGGGACATTCAATCCCCAACTGCTGCACAAATAATTTTTCTAAGGTTTTAGTGGTTTGCCACTAAACACTTGTCCTTGCAGCACAGCTCTGACAGCTCTAACAAGACCAAAACTCTTACGTTAACATATTCTCACCTGGTGAACTGCTTGCTCTCCTCGTGCACTTCCATTTCACAGCTCTTAAACTCATTCAGCTCCTTCCTGATGGCTGCCTGCACAAAGAGGGAGATTTTTTTGGAAAGAAAAGGGCTCAAACTGCAGCAGCCACCCCAGCTTTCACAGTCCATTAACACCAAGCTGAATTTAATCTGCCCCTCCATGATGAAGGCTGGGCAGTCCCCCCAGAGGTGGCTGAGGAGGACTAGGACAGATGGTTCCCGGCCAGCTTCTTGAGCCTGCAGGGAACGAACTGCATTTGCTATGACCAATACCCAGTATCCCTGCTGTGTCCAGAAAAGAGAATGGTGCTGGAGAAAGGTCTGGAGCACCAGAAGCAGCTGAGCAAAGTGTGGGGGAAGAGCCTGGAGAAAAGAACGCTCAGGTGGGACCTTCTCACTCTCTACAGCTCCCTGACAGAAGGGTCAAGACAGCAAGGGGTTGGTCGTTTCTCCCAGGTAACAAGTGACAGAACAAGGTGAAACAGTCTCAAGCCGAGCCACAGGAAGTTTAGATGAGATACAAGGAAAAATTTCTTCATAGAAAGGGCTGCAGTAGAATGACCATTCCTGGAAGTGCTCAAAAATGTGCCAGATGGGGTACCTAGGGACATGGTTTAGTGGTGAACCTGGTGGTGTTGGGTAAACAGATGTACTCCATGATCTTCAAGGGCTTTTCCAACCTCAACAATTCCATTGTTTTATGATTGCTACACCACTGAGAAGCTGAGGCAGAACCACACTGGCCTTCAGACTGTGCCCACCTTGGCTCTACCTTCCCACGAGGCAGCAGGAAGCAGAGCTGGGACAGCACATGCAAGTGAAGGGACACAGGTGGGGTAGCAGAAGGAAAGATGAAGAGGTGAAGCCAGAGGAAGAGAGCAAATCTCCTTGGCTCACACCCTTTTACAGGGAACAACCTGGTTTGGCTCCCCTTCCCATCTGGGGCCGGGACACTCTCAGGTACCTTGTCAGCTGGTGTCAGCTTTGTCCATGGCTTATCTGCTCGCCGGTCATAGTCTTGAGCATCTGTTACTTCCACGTATTCATTAAACCTCAGGATCTTCCTGGCCTGCAGTTCTGCCACTGTAGGCCTTTGGCTAAGCTGAACACCAGGAAAAACAAAGGAGATTAGTCTGAGCCTTGTCCACAAAGCAGACCCAGGACTAAGCACCCCAAGCAAAACTAAAACCAGTTCCCTCACTGTGCCTTAACCACAGACAATACCAGATCCTACTTGCAGCCTGCAAAGGAGTAAGTAAACCTCTTACAGACTGGATACCCCACTGGGATCACAAAACCAGGCTAGGGCAGAACCTGGGCCACACTGTCATGGAGAAGGACCCTGAGGTGTGTGGGAACAGCTGCTACAATGGTGAGCCCTGCATGGCACCCCTCAACACAGCTTCAGAAATGGCAGCACTCAGACTTCACACCCACAGACCTTGGGGAATCTTTTCCCAGCCATGAGTAATGATCACAAGTAACTTGGATGCAACAGCTAAAAGCAGCTGTTACTCTGCTCAGCTTCCACACTGCTGTTACTTTAGTAATGGATTTTAGGGAGCCTGGTGTGAAGTCACGGCTGCTGAAGCACTGTGTTAAAGCAGCCAGGCCAGCAAAACTTTCAAGTGTCAGGTGCCAAATTTAGTTCTCATCTTGTTTGCTACACTCGCTGCCAGCTCAGATCTGACACTGACAAACATAGCCCTGGTGCCAACAGCTCACCGTGGGTGACAGTCTACATTCCAAAGTCACTGCAGTCCAAGGGCACTGGGGACACTTACACAAGAGCCCTGTGACTTCCCCCACAGCACGCTACCTACAACGTGCTCATTGCCACCATGCCCAGCAGCCCTGCCAGGTGGCCGTCACCATGGGAGCCAGCAGTACCTTTCTGGTGAGCCGGCGCTTGATCTCGCGCTTCTCAGCTTGACGGTCAGCTTCATTTTTCGCTGCCATGGGGAAAAAAACCATTTTTCATGTAAACATCAGGCTTTGAAAAGTGCTTTCTAGGCTTGAACAAAAGAGAGTATTGAAATGGATCAGATTATCTAGAGATCTAAAGGCTTAGGACAGGCAGAGAGCGCAGTTCAACTCAATACTGCCTGAACTGGCAGGAGTAAATATGCCCCTTATGCAGCACCAATGAGTCATTCATATCAAAGATTAATGGCCATATTGCCAAAATACATTCAAGCCACTGTGCAGCTCACTCCTTCACAAAGCTATTATAATTCAAAAGAAGATAACAGTTCAGATAAATATTTTAAATGGCAGCTTCCTGAACTGACATTCCCATTTTCTTGAGATGTTTATTTAAAACTTTTGCAGAACAAGATATGGCCAAGAAAAACAGTCCTGACTTCATGATGCACTGCTGCTTTAGAGATCATGCAAGGCAATGCTGCAATGTCTGGAACGCAAACACAAGTCCAGCCCCAAACAAAAATACCTTTAACAGTCCTTGTTGTGTAACAGCAGAGTCTAAACCAGCCCCCACACTCTTCTCTGAGGTGGCAGACATGGGGCAGCTATTCTGTCCATAATCATATGATCCCAGAATGGGTTTGGTTGGAAGAGACCTCAGTGATCACCCAGTTCCACCCTCTGCCATGAGCAGCGACACTTTCCACTATTCCAGGTTGCTCCAAGCCCCATCCAGCCTGGCCTTGGACACTTCCAGGGATGGGGCAGCCACAGCTTCTCTGGGCACCCTGTGCCAAGGGTCTCACCACCCACACAGGCAAGAATTTGTTCTGAACATCTGATCTAAATCTCTTTCAATTTAAAACCATCCCCACCTGATAAATTAAGATGTTAACGCTATTTCTCAGGACCACCAGAGAACTGCTACTCACGCTGAAGAATGTTCCTCTGTTCCAGTTCTTCTGCAGTTGGTCTCTGACTCAGTCGCCTGAAGAGAAGTGTGACAAGGGCAGAATGTTTTATCTGGTCACTCATAGTAGCAGCATAGTCTGGTTTCAGTGCACTAGACAGTCTCCTCCACACTCCTCACTCACCACTGAGGATCACTGCTGCCCTGTTTTACGCTATGCTCTGCTCAGACAGCTGCTCAGCCACTGGCACAGCTCTGGGAAGGGCTAGGGGCTCTCCAGCTCAGAAGCAGCTTTGCAAGGAGCTCAGACAGCAGAGCCTGGACTGTCACCAGTCCCAGCTGCATCCACCCTGCATCCATCCACACGTTTTTATACCATCTGTGTTTTATATGAGTGCAATTCTTGAGATTTTCCCCTCTTGGTCCATTTAACCTCTGGAAACAGGAGCTTGTCAGGGGGATATTTTTCAGCTCCAGGAGGAACTCCAAACTTTTTAACGGAGGAGGAACAGCAACACTCAACCTCTCAGCCCTGCTCCAGCTGCCATGCCCAACCACCCACCCTATTCCAGCACAAGCTGTTTGGACAAGGCACCAACTTCATCCAATCCCACTCCACACACACTGTGCCAGTAGCTCACACTGATCATCATCGTTATCTGTACCTGATCAGCGTTGTCCCAATCTGATGACGGATTTCATTCCACTCTTCCTTGCTCTTCCGAGGGAAGACGACCTTCTCCTCCTGTGGTGCGGTTGTGTTCCCCAGCTTTATAGCGAGCGTATCTTTCCTCTTCACTTTGCTGGCCAGCGTGCCTGTGGGGAAAGACAGCAACAGGATGCAGCTCAAGACTGCTGAGCCTGCCACAGCAATCCCAGCCCTGTGCCCCTGGGAGTTGTGCTCTCCCTGAGGGTGAGCTTCTCTCTCTCCTTGCTCTTTGCAAGCTCTGCACTCACTGCACAGCAGCAGCAGCCAGCACTCTCGTGTGACACCACATGCTCACCTAATGCTGTCCTACCAGAGGGGCTGGGACAGCACAGGCTGTCACAGGAGCCATCTCCAACTGAAGGGGTTGCTCACTTGCTCCAACTCAGCAAGTGAGTGCACAGGTTTGGCTGCAGAGCCTTGGAAAAAGCAAGGCAGAAGACATGTGCATCACACAACCAAGAACCAGCTGCTTTGATGTGCTGTGGGAACCAGCACTTTGATCCAGATCTCAGTGCAGCCAGGCACGAGTTCAGCAGAGCAATAAAAAAGCCACCTGCCATGTCAAAGCCTTACTGTTATGGCTTTCATCTTCTTCCTCATCATCTTTATACAGGATAGGCCCCTCCGAGTCAGAGTCGCTCATCCCTTCGTCTCTTTCCTGCTCTTCCGGGAGGATCTGGGGTACCAGTTTGGGGATGACTGTGACAGATGGCAAGTCTCCAATATACACACGAGGACCTGTATTCTGTTCCTCTTCCTGGTCATCATCTTCCTCTTCCTCATCATCTGGACTAACGAGAAGCATGCTATCACACCTCTGAACACACAGCACATGGGCTGCAGAATATCCCTAGAATCAATACGTCCTTAGCTCTCCTCAGGGAAGCCCAGAAATCAGAGATGCAAGAGTCGCTGCAGGATCCTGCACTGTCCCCTCTCTTCAAAGCTCTGGGGAGCTCAGGGAGCTGTGGCTGAGGAAATGACTGAGGCAGGTTCTGCAGAACCAAACAGCCCTCTGACCCCACTACTTTGTGACTTGGAGATTCAGCTCTGCTATAACACAAGACAGTCCTTATCCCACTTATGTTTAGCAAAATGAAAGGCTAGGGAAGGCCACAGAGGGATGGAATCCAGGACCTTGTTTGGTCTTGGTGCAGTTACAGATAGTCCAGGCCTGGATTCCTGACATCAGCCTGTGTTTGTAGCGTGGAACCCATTTCCCTTTGTGGGCAATAAAATCCCAAAACCAGGGGTAATTTCACGGGGAAGGCGCACTGGCTCTTAAGAGGCTGAAACACAGTTTTGACCATCAGGGAAAATGATTTCAGCAGAGGTCTAAGCCCTGCCCAGAGCCATCCCCACCATCACAGCACTGCAGGAGCTGGGAGAGCCAGCACACATACAAGGAGGTACTCACACTTTGAGCATCTCAATGGTGACAGGCAGGGATCTCGTCCTGCCCAGGGTGCCGTTGTCTTCTCCGAAACTATCGCTCTCAAAGAGCAGTGAGTGAGCCCTGTGGGACCCCTCAGGAGGTGGGGTGACAGGCAGAGGGCTGGCCAGAGCCTGCTGTATACGAATGTGCAGTGGGATTTGGGGCAGACGAGGCAGCACGTGGGTTTCGCCAAATCCTTGCTCTGCTGTCCTCTTCGGCACTTCCATGGACCTGAAGTCTTCAGGAGAAGGAGGAGGAGGAGTCTCCTTGGGTAGGTCCAGGGAGCATGGTGGATCTAGGACAGGGGTGGAGGTGGGCAGGGCCACACGTGGAGGTTCAGGGGGTACATGGGTGGGCAGCGGTGGTGAGGGCGAAGGTGGTGGATAAGCTGAGGTCACATGCAGTGGAACTGGTGCAGGGCGACTCGCTGTCACTGTCTGTCATTTGGGGGCTTGGAGGTGACAGGGTCTGACGTGTATTAGGCAAGAGGCTCTCTTCGGGGGGAGAGGAGGGGAAGGCTTGGACAAGGCAGTACCACTGGTCATACTTGGGAAAGTTCAGCTGAAATAAAAACCACAAAAGCCACAATGTTTTAACAGGCATTTTCCAGATAACCTTCACCAGTGTGGAAAAGTACGGCAACACACTCAGAGCCTTGGACTAAGCACTCTCTGCTACTTTTTACTGGAATGTCATACCAGAAATAGCCAGGTTGCAAGGCTCTAGTTTTGTCTTTCCAGAAGCAAGGTAAGACTTGGGAGAGCAGGCCACAAACAAGCAGGCTGAGATAGGCTTGTGCATCCTGCTGCTTCAGAGAGAAATGACACCAGCCCTTGAAAGACAGCACAGGAGCCTGCCAGGAATGCAGTTATGTGGGCACTTTATGGCTGTATTTACAGCATCAAAAAGAATCTGAGACATCAGGACACTTCAGACTCCAGTTGTGTTAGCAGCCCCCCACCCCCTGGCACATTAAAGTGCATTGGGAAGACTCAAGAAGTCCTAAAGTCATACTTTTTTGCTCAGAGGCAAAATCAGCACAGCTGCGGGCAGCAGTGTGCTCCAACACTTGTATCATCCATCAGATCCAGCCCACGAACACCTCGCTGCTCACAGCTCCTCAGGATGAGGTTCTGCTTTACTCCCTCTGAACTCTGTTCCTTAAGCCTCATATAAACTCATCTGCCACTACAAAGTAACTAGAAAACTCCTGAAATACCTAAAGCCTTTTAGTCTAAGATTTTCTGTTGATGAGAAGAGAGGAAGAAATAGAGACATGAAAATGCCTGCAGTGTGCAATCACAGGATCCTCAAACCCCTCTCTGTTCCTAGAGAAATTGCACCAGTAAAGACTGCTCTTGCTTTAAGAGTTTGGAGCTTTTAACATCCAGGTATCCGTGGCTTCTGGGGCTTGTAGAGGGTTTACCTAAAGTGGCTGAGACCTGCTGCATACTTCCCTGGAGCAGGTGACAGTGACACACGGATGTCCCCAGAATAGAGCTGGGGGAAATCTGTAGCACAGACACCACAAGAGGGTGCTACAAGTGAGAGAGTTTCCAGAGATAAGGCCACATAACTGGAGAAAGGTGGGCACATTTTTGAGATGTTAGCATTTTTAGACTTTCCCCTTGTAGATTAAGGGCCAGACTGTGTAACACACAGAGTGCCCTCAGCTCCTGCCCAAAGGACTCCAGTGTCTCCTGAGCATGCTCCAAGCCTGGCAGCACCAGGACTGAGCACCTCCGGGTAAGAGCAAAATTGAAAGGGAGTGAGGAGCTGGCAGAAGGAAGCTGCTGCTTGAGACACTAAAACTACTCAGGGGATGAGCATCTTGGGCTGGACAAAGGGATGACCAGCACAGTAACACCCTCCCCTGCCTCAGGCTCTAACAGTGGCACAGGACACCCCTGCAGTCAGAGCAGGCACCAAAGACTCGTGGAGAGCTCACAAAGCCAATTCCACTCCTGCTGTTAGTAACAGTGACAACACAAGGCTCACACAGCAACACCGCAGCTCCAGCTCCATTGTGCCAGACCAGAGAGCTGTGGAGCCTCCTCTACATCCGTGTTCTTACCCAGGAGACAAAAGAAAACTCCGTTTTCTCTCCCCTGCACACCCTGCAGGGTGCTCCCGGCCCAGCCCATGCTGTTGGGAAGAGGCAGGATGGCTCCAAACATGTTGGATTACACTGCTGTTTCCAGCCGCATTTTTTGTTCCACAAGTACCTCCTGCAATTAGCACTGGGGCATTTCAAATGCCACCCTGCAGTGTGTGCAGCAGCTTAAAGAAAACAAGAAGGTATTTCATGGAGTGCTCAAGCATGGTCAGGCTAATCAAGCTGGTCTGGCACTTGGGTGTTGTTAATACCATACCAAGGTCATTGGCAAAACTTGCCAGAGCAAGGTGAGCCCAAGCAGAGCAGAGCCATCTGTCCACACTGAAAGGCGGGTGGCCCAGGCTATTCAGATGGCAACTTGCTACATCCAGCACTGCTTCTCAACCACACCTGAGTAAACACCTCCAGTTTCTGTGATAACTAGTGCAGACCTGTCAGATTCATTTTCCCAGATCCTTCCTCTGTTCTGTACTAACCTCTGCTAACCCTGTCCAAAGATTAGCAGGTGTCTGTGAAACAATTGCCTGGAATGTCAACAGGCCATTGCTGCATAGAAAGTCATCCCAACTCTCAATGTTGCATCTTTCAGATCCCCCAGGACTCCCACAGAGAACAGGAGACTAAATGACCTTAAAGAATTCTTGCCATATCTTCGCTTAGAAAAGTTACAGAGATAAAAACATTTAATTGTCTAAATGGGAAGATTCAGTTCAAATTACAGTTGAGCTGATATATGTACGGGATGAGACTCATGTGTCAGTAGCCCAGCCACAGACCTCAGTGGAGGTGCCTGAGTATAACCAGGGAAGTCTGAATTATCCCTGCCAGCTCCTGGTCTCTGCTCCAAGTGGAAACCACATGGTCTGGCAGTGAGAGCCACGACAGACATTGTTTGGTGTGAAGTGGATTTTTTGGGTTTGTTTGTTGGTTTGCCCTTTTTTTTTTTTGTCCCCAAGAGCAGCTGAAAGAAGGAATTGTTACTAACCACACTCACAAAGCAAAACCTCATCCATCATTCCCCAATCCCAGCTAAATCCCAGCCCCCAGTGAAGCACCAACATTCAGACACTGTCTTAGAGTTGACAGAGAACAGGCAGGCAGGGATTCCTTCCTGCAGGTAGCTGTTTGGAACAGACTGGATAGCTCACGACAGAAGATTCCAGGCATTACACTGTTCCCAGAACATGTGTCCTGGCTAAACACTGGCAGGTTTAAGTCCAAACTGGACTGTGTTCAGGAAAGATGGTCAGACATTCTGATGCAACTAAAAATCTTCCCTTATGAAGGGAATACAGTCTTGGAGCAGTGGCTCCAGAGCATCTCAGGGTACAAAAACCAGCTTATGGGGACACTTACCTATTAGTGAGTTGCTATTTCTGTTGACGGGTTTGGGAGGAGGGACGGGAGGCTGTCTGGCAAGAGCTGTGCTGGTCGTACTAGTGGGAGCAGTAGTGTTGGCACTGGCAGGAGCAGGGAGCAGAGTCCTGGGAGCTGGGGAAGGGGCAGCTGTGGGGGCTGTGCTGAAGGGAGCAGTTCTTGCAGTGCTGCTGGCAGGTGTTGGTTCCTTTGTCTGCACTTCGTTTGCCTCCTGGGAAGTGGAGGGAGGTCTTTTTGGAGGAAGCAGAGGTTGTCTGGGAACATGTGGCTCCTGAGATGGTTCCAGGTCAGGCCCAGGGTGGCTGCTGGAGGAGCCTGCAAAGGGAGGCAGCTCAGTTTAAGGCACTGGAGGGACTACTGAGGGTGGGAAGGATCAGATGAGAATTCAAAACTGGTTGCAGGAGAATGTGAAGTCCTGATTTTGCACACATCTGGTTTCTTACCCTGCCTCTTTTTTGGTTCCTCGACTGCAACAGGCTTCCTAAGGCTGGATGGCTTTGTGGCCTCTTCCTCCTGGCTGGGCAGGTTAGAGACCCCGGGGCCCCCAATGGGGACAGTGTGGCCGTTCTTCAGTGCAGGTGGGTTCAGCTTCTCTGGCTCTTCACCATCTGCAAGGGGATGGGAGGAGAGAGAAGCAAATAGAAAACACTCAGAAGGCAGGGGAGAGGAGAGGTGGCTGAGCTGACTCAACCATCATGGAGCCACACCAACTTCTTTCTGGCTTCTGAAACAGCCGGTCTTCAGTCACCTTCTGCGCAGGACAGCACAGCAACCCAACCAGCTGGAGCTGAGAGCCCTTGATTTCATTATCAGCGAGTAAATCCCACAGCACTGTAGGTCATCATGGGTTTTTCTTCTGCCCTGTCCTGCCCTTCCTTCTATATTACAGATTCGCATGCCCAGTGCTGTGCTGCAGCACAAGGAAGTTGTACCTGAAGTCATAACAGCTTTTGTATCCACCCTCCATCACAGAGCAGTCACCAATTCCCTGCTGCAATGCAGATTCCAACATGAGCCCAGTCATCTACTGCACATGCAATAATAGACTTTCATAAAATCTTCAGATTAGTGGAAGCACTTTCATTTTCCTTGTTTCTACCGTGAATTTGCCACAAAAATTGCTGTTCAACCCAAAACATCAGCAACGCAGATTTCCTCACTTTACCTTGGTTTTAATCAGATGTAATGACACAGCTCTAGAACCTGATGTAGGTCACTTGGACTATTTCTGCTTTTACAAATTCTAGCATAGAGGTTCCCAGTGTTAGAAGCAAGACCTTTTTTGGAAAAAATCCCATCCAATCCAACCCAACCCATGCTTTTGAGGGTCTGGCAACTCCTAATCCCCATGAGGAAATACTCCACTGTTCTCTGTAATAGCCCTGAGAGGATAAACTTTTGACAGAATTACTCTCAAAAAAAGACTCAGCATCGACCTCTAAGGGGACATTGCCCATTTTGACTGATTTTCAACTCAAGAAAACTTGAATAAATATATCACCCATTGATTAAAAATCTTCTTCGATTCAGTCTACCATCTCTGAAGGAATTGGAGTCTGTGGCATCCAGGCCCTCCAGGTACTAGACCCCAGCATACTATGGTGCTCTGATTTTTGATAATTTATTCCATTGCCCTCCTTACCTTTCCTTCTGAAGTATGACCTCCCCTTCCCTAACTTGGTGTTATTCAGAAGCTTCCCAGGATTTATTTTCCACAAGAAACATCCTTGGTTGCTGTGAGAAGCTGGCAGATGGTGCTGCCTCACTCACTCACTGCCCTTCTCTGAAATGCAACAGGCACCTACTGCAACAAGAGGGAGTTTCCTCCCCAGCTAGGGCTGAAACTCAAGGGATGAGCCAGAGATTTTTAGGGCAGCAACTGCCTCTGGTTATCCAAAGTTTTCAGCAAGGGAGACAGGAACCATGATTCAGCTCTCCTCCCCACTCAATCTTCCTTGCCCTTCTCTGGCAGGGAGCTGCAGCTCCTGATGGCCTCTCAAACCATCTCACCCTCAACTTCAGCACCAGTGCCCTTCTTCAAGGTCAAAAGAATCCAATGCCATGTTCTTTCCTTATTCTGGGCCCAGTACCCACATCCAGGAGCCTACAGCCAGCTGACCTCCTCCCCAAGAACAGCAAGGCTGCCTTACCTGGCTTCTCCTCCATTTACACCTCTTTTACCTCTACTCCTTTCTTCCTCAAAGGGTTTCCAGCATATTTCCCTCCTAAGAACTCACCTAAGAAAATTAACTGACCTCATACACATGCAGGTTTTAAAACTGCAAACAAATACAATAACCCACTCTCACATCTTATGACTGCCCAAGTGTCCTAAACTCACAGAGGGATTTAGATAATATGCCTCTAATCTACCCCTCTTGCCAACACTGACTGCTCCCTCATGCTGGGGGTTTGCACTTTGTCTGGATTACACCCATCTTCTGTTTCTAAAAGCAGAGCAGATGCCTCGAAGTAAATAATTCCACCTTAGCCAGGCTTCTGTTACACCTGTACATCATGGTAGATCTCTGCTTCCTCTGCCCTCTCTAGCTGGAAGTTTGGTACCCGAAGTCCTTGATCTCTCTTCCAGTTTCACCCCGTGACCTCCCACCCTTTTGTACCTGGTGAACTCTGCAGTGAGGCACTGACACCCTCAGGTCGGTGTCAATGGCATCACTACCGCACAGTTGTGTCAAGACTCTCTTAGTTTTGCTTTTGGTGGTTTGGTCTGAAAACCACTTTTTCACCTCCAGTTCTCCACTTTCTTAGAATGAAACTTGCACTAGGACAAGGCTGTCTCTGAAGTGCATGTTCTGAAGTGCAGTTACATACTGCTCTAAGTCGAAGGCCACACTCTCATCTGCATGAGATGGGGGACTGCTATCTCCCCACACCTTCCGCCCCCTCCCTTGGACCCACATCACAAATCTCAGCCAGGTGGTGATCTGATCTGACAACTTATTTTGGCATCATGATCCCAACTTGGAGACATCAAAGAAAAGGGGTTAAGACTTCTTAGACAGCACCACAAACTTTAATAAACCTCACGGTGACCACGACACTATACCATGAAGCATCTCTTGGAAGTATGCCCCTACCCAAGCAGCTCAGAATTCATCCATTTCTGTTTCTTCTCCCAACCTGAGCCCCAGGGGCAGCACCTCTCCCATTTGGAACAGGGGGAGATGGTGAGTGATAGTGTGACAGCAGAGGCTGGCAGGACAGCACAGGTCTCTGGAGCAGAACAGAGGGGACAGTTTGGGAAGTGAGCACAGCATAGCCATCCCGCCCTGCAGGAAGGTGTCCCAGACAGGCATTGCACTTCCTCAGCACCATCTTCCTCCCTGAGCAGGCTGCCTTCCTCCCAGGTAAGAAAACAGACAATAGAGAGCATTGAAAAGGGTAAGGCATACAGGAATCACTTCAGCAGAAAGCTCTTAAATTTGTCTCCCAAGGGTGAGGTTTGGCCAGAGGAAGATCAGCTACACAGACACAGAGAGAAGTTCAATTGCAGACTCACCCTGCTCAGGCTCTTCCAACAGAACCCCTCTTTTTACCAGCTCCTCTCTTGGCTTTCGCATAGAAATCTTTCGTTCTAAAACTGGTATTAAATTGAAAAAAAAGCACTCAGAAAACAGGGCAAGCTTGAAGTTCAAGAAGATTTTCTTAAAAAGAGATTCTCTAGAGGAAATAAAAGGGCTTCAAATTTCACTGGTTTTACATGGATTAAGAGGAGAGAGGAGGAACTGCATGTTCAGGCCTGCATTTCACACTGCACTGCTGATCATGGAGCAAACCCTCCCTCCCCACAGCTGCTTGGGGAGCTTCCTTGAAAGGAGGGAATTAATCTGTCTGAAACTACAGCTCCATGGGAAGATGTTTCTGGAGAGATTGCAGGTGCCAGCCCACCACCAAAGTCACATTTTGGTTCTTACATGTGTCAGCACTCAGGCTTGTGATAGCAAGCCCTTCTCAGATGGATGGAGGAAGGGACACCCACCCACCCAGCCCTTGTTCTTTACCTTCTGAAGTCTCCTTGAATTTGTCACTGCTTTTCTTTTTCCTCCACTTCCAGGGTTTGAAAATCTTGCCAAAGCTTGAGAACTTGCTTTTCCTCTTTGTAGGAGGTGTGGTGTCACCTGATTCCAAAACATCTACCCCCATGCTGGCATCACCTGGCACATGATCCACCTCTTCAGCTGCACAGAAAAGAAGGAAAAGAATAAAGAATTATTTCTGTGCTGCAGGTAACAGCTCCCATCTCCTACCAACTCACTCCACACTGGGAATGGTTGCATACGTTCATGCAAAAAAGGGAACAAGACTCTGTCTGTGGCTCCACTGAGCCCTCACATCAGCTTGGGGAGACACAAGTGGGCTCCTCAACATAAACAGGGCAAAGGGAAACTGGGAAGGGCCTTCCTGATGAGACAAACATTACAGAATCCCAGAACTGTTAAGGCTGGAAAAGAAGACCTCCAAGATTGTTGAATCCAATCTGTGACCAATCCCTACCTTGTCATCAGCCCAGAGCACTGAGTGCCACATCCAGTCATTCCATGGAGACCTCCAGGGATGGGACTCCACCACTGTCCTGGACAGACTGTGCCAGGGACTGACAACTCTTTAAATTAATAAATTCCTCCTGATGTCCAACCTGAAACCTCCTCTGGCACAACTTGATGCTGTTTCCTCCTGTTCTGTTCCTTGTTCTTTGGGGGCAGAGCCTGACCCCCACCTTGCTGCACCTGCCTGTCAGAGAGTTGGAGAGAGCAAGAAGGCCCCTCCGAGCCTCCTTTTCTCCAGGCTGAGCCCCCCAGCTCCCGAGGCCACATATTAATTTAATTTTGCAGTGTCATAGCTTTGTCCATGAACACAAACCACTTCCCTGCATTTTCTCATCTTCATTTGGAAGCAACTGGTGCTGGACACAAGTTATTACCTGAACTCAAACACCTTCCAGCCCACTGAGCTGACATTCACAACTGTCCACACCACAAAATCACCAGACCCGTTCCAGCACCTGGATGTGCTAGATTTTCCCTTGATTTTCCTTCTATAAATAAGGGCAGCAAAGCTGGTCAAAATCAACAACTCCACAGGAAAGCGACACAATACAGGCCTGTGCTCCACCTACTGCACAGGAGTCTCTGGAGGACAGCACAAAAATGACACGGAGGTGGGAAGGGACATGTGAAAAAACCAAACCAAGCCAAAAAACCCCTCACCCCAACTCAAACCCCCCCCCCCCCCCCACTTTTGAAGCAGAATCAGAGCACAAATACTAATCTGGGGGACTGTTGATCCTGCCTTGCTTGATATTGCTGTTTTGGGATATTTGATGGAACACAGAGAAGCACTTACAATGAGCAGAATCTAGCACTGCCTGCAAAAAAAGAGATCTGTGCTCATGAGCTAAGTGAAGCCAGCTGGTGCCCACCCCATGGCAGGATTTCCAGAGCCAGAATCCCTCAGCTTCAGCACTAGAGAGGGAGTACTGCAGAGCTCTGTGGAAAAAATCCTATGGAGAAGAGAGATGTCCCCCAGCCCCATCCAGCAGGCTAGAGTGTCCTGATACAAACTGTGCCCAGGTGTTTTCTTTTGGAGCCTCCAAGTCAGACATTGTGGAGCTTGGGAGCACAACAGACCTTTTAGTCAACTTCAGACAAAGCTTTGTAAATTGCCTGCAGAACAGGCAATGCCCCATTGGTAACAGGAAAGTTCAGCCAAGAATATCCCATCTCCTGAAACTGAGACTGGGAAAAGAATTTTAGAAGAAAGCCGCTTCACACATAGGACAAAAAGCTAATAATGTACCTTCTGTATCCTACAAACCTTCACTGCGGATCAAACCCTCACTGAGGATACAGGCCCCGATGTGAAAAAACAGATTCAGGACAGAGGGGAGAAAAAGCCCCACAAAACAATGCGCTGATGCAGCTCTACCTGAAACCCTGCAGTGCTTCCCAGCATGAGATCTCAGATCCCACAAAGCATGAAGCACAGGTAGTTACAGCCATGGGCTCCAAACTAGCCTCAGGCCATGGGGCTGGGGCCAGGCTACCATTGTGTCACTGCAGGACAGACAGACCCCAATTTTCCAGTCTGAGCACAAACAAATGGAATGGAAGATCACTGAAACACAAGGAAGAGAAGAGCAACAGAGGGAGACGGAGAGTGTTTGAGCCACAGTTTACTTGTTGGATGTACTTTTGTTTAAATCAGCCTTATAACAGAAAAGTCCCTCACTCTGAGCAGTCAAAAGCTGATGTCAGCCAATACTTGTTTGAAAAAGCAAGACCAATTTAGTATCTGAGATGCTTTTAAATAAAAACAAACCAACCAAAAACCAACCCTGACTTAGTAACAGGAGAGAAATATGGTGGAAAATAACATACGCCATGGCAGAACTGATCTGTGATTTTCTGCAGGGATGGAGGCAGGGTGGATGGAAGGTGGGAGGGACAGGAGAGGGGCACACAGAACTGCATTTCAAGCTCCCAGAAACGCAAGAGGAATTGTCTGCATGTTTAGAGGCACTTTTCCTCAGAGACCAGAGCAGTAGCCCTGGAGTTGTACATGCAGTTTTAACAAGCAGTATTCACTGTGCTCAACAGAGCATTCCCAAACTTCACCAGGCAGGCATGGGTGCTTGCCAAGCACAGGCTGTAGACAGAATTTGAAGCCCAAGTGTCATCAAAGGCATTTCCCTCACCTTTTCAAGAACAGTGCTGAAGGTAGCAGTACCAAGCTTGCCTTACATCTGCCTCTTTCCTGAGTTGCTCTAAGGAATGTCACTTATGTGCTGCCTACCACCCAAGATGTCAGAGTGCTGCACTAAGTGAAGTAAGTTATTAAAAGAAAACTAAACCATCAGGTCCAGGGATTAATTAAGAGCCCTCAGCACACTGGAATGTCTCCATTTCCAGTTAGAAAAGAACGACAAGCATTCCTCTGCCACAGTCCCCTCCAAACAAACCAGGGAGGAGCACAGGACATGAAAGGATGGCCAAAACTGCAGGAGACACATGGTACCTCAAAGGGGAGTAGCTAAGAGCAGAGAGGGTGGGAGAACCCACATGTGACTACTCCTGGCAGAACCTCTTCCAGCAGCTCCTGCAGCCCAGGTCCAGCTGTCAAAGCAAATACCTTCCCAGGGGAGTTTTGCTGCCAGAACTGCAACCACCCAGGTGAACATAGGAGGTTTCACAAGACCTTCACATCAAGAGAAAATCACTTGGTCCTGCTTCTCTGCCTCACTGCTCCCTGGGCAGTATTACAACTGCTCGTAGGCTACTGCTGAGAGTCAGGCGTTGTCCAACACAGAAACACTTGGTTTTGTTGGTTTTAATGAGTTCCATGCTCAAAACACCCATGCAAGAGGCAGAGAGGGGCACACTAGAACACAAAACTGTCCAAATAATTTCCACTATCCTTTTGCTCTGCGTAGAATAACTTTAATATGTTACTAATTCCGAGAGCACTCCTGCCCACAACTCACAGTGAAGCCTGGGAAGCAATTCCTTCACTGATCCCCACTGGCATTCGTTCTGTCCTCTTGGGCAGATGACAGGGGAGCCTGTCCTAACCTTCCACAGCACTCTTCCTTTTCCCGTCCCAATTACCACAGGGACATAGATATTTAAAGCAGTCTGTTGTAAAGCAATTATGACACTGAGGACTAACGAGCCAGGGTGGATCAGCAGCTGTAGGTGAGATTCACAGATCTGCATTCAAATAACCTCATTGTTCAGTGATTGCTCACATTAGCGCTCACACTCCCTCCAAAATGGACCTTCCCTTCCATTCACAGCTCATTTCCAGCTCAAATCTCCATGAAATGGTGCGAGAGGAATCTCTTCCCTGTGAAGGCAGAGAATCCACTTGCTGAGGCTGTGCCTCCTCCTGCTCTGCTCTACAAGGTACAGGAGAGTCTTTAAGCGTTGCAATGGGGAAACCCTTCCTTATCAGAGTCAAACACTGGGAAACCGGAAGGAACCACAGCACAGTGCTAAGGGAACGAAATCAGGCAGAGAAAGAGAAACCAGACCTCGAGGGAAGGGTGGGAAGCATCAGGAATTTGACGCCTTCACCCGACCCGGCCCAGCAGCAAGACTGTGTCCAAGAGACCAGCCTCACCCTCACGATGGTGCCAGGCTGGAAAACCCATTTTAAATATCTAGAAAAGTTGAAATGAGGTTACACAGCCAGGGTGAAGCCAGCAAAGTCCTCATGAGAAGGTAAAGAGATTCCCAGCCGGCAGGTCCCGAAAGTAACCCTACGCTGAAGCAGGGCCTTGTTTAGCCCTTCTGGAAGTAGTAGTCCACGCTTTGGTAAAGTGACCCTGGGGCTGGGAGAGCCCCACAGAGCCCACGCTGACAGCTGGATACTGTGCTTAATGTTCCAACAGAGCCCTGGCTGAGGAAAAATCAGGAATAAAATATGTGCTGCAACTTCAGCACGTTGTCTGATGCCCCAGGGAGATGGCCTGGAACACCTGGGAGCCCAGAACCCTGGTCCAGGGACAGCATGATGCCCCAGCTGCTTTCCAGCCGGAGCCTCCTGCCATTTCAGATCTGCCTCAAACACTTCTGATCTCATTCTATCCAAACAAGCAGGTGAATTTGAGCTGTTTAAAACAGCAGATTTGTGTTAACCCAAATTGTTTAGACTGAAATAGGGAAACGTCACAAAATTGGCACAGCCTGAACACACAAGAAGGCAGGAAGCTCCAGCAGTGCCAAGCAGGTTGGGATGCAGTTCCCTATCGGTCTGCCTGGCCAGCTGGTCCTTCGACCCTCCCTTGCAGACATGCTTTTGCTCAAGTCTTCCAGTTAAATTTCAAGTAGTAAAAAGCTCTTTTTCCACTGCATCTTGTGGTGTTGAGTGACCTTAGTAATTTTTTTTTTCTTGAAAACAGAAACCATTTCAGTGGAAGGAGCTAGAGACCCACAGTTGTCTCTCACACCCTCATCAAGTGGCTGTAGTGATGTGTCATCTGTTCCCAAAGGTCCTGTCAGGCTTGGGGCTGAACGGAGCGACCCTTTCTCTTCCACCACTGCTCTCAGTGGGTCCAGTCAGGCACAGCCAGGATCCATGGGGTCAATTAAATAACCCACATATGCGCACACCATGGCCACACACACAGGACACCCAAGCAAGTATCTCCCACTGGCCCTTAGAATCTCACCTAGGAATGTCATTGGTTTAATGATCACACCACGGCTTGGGGAGGAAATCCACCATGTGGCAAGGATAGTTAATCCCCATCTCCAGGGGGTAAAGCTCCAAAATACCCTTTTTGCAGAGCCGAGCACTGCCAGCCTGGAAACAAGACACAACAGGAACTTCAGGACCAACAGAAATAACTAAAAAGCATTCCTTCCATTAAGGGTCATTTCTCCCGTGCAAGATACCTGCAGCAGTTACATGGAATGGAGGCACCTTTGATGCAGTAGGTCAAAGAATTAAATCCAACCTGGATCTAGTGCAAGGCATTCAAGAATTAATCCTGGTTGAGTTTTTATAAAAACTGTTTTAACTCAGGCCACACATCCTCAAAAGTCACTCTGGCCATGGAGAAATTTTACTTCTAAGCTAAAAATCACTCCCGATCCAAGTCTCAGATCACAACAAAGCAAGGCTGAAGGCTGTGAAGAAATCAAAGGATTGCATCTCAGATGACGACAGTTTGCAATATCCTGAATATACCTGGGAGAAAAACTACTGTTTTAGAATTCATGGGGAAAACGGCACAATCCTTTAAGGATGTGGGGTCAGTGGGCCCCAGGACAGGACTGCAGAATGGAGCTGCAAGGAAAAGGTTGAGAACAAGCTGCTTTTCTCCCCTAAACATTTCTGTAGACATCCAAAGGCTGGTGAAGCAGTCTAAGAGAAACCAGGTGTCACCCTCCCTGCACTATACCATGGGCTCTTAGCCCCAGTCCTTTTCTGAGATGTAAGATCTGGCAAATTCTACCTTCATTAAGAGACATTCTCATGAGGAAACATCTCTGTTTTGATGTGTAAATAGACTTGCACACTGTCTATATTGTAAGCTTGGGGCAGATTCCTTTCATCCACAAACCAGAGTTCACCCAGAACCTGATCCATCTCTTCTTGTAGGAGCTATTATGGGATTTCCACAAATTCCAGGAGTTTCTATTCACAAGGAGCTTGCTGGGCATTTCTGTCTTTGGGCAAATGAGGTACTTCAGTGCCACAGCAGCAGCTCTGCTTAATCACCTTTATTTCCTTCCCTAAGGAACACACCTCCCTGAAGTTCTGCCATCGAGCAAGCCCACAAGGTGCATCGGGAAGTTTTGCAGGGAATGTGGCTGCTCGTTACACACTTTAGGTACCTGGAACACAGCAGCCCCTATGGCTCCGGCAGGACCACTGCAGCCCAGAGCCAGTACCAAGGCACTGCCACAAGCCTCCTTCTGGCCACCACAATGTGGGTGCACAGGCTGGAGAGCAATGGAACTCACTCCTTTCCCACCCTGCTGTGTCCAGCAGAACAGTCAAGAATCTGAGAAGCTTCCAAGCAAACAGCAACAACTCAAAAAGCAAACACTCTTTGAGGGAAATGCTGTTAAAAGTATCAAAAGAACACTCTGAGTAAATGTTTCTAAGCTTCCCTAAAACAGCTTTAAAAACTTGGTGTGTGTTTTCCTGAATAGTCCATGGAAGACGTGAATCCTGACCTTAAAGGAGTAAAAGGTTGTGGTCACAAAACAGCCTCAAATAGTCCCAGTCCTTGGCTTCCCTGTGTTTTGTATGTTCCTAATCACCATAATCTTCACAGGACTCTCCTTAACAGCATCCTGCCACAGTTAATGCAAGAACCATCTCTTCAAGTCCCAGATTTAATCAGCAGGAACTGTGAGAGCTGTGCCACGAAAAAAGACTTCAGAGAGCAAATGAGCAGTTGAGGAAATACCAGGTCTGCTGGCCCCAGGCTCCAGAAAGCACAATATTACACCAAGCCCACTCCCCTGGAAATTACCACTGTTCTTGGTCCTTGATTAGAGAGAGAGCCCAAGACTGACCAGGTCATCTTCTAACAGTGAATAAATCCAAGCAGAAGATGCTGTTAACCTCCACAGTACAAAGATAACAAAGAAGTTTTACTTCTCCATTCCACTCTCTCTATCGCTTTATTTTTAGGAACTCTTTAACAAGACTAGCTGGAGTCATCTAGTGGTGGTGGTAGTGGGGAGAGAATCGCTGCCTTCATCTGAGCCCTAGAAATGCTTGATAGAGTGAAAGTTATAGAAGTGAAAAATAATGAAAATAATGGTCTGTATCTTGAGGATGCTCTTTGTCTGCCAATGTTAATTTCTTCTCTAAAAATTAGAAAATTCCACTTGACAGATGAGGGTGAACAACTGAGCCCAGCCAGCTAACAGCAAGTGGGAATCAGAGAAAAAAACAGGGGATGTGGAAAGTCTCCTCACAGCCTGGCCTTCCCAGTCCCAGTGCTGAAAACAGCACCCATGACAGACCTGGAGTAACACTGACCCCCACACAATGCTAAGGAAGTGCGGCTGCTCCTAGAGCTTAACACAGTTTTTGTTTTCTCCAGCCTGTTACTGACAGTGGAGAAGAAGACAAGCAGGGAGGCAAGCCCTTCTCCCCCCCAACTGCTATAGCTGCCCCAAAAGCTGGGTGCCATCAATCACAAGGCAGCCATTCTTGGGCTTTGGTCCAGGCTCACTCTCAGGGCTGACTCCCCCGCACAGGTGAACTTTCCCACTGTGCAAATGCTTTGCAAAGGTAGTATCCCTGAATCCGTGCCAGCCAAATGGTGTCCCTTAAAACAGCAGCTTGGAGCCTATCTGAAGATCAGAGACGGTGTTGCACAGTGATTACATGTGAAATAAGTAAGAGGAAGGAAGGAAATGGAGTTATTTCTCTTGTTCTCTCCCCAGCTGGGCGCAGGTTACACAAGTTCCACATTCCTACTCCTCCCAACTCCTCCGTTTCACCTGCAATGCTGCCTTGCTGCAGCCCCACACTCCCTTGTCTCCCCTGCCCTCCATTACTCACCAAAGCACCTGGATTTACCGGTCTCGAGAAGTGCGGCTGCCCCATGAGATCCCGTTCAGAGCAGCTCTCCGGGAAGAGGTGGGGGGGAAAAGAAAAACTCTGCGCTGAGAACACTTCAACCCTTTAAAATTATAAATCCACACTTAGATGAGGAAGAGCCTGGCAAGTGAAGAGACTCCCGACTCTCAGGCACGGCTCCTGTGTCCGATGGTCCAGCACAGGTCCTGCTCTCCCTGTCCCCCATGGCTGGGCACTTGATTCTCATAAATAGGTGTCCATGCCAGCTCCCTTCACGCAGGAATGCCTGTCATTCCAGAGCCGAGCTGGCTAGGGCCGAAGCTCAGGAAGGGGAGAGACAGCCAGCCACAATCCAGCCACTTAGCTGCACAATCCAAATTATCAACACCCCTCACTCCTTCCTCGCATCCAGTTTAGCAAGACGAGGAGAAAAGCTGGGAGCGAGGAGAAAGAGAGCAGAGTGTTTTTCTCAGGGATGTGCTTGGAGAATCTGTGCACAGCAATACACCCAGGGGCTTCACCTCCCAAAATGGGATTAAGGAATTTACAACCTACCTGTGCCAGCTAAACACAAACAAAGGCAGGCAGGGACGAGACAGCTGTTCTCTAAGTGCTGTGCGAGCTTCATTACCCTCAAGCAAAGGGAATTTCAAAGACAGCCTGAATTGATATGCATCTAGCCAAATATACAATAAAAATACAATTTCATGCAATTCCTGTCTCCACTAAAGTTACCAGGAAGTGTGTCTTCTCACGTAATTTAAATTTAACAATGGAAAAACTTAAATTTAACAGGGGAAGTAAAAGTTTAGTTTCTATTCATGGTCACAGCTTGATGTTAAGGTAGCAAACATCTCCCTTAGCCATCTACCTCACAATAAAAGATCTCCACAGTTTAAATATGTCCAATTGGATTCCTTAATTTATCATTAAAATCTGGGTTAGGACTTCTGTGAGCCTACAGCTCATCTTGCCTGTACACCCTACAAAAGAGGAGCAGGAAAATTTTTAAGCATCCAGAAGCTTAATCTTAGCTCAGAGAAAAAGGAAAGCAATTTTCAAAAGTAACAGGATTTTGCTGCAGCATAAAATGAAAAATCAGACCCCACATGACACATCTAAGTCGGTTTTTCCCCAGTGTAGGAGAAGTTTTAAACAACAGGATCGGCTGCAGCACTCTGTGGTCTCTGTCCTTGTCGGGCCAACAAGAGGAGGACTTTGGTATGACTGAATACTTACTCAGGTAGCAATCCCAATAGGAAAATCATCTTCTCTTCTGGGAAACGACCAGAATCCAAGACTGTTGATTTGGTTGGTGGCAGCTGGGAACAATCAATGCTGCACATTGCCCAGAGCAAATGTCATGGGACCGTACACCTCCAGCCCCATGGATGGTGGCATGCAGTGCTACAAAACATACCCCAAAACAGGGCAAGGGGTAGTTCTGAAATTCTTTAACACCTCACCTGAGCCACAAACACACCACAAAGACCTCGGTGCTCTTGGTTCCCCCACTAACATACTAAATGTACCATTGGGCAATTTGCAAATCCACTTCTCATACAAAGCAGAGCCATAGAAACACAGGAGGAAGGAGAACACTTGTGCACCTTCTCCACCTCTGTTGTGCTTGTCCTCCACTCCTGGTGCCAGGCACGTGACCCTCATCCCACAGACAGCTGGAGCAGGTGGAGGAGCAGGGCTGAGCAGAGCCAGGGAGGCGGACAGCAAATACCACCGTCCTCCCTCGAGCAGGGCACGTGGACATTCCTGGAAGTGTTGCTCTTCTCCAACTCCCACCATAGACATCCCCATGCTTGGGCTCTCACTGTGGGCAATGAACATCCCGAGTCTCAGGAATGCCCCATCTCATTAAAGATGATCTGCTTTGAAGCAAAAGAAGCACCATTCAAAAAGCCATTTATATTCGCTGCCATCTAGCAGAGACTCAAAAAGGTCAGAGATAAAAGCAGGAAGATTTCCCCAAGCCTGTAAATCAGCTTGGAAGGAGGTCTGGAAAAACATTCTTGCATTGGGAAATGCTACAGAACACTGCCTCTAGACCTGCCTGGCTCCTAAAGAATTCAAGTCACTGCCTTTTATAAGGAATTTACTGTGAATTCAAAGTGCATAAAGTTCTGCTGCAGAACAGATAACACACAGTAAATTGTTAAAGCACAGCAGCACAATCATATCCCTGACCCTTTATTTCTACATTAGTAAAACATGAAACATTGCCTTACATTTCAATAAAAATATTAAATAAACAAGTAAATCAACAGCTGCGGTCCAAGAGATGCACACAGTTACTCAGGCTCTGATGCTGCACAGGAACCCTCCAGGCTGTGAAATAAGTCCTTTACATTTCTGTATCCTTCATCAGGCCTCAAAGACCATCACAGAGAAAACAAGGTTTGGCAATGGTTGTACCAGAAGCACTAATACTTCCTCCTGAAAGTCAAGGCTGTAGTGCTCAAGAAGCAAAGATACAAATCTGTGTTTCAAACTGCAGCTGGCTCTGGACTTAAGCATCATTCAGGAGTACCAGCCACAACTCTCTCTTCTTTTGGGAGAAAGCACAACTCCACCAGAAAACAGCTGGCAAAGTGCACAACACAGCACAAGTCCAAAAGTAACACCAGCATCATTATTTTCAAGGGAACTTATGGCCAGAAAACCCCATCAATCCATCCTTCAGCTCCACCTCTGAAAGGAAAGGTGCAAATACTGTCCCAGAAAACAGAAAGCCAAAAAATTCTCCTGCCTCAACTGCAGCCTGAGCTCAGAGCATGACAGCAGCTCCTAAGACGCCCTCTGCTTTCAGAGGCTTTGTTTCAACACTGATGGGAAAAATACAGGACAAAGCAACCTGCCCTTGTCCCACTGGACATCCAGGACAAAGGAAAACCAACATTTTAAGTAAGGAATATAATAAATGGCAAATATCCCATAATAATGAGAAAGGCCATCTGACTTTGTTGCACAGCAACCAGAAGAAACCAGACCAACTGTTTTACTCCTCAGGGACAGGTGATGACTTTTTTAAGATGAAAAACTTGGAATAGCAATAAGCTTCCTAAAGGAGAGCAAAATGGGAAACAGCTGACTGTCCCTTCAGCATTTCCTTTTAAAATACAGTAACGAAGAAACACCGGTTACATGAAAATTTTATGTGATTTAAGGAGAGGCAAATGGCTGAAATAAAAAAAAGACAGGCAGTAAACACTCAAATATGGGGTACATGGCCTTCTTCTGAAGTTTCATGTCCTCTCCATCCAGCCCAGCATCCCATTAAACCCCTGGCATTTCCATGTTAATAGTCCATTTATATACATTGTAAAAGGAACTGTTCTGGATTTTTTCACTTTAAAATCTAATGAAAGCTGTAATGAGCCCAATACTAGGTCCTCTAATAAAGCCTGTGTTGTTCACATTTTGGTTCACACCGACGTGAAATGCTACATTCACCCGCGGTGACTCAGACATTTGTGTTCCATGATTCAGCCACAGGAACATTAAAAAGGACTCCGGCATTATCCCATCCCTGCTGATGGTGCTATTTAAAACTAGTGATACTGGGCGTTTTCCTTCAGAGCTCATCACCCAAGACTCAACAGCAGCTACAGAGCCTTTCAGGCTCTTTCACTGCAGGAGATGCACCCACTAAAATCCTCACACAGGACCACCTCACCAGGAGGCTGCTGGGGAGGAGAAAAAGTGGCAGCACCACGACTGGATGTGTTTCATTGAATCATGGAATTGTTTGGGTTGGAAGCGACCTTAAAATCTATCTCATTTCACCCCCTGCCACGGGCAGGGACACCTTCCACCATATCAGGGAATTCCAAGCCCCATCCACCTGACCTGGAATGTCTCCAGGACGCAGCCACAGCTTCTCTGGGAAATCCACTCCACTCCCTCATCACTCTCACGGGAAGAATTTCTCCCCAGTATCCCATGTAACCCTATTCTCTGTCAGTTTGAAGCCATTCCCCTTGTCCTGTCACTCCAGGCCCTTGTAAATGTCTGTCTCGACCTTTCCTGCAGGCTTCCTTCAGGTACTGAAAGGCAACAATTAGGTCACCCCAGAGCTTTCTCTCCTCCAGGCTGAATAACCCCAGCTCCCTCAGCCTTTCCCTCACCTGGAGAGGTGCTCCAGCCCTCTAATCAGCTTGGTTTCACCACAGGTTTTGTTTTCAGCTTTGGAAGAACAAGAAAATGAAAAAATCTTTTATGTACACATAACAGCTCTGGCTGCCTGGAGAGATGAACCTGGAGAGATGGGCTGTGCTCCGACACGGCGCGTGTAGAGCCATTAAGGAGGGCAGCAGAGCAGGGGAACGGGAAGCTGACGCCAGAGCCATGCCAAACAAACGAACACAACGTGACGCTCTTCCTTCTCCTCACATGGAATGAAAAGCCAGTGTGGAAAATGGGTTATTTATAAGGCAGCTGGCATCACATTGTTTGGGTCCTGCAGACTTTGATAGTTCAGATGAGACAAATGGGAGCTAACTGCTCCTACACCACGTGACTTCCTTCATGCTTCCTGTGACATTTCCAAGAGGGAAACTCCTATTTCCCAGAGCATTTCAGTCCCCATGTCGCCACCAGTTAGACAGCATGGTGCTCCACCTCAGCAGAGGGCAGCAGGTCCAGCCTGTCAGGACTTGATGCCACCACCCGTGTGCTGGCATCAGGAAGGTGAGAGCATGCCGTATCCCACAGCAGACGCCGACCACCGTGGAGCAGAGCTGAAGGAAGAGACTGCTGTGCCAAGGAGTTGACTGACAGCGCTTCCAGCCCCACCTTGGGAGGGTGAGGCCATGCTCCTGGAAAGCCCTGCAGTCCCAGCAGGTGGCTGGAACAAGGAATCGCTTCATTGTCACAGGGAGCGCGCTTTAAAAATGGTAAACTAAATTGGGCTTTGTGCCCAGAGGAGCTTAAGGCAAAATACCCCCAGCCTTGTTTTCCAGGGGAAATACAATTTCCATTGAAGCAAGTTTTAGCCAGTACTGGAAAAGTCTCACCATCAATGCCTCCTTACCACTCCCTGCAATTACAACACAGGTCAAGTATTTTCTTGTTTACTAGTGAAGGAATGCTGAAGAATGTCATCTCGACAAAATTAAAGATTCAGTCACATCTTGGCTAACTTGACTAACCCTAATTTGATCACTATGGTGATTCATGGCTTTGCCATCTCTAGGCAAGGGAAACTCCAAAGCTGATGAACAACTTTTTGGAGTACCTTGAAGCTGCATTAAAGAAGTCTGGTCAAGCCAAAGGATGCACACATACAGGACACATTCCAGCAAAGCATCAGGCATTAGCAAAGCATCAGTGTATTCCCAACAGGGAAGCATTAAGAGGCAGGATACCCATCTGCCACTTCCAGCTACATTATTAGGAACACATTAAGCAAAAACATGGAGAAGAAAATAACATTAATTATTGCATTGTTTAGAGAAGAAACAGGAATGGCATTAGTTTAACTCTTGTTTAACCCTCTCCTGCAGCAAAACTCAAGATACTTAGAGAAAAATGTATAAATTGACATCACCTGAGACTCCCCACATCCACATGGATGAAGAAATCAAAATATATTCCTCTCCTTCCAAAGCACTGCCCAGCATGAGCTTTTACAGCTGGCCCAACACACACACAGTGTTCTTCCCAAGTGAGTGGCTGCTGCACAGTCACATCCATCACAAACCACCTTACAGGACAAACCTAACTCGTAAGACTTTACAGCTTTGTGCAGACATTATCCAACATAAACACATCCTCCAGCAAAGTACATCTATGCCACTTATAAAGCCAATGGGACAAACTCTGTTAAGTATAACACTGGAAACTGTAAGCTAACAGCAAAACATCAGGAAACTGAAAGCTCTACATTCAGATTAAATTGCAATTAACCCTAAGACGTAGGACTATATTTAAGTCTAAGTTAGTCTTCAGTGTATTGGTCAAGGTCCACAGATTCACGATCCCAAATTTCTCTTCCTACCTCTAATCCTTCAATGTCAAACTTCAGATGCAAGCCTCTCTGCCCACACAGTAACTGAAAAGAAAGGCAGCAAGATTCCTCTGTAAAAGTTGTTTCCTCTTTTAAACATTCCACAGAAATCTCAATAAATGCATTTGCTCTTCATACCCAAAGCTGAAACTGCAGCAAAACCACCTTTGCTCTGTCAACCCAAAGGGCTTGCAGCAGCCCATCACACCAGTAATTCAAATTAGCCCTCAACACCTGCAGCTCTCCATCTGAAGTTACATTTTTTCCAAATTACTGCACAAGCCAGGCAGTGCCAGGGCATCCTACCACCCCGCACTCCCATGGCTCTGCTTGGGGAGACTTACAAAAGCACCTTGGTTTAGCTTTTGGGGAACACCCAATTTCCCCACCACACCTGCTCTGTTTTATTTATTGACTAGGTGAGGAGCTCCTGATTAAAATGCAAGGCAAGTCTGGCACACAACCTCAGCTTGTGATCATCTCCTGCAGGTATAGTTCAAGAGAAACCCAAATTCCCTGCCACAGTTCAGAAATTAAAAGAAGGGTAGATCAGTTTCACTTGGGGCACTTAAATTCAGCAAGGAAAATACTTTTTGTACCCTTGCAACTGAAAACTGTCATAAAATTTTAAATTTTAAACCACAGCCTTAGGTTTACACACAGTGAGAAGGTTTAAAAGCTTCCTTTCAATAGTAGTGTGTTTTTACAAGCCATTTCTGCCAGAGTAAATCTAACAGGTAATTACAGGTCTGACCTCCTTCTACTGCACAAATATGCCTTTGGAAACATTGTGGATAATATTTGCCCAATACAAGCAGACAACTCCAAGAGGACCATTCCAGTTTATCAACTCTGTGATTCATGTTGATACAAGCTTTATTCTCTATTTAAGGAACTAGATAACACTTCAGGAAGTGCATCTGCCCAAATTATGTTTCATAGATCTATCATGGGCCACTCTAAACAGTGGCATGGCCAGACCTTAGGTCACACCCAGACAAGAGCCATCAGCAAGACAGGGAGTCAGCTCCAACACTGACTCTTGCTCAACCACCACCAAGGTATCTCTGAGGAGCAGTGAGGCCGAAGATCCTTGAAACGTGATGAGTTTTTACTGCTTTTTATTGCTGCTAATGTGAATAAACCCTAGCAGTGCTAGGTTGTGCTGTGTAAAATCCCCTTCTTCCCCTTTGGAACTGGGAGAGAATTATGGAGGCCCAAAGGAGCTGAAACCAAAATGAGAGCACTCCTCCTGCCCTCTTAGGCTTATCCTGAAATCCCAATCCCAGATGCTCCTGTTTTCTGCCAGTACCAAGAGAGTTTAGGAAAACAAGGTGGTGGCAGCCACAGGCACCAAGAGCCATCCAGGAAGGAAGGAACAAAAATCAGACAGCATGATTGTTTCCCCAAATCCTACAGACCTTGGGTCCCCCACACCAAAACACTGTTTACTTAGCAACATTGACTCACATGAGTGCAGGGACAATACCATGGGAATTGTTTACAGTGTCAAGGTCGTTTCATATAATTAAAGGAAATTGTCAAGAGATGAGATAACACCAAGAGTTCTGAAGGTACAGCTAATCCTAACCTTGTAGGAAGCTATTTCTCCCTGAGTTGCTCCCCCTCTTACAGAAACAACCCTTCACACATTCCCAGATTCCTCATTTCACCGCATTCCCTTCATCCGTGTTCTGCAGAGCACTAGCAGCAGCCTTATTTAAGAAGCAAGCAGCACCACACCAAAACAAGTAGCTGAAGATCATTGCAAGGCTCAAATAATGCTCACCCTCTCCTCCCACTCAGCAAGTCTGGACATGGGGCTGCAGCCAGAGCACTGCCACAGGCACTGCTGCTGGCAGGATGCGGGCTTCAATGCACAGAATCACACAGGAGTTGGGGTTGGAAGTGATCTTCTGGAGGTCACCCAGTGACCAAGGCAGGTCACCCAAAGCAGGTTGATACAGGAACACATTCAGGTGGCCTTGGAATGGCTCCAGACAGAGAGACTCCAGGCCCTCTTTGGGCAGATGTTCCAGGGCTCTGCCACTCTCATGGAAAAAAGTTCTCCCTCATGTTGAGGTGGAACTTGTGTTTTAGTTTATGGCCATGGCTCCTTGTGTCCTGTCCCTGGGCATCACTCTCTCACACCCCTCAGAGATATTTCACAGACTCACAGAATGTTAAGGGTTGGAATGGACCTTAGAGATCATTTACTCCAATGCCCCTGCCCTGACATCTCCCACTGTCCCAGGTTGGTGGGATTGATGGAATCCCCTCTCAGCCTTCTCTTCTCTAGACTAACCAGGCCCAGTTCCCACAGTCTCTGCTCATCAGAGAAATGCTCCAGACCACTTATCTCTGTGGCCTCCATCAGACCCTCTCCAGTAGCTTCTTGTCTTTCTTACACTGCAAAGACCAAAATCAAACAATAAATTAAGGCAGGGCAGCAAGAGCTGCGAGCACAGCCACCACAGACCGTCAAGAGAGGCTTTGAAACAGCAGCTCAAACCCCCCCATTGGAACAGCCCAAAGCTCAGGAAGAATGAGCTCCTCAAATATTTACTCGCCCTCTCAGATGAATTCTGTAGAATTATATCACAGGACTATTTCAAGTATGTCAGTCTAACAAGCTTCCAGTCAGCTTAATGGGACCTGCAGTCCCATCTTCACTTGGATGCAGACAACCCACACACTGGCAGGACAGACAGGGAGGATTCACCCTTTTCCTGCCCAGGGCAGTCTTTGGGAGCCTCACATCTGAGTTAAACACCTTGAGATACAGGATGGGATCAAAGAATGATGTGGTGGAAGAGACTAGGCAGACAAAGAGCTCCACTCTTCATCCCATGGCTTCCATGAGGCACTTCCCAAAGCTCAAGAAGGGAATGCTGCTGATTAGAGAGAAAGATCTTACAGGTATCAGTAAAAACTCCCCACTGTGGCATCCACCAAAATCTACCTCCTCAAAATCCCGAACACGCCAGATTGAGCAGCACCAAAACTCAAGTTCAAGGGTTTTCAGCTTGCAAGAAGAATGAGCAAGATCTACAAGAAATTCAAAGAGAAGTCACTGAGAAAACCATTGGAAACATCTCAACTAATTTATCAAGGGTCTGTGCCTCCTCTATCAGACCATGTTTCAAGAATGAAAGGTGCCTCCAGTAAGAGTATTCTTCAAGAACAGTTATAGCAAGGATACCTTAGAGCAAGTGTGTGCTTCGTAAAGTTATGGTCTATAAACACAATATTAAACTGCTTTTCTGTGCCCTTTGGGTTTGAAATCAGGAACTTTTTCTTGTGCTAAATTGCCATCTCAAAAGCTCGTGGAAGGTGCTGACTCCTTTGCTGTGAGAATTATCCCCTGAGGTCCCTGGAATTACAGGCTAGTGTGATGCCATCTAAATCTGTCACCTTATCAACAGCAGGGCTGGCTGACCTCTGGGCACTCAAACTGGTCCAAAATTCTAGGTGGCCCTTGGCTATACCAGTCCCCACATCCTCTGGGTACCTTCTTCGAGACAGCCCAGACAGTTTGTTATTAGCAACCCTGAAGCCTGTTTCTGCAGTAAATGAGCTCCTTGGATCTTCCAAAACAATTTTCACCTTCCTCAAGGGAACAGAAAAGAATAAAAATAAAACCTCACCAAAATCTGCAGCTCTTAACAAGATCAGTCCTTAAAAAAGAAAAAAAAAAAAAAAAGAGAAAATCAAGCTTGAGAACAAAAAGCAGACTGATCTTTAATAACAGAACTTTCCTGTATTTATGGAAATTTTGGTTGGCACAAAAACATCATCTCATTTAGTGGGTGTTATAAGTATCACTTCTATACTCTGGTGATGCTGAAACCAAGAGGCCTGGTTCAGTGGTAAATGACCAGAGAAAAACATTTTCCATGACTTGAAAGCCAAATTCTAATTCTCACTGGGGGGTAGGGCTTCACCTCTCCACTGAGTCCCCTGTGTTGTGTGCTGCTGCAACCACTGTTGCAGCTTGACCTGGCAGTGACAACACCAACACCAGCTCATTCACACCCTGCATGGAAGTCAAACCAGTAGAGCCTGGAGGTCTGTGCCCAAGAGGAAAACAACCCCATCTGTAATGATGACAGCCAGTGACTGAACATGCACTATGGCTCTTCTGTCCTCCTAACAGGACCACTTTGGTTTCTGGGTTTTCCTGACAACGGTACCTTGCAATTTATCCAACTGCTGAAAACCAAGCTCAAGATAATCCTTTTTTAGCACCCCACCAGTTACTTGTGTTTAGAACAATCACCACAGGCTATCATGGATGCAAAATGTGACTCTCAAACCAGAACTAATTATTCTCTGCAGAATAGTCTCCATCACAGAATGGCATCATCTCACTCAATGGCAGATCCTTGATGCTAGGAAGGTGTGACTCAGCAAAGTCCCCTTTTAAACTTGTCCTTGTTCTTCAGTTCTTTCTCTAAACACCTATTTATGGATGGGCTTAAAAGATCCTTCCTGTGGAGGAGTGAATGGCTTCAGGAGGCAATAGGGCTCATTGTCAAACTCATTTAAAAAAAATAACCCAGCAGTGCTGCAACACACTGCCCCAGATACTACCTCCCAACATTACTCTAGAAGTCTGATCAATTCTTTATCCTGAAAAGGAACTTAAGAAAATGCCCTGAACAGGGCAAGGGTGCCCGTTTGACTCACATAATCCCATTAGAGTTACCCAGAGCACTCAGTTTGCTCAGTATCTGAGAGATAACTTCACGGATTAACTTCACGTTTGACATCATTTCGGCCTAATAATTGCAGAATCACTCCTACAGCCCTAATGTCATTGATTCAGCAGGGGATTCCCACCACCCCCCCACAAGTCCCAGCCTTGAAAGCCCCTTCATTAGCCTCAGCATCTTAAGTTAATTACTTGGAGAGATTTTCATTTCCTCTCCCAAAACAAAATGTAACTTAACCCGTGTAACCTACAATACTTGGGCAGAAACAAACTCCTGCTTTCCCTGCAGGAAGGGACGCTGTTTACTTTCCTAACCACCACTTTAGTTTCCAAGATTTAATGTTAAGATCAAAGAGCTGGAGGGGTGGACGGCAGGTTTTTCATAATTTTGGTTGAATTTCAACAAAAAACATAACAAAGTCCAGTTACAGTAATCTCAAAGATCAAGGTTCAGCAGCAGATCCCCGCCTAACTCTGCCTTCCTGGGGAGGGGGGTTGATCTGCTCTCTAAGAGCAGAGCTACAGCCAGGCTGGATCACCGCAGAGCCTCCAGGAGTGATTTTCCTTGCCAAACCATGACTTGCTGCTCACCTCGCCTTGGAAACGAGTCCCTTGGTGCAGCGAGGCTGGGGAAGGAAAGGGAAAGCACACAAAGCAAACAGAACACAGAGCTGCTTCAGACTGCGCAGGGGAAGAGAGCACAGGAACCGGGACATGTTTTATAGGGGATTTTTCCTGGAATGCAGAACACTATCAAATTCTACCTTTCAAGTGCAGCAGGAGGCTGTGCTATACCAGTTAGGCCAGTGTTGTTATGCTGGCACTAAGCGCAACATGGTGCCAAATCAGACTCCACTGCACTGCCTATGAAAGCCAATGTACACAGCCACTGCATGACTGCACCGTCTTGGTTTTTTGTCTCTTTTACCATCCCACCACCTCCAAAACAAAACACAAAAAACAAACAAACAAACAAACAAACACCCCAAACACCCCCCCCCCAAAAAAAAAAAAACACACCCCCAAAAAAGGGGAGGGGGGAAGTCTCCTAAAACAATGCAATTCATAAAACTCTAGAATTAAACTCTTCTTGTTCCACTCCTTTCCCAAGGTGCACTAGACCAGGTTGCTCCAAGTCCTGTTCAACCTGGCCCTGGACACTCGCAGGGCATAGGGCAGCCACAGCTCCTCCGGGCACGCCGTGCCAGGCCTCTGCACGCCCGCAGGGCAGGATTCCTCCCCACCACGCCACCGATCCCTGCCCTCGGCAGCGGGCAGGATCAGCGCGTCGCGTCCCTCCGGCCCCTCGCACCGGGCCCCGCGCGCCCTCTGCGGCCCCAGCGCAGCGCTGCGGCCCCGCGCCCCGGCCCCGCCCCCACCGCCCCGGCCCCGCCCCTTCGGCCCCGCCCCTTCGGCCCCGCCCCTTCGGCCCCGCCCCTTCGGCCCCGCCCCTTCGGCCCCGCCCCTTCGGCCCCGCCCCTTCGGCCCCGCCCCTTCGGCCCCGCCCCTTCGGCCCCGCCCCTTCGGCCCCGCCCCTTCGGCCCCGCCCCTTCGGCCCCGCCCCTTCGGCCCCGCCCCTTCGGCCCGCCCCTTCGGCCCCGCCCCTTCGGCCCCGCCCCTTCGGCCCCGCCCCTTCGGCCCCGCCCCTTCGGCCCCGCCCCTTCGGCCCCCGCCCCTTCGGCCCCCGCCCCTTCGGCCCCCGCCCCTTCGGCCCCCGCCCCTTCGGCCCCCGCCCCTTCGGCCCCCGGCCCCGCCCACGGAGGGGCAGGAGCGCCACCCCAGACGGGCAAAGCGCTGGGGAACGCTCTGGAGCGCCAGGAGAGGCTCGGGGAGCCTGGAGAAAAGGGGGGACCCTCTCGCTCGCTCCAGCTTCCTGACAGGAGGGTGCAGCCAGGTGGGGGTCGGGCTGTGCTCACAAGAAACGGGAGGACACAGCGTCAAGTTTTGCCAGAGAAGGTTTAGAATGGCTTTGGGAAAAATTCTTCATCAAAGGCTTCCCAGTCCCTGGCACAGGCTGCCCAGGGCAGTGGTAGGGCCCCCATCCCCACAGAGATTTAAAAGCCGTGTGGCTGTGGCACTTAAGGACAAGGGTCAGTAGCGGCCTTGGCAGTGCTGGGGGAATGACTGGACTTGAGGATCATGCCAGGCTTTTCCAACCTGAACGATTCTGTGATTGTATAGTAACGAAATTACACAGCTGAGTTACACCAATGTACAAAGCTCTGCCTTACACAGCCTTAAGACTAGCTCTAATAGACACCATGATCCACGGCAGAGCCTGCATCTGCAAAGCTCAGCTCAGAACCTGCACAGCCTGAACAGATCTCTCCACATGAAATTTAGCAACTCCTATGAATGTTATTCTTCATGTGCCAGGGAATACAAATTTATCATGATCCAGACAGTAAATCCTTTTGAAGTCTTAAAATCTCTGCCTCACAAAACGCGACAAACCCAGGCTGGGTTGAAGAGCCGTGTTCTCCCAAAGCAAGTCACAGTTATCCACCCATTCCACGTAGCTGGATGGCCCCAACCTGTAAAAAAGCCACCTCGTTTCTCTGGTTTCTTGTTTGTTCCAGGAGAAACAAAAAGACACCTTCAGCAACCAGATCCAGGGCCACTTTCCAAGACAAAGGAGAACCAAGCAGATAAAGTGGTGATGTCAGCAGTGACAACATCCAGTTCACACTGGGACTGCACCTCAGGACCAGCCTGAGGGCCTGGGCCTGGCTTTGTCCAGCCAACAGCTCAGCTAACACTATTTACGGCTCATAAAGGCAGCCAGATAATGAGAACATTCAGTATTTTGTTTTTGAAAGGCCAGGTTTGCCACTCAGCCTGGACACACTGCTCCTGTGTGAAGAAACAGTAATAACAAAAATCACCTTAATAGTAAACCTGCTTGTCTCTGGTTTCAGGCAGGCTCCTCTTCTACTCCCAGCCCAAATAAAATCAGCTACTAAAATCCCTAGACAGAATTTACAGGCAGTATTCCAGGAGCAAGGTGAATTTAAGGTCTAACAAACTAAAAAAGAAAACTAGAAACTCTGGAAGCCTACTGCCCTGCTCCATGCCCTACTTACTGAGCCACAGGAATTCCACACTCACTGTTTCACAGCAGGTCACCCTGAATTACCCAGAGGATTGACTGCATGTCCTACAAGGTCTTATCTTTTCACACAAGGAATAAGATTGTTCAATTCTGTCACAAGCACTTCAGCAAAAGACATTTCTCACTCAACATCAACCTTTGCCATATCTTGCTACAACCAGCCTGGAGGCCAAAGCATCTCCATCGCAGCACATCCACAGCTGAGCCAGAAAACCACAAAACCAGCAGAATTAATCTCTGCTTTCCCCCAGTCAGAGATACAGGTACAAACTACAAGACCACTTAGCACAACAGCTTCAAAGTCACTCAAAATGAGGTGTTGTGGAATTATAAGGTCTCTGGCAGGTCAACATTTGGCTTGTAGCTCAGGAGGAAAAGGCCCCAAGAGTCCAGACACCTCCTCAAGTTGTTCAGGGTGGAATTATTGGGTATTAATTTTAAGAAATGCCACGCTAACTAGGTGGATTGGGTCAGCTGAACCTGCAAATATAGCAGGCAGAAAAACAGCAGGACACGCCATCAAGTGTCCCAAGCACCCTGACAGCACTCAGTACATTAATTACACTAAGAACTACAACAAATTTAAGAACAAAGGCTGTCAGGATAATGTCCCAAGGTATTTTGCTAACCCCTCAAGCACATCGACATATTTACAGGTAAGTAAGGAAATGCTCTATGCTGCACTTTGTTTAAAAGTCAAATGCTTTCCAGAGATCAGTTCCAACCTCCGGTAACCTGCCTAAGGAACAGCAGGAATTTGCCTTTCTACCTGCTTGCAAGTTAGCACACATCAACTATAATTAAGGATTTGATCTCAGGCACTCTTTGCTTCTTCTGCTGTATCACAAAGAGCTGTGTTACTGCTGGACACACAGCATGCAGTATCGGAGTGGAATCACAGCTTCTGTGTGTTCCTGGAAGTAAACCCCATTCTTTTTTTCTGGAACAGACATTATGAAGAGATTCCCATTGGCTACTAAGCAGTGACTGTTCTTCTCCAGCAGACATGAGTTTGTGACAGCAAAACTCTCAACCCTGCAATGCTCTGACTGCACATCAAACCCAGCACACACTGCTGGCACTGACTGCCACCTCCACCAGCCTGGCTTAAACTGAGACCTTGGAGCCCCTTCCTGTGCCTAAAGGGGCTCCAGGAGAGCTGGAGAGGGACTGGGGACAAGAGCCTGGAGTACCAGGACAAGGGGAAATGGCTTCCTGCTGCCAGAAGGGAGGGACAGACGGGATATTGGGAAGAAATCCTTCCCTGTGAGGGTGGTGAGCCCTGGCACTGGTTGCTCAGAGAAGCTGTGGCTGCCCCATCCCTGCAAGTGTTCAAGGCCAGGTTTGATGGGCCACAAAGAAATCTGGTCTAATGGAAGGTGTGTGCCCATTGCCCTCCCAACCCAAACCATTCAATGATTCTATAATGGTTCCAATAATGGTTTAGAATCTCTCAGCATCTGAAGGTACAGCTCTGATTTTGGGGGATAAAGATGGGAATCAAGCAGTCAGCCATGCATGCTGCTGGGACAAAGCATCAGAGCTGGTGGGATAAGAACCAAGTATTCACATTTTCAGGCCTTTCCTCTACTCAGACTGTATTTGGAGTCCAAGTCTCCAGAAGCAGCAGATTCATATCACACTGGTTTCTTTCTGAGGCATGTAACTCACAAGTCAGTTTAGATGCTAAAACAAATTACTTCTTTGTTTGCACAAAGGTGAAGGACTTGAAGAGTATTTCCAATTTTTAGGAGGAAAAGAACTGGGAAAAAAGTAGCACAGCAGGAGCTAGAGAGGATGAAAGTCAAAGGGGTGAAAGTCAGCACGGAACAAAGCAGTAGCTGTAGAAGGACCTTAAAGCATCCATAAGCTCAGTATTTCAGGAGATTTCTAAAAAACCAGCTTCGGGTAACAGCCTGTGCGTGCAAAAACTACTTCACTAACTTCCTCAAATGTTTCACAGTTGTCCCACATAAATTTAGACTTTTAGGGACTTAAAGGTTCATATCTGAATACCTGCAGAGGAAGTGTGTAAGCATAGGCAGAAACTGGCAACAGAGTGTGAAGTACAGGAGGTCAAAGGACCCAACAGCAAACACTTTGAATGAAAAGGCATTCTGTGCTCCCTCTGAACTTGTTCATTAATGATTGCTCATTACTGGGCAAGCAAACTGCAGGTCTGTTCCCACCTCAGGTCCATCCAACATGGCAGCAGAGCTTTCAAGGAACCATGGGCATAAGGTAAAACCTGCCCTGCCAAGCACAAAGATTCCACTTCAATATTTTGCTTTTTACACTTCTGTAGGTGTGACCTTGAGAAGGTTTGGCCTGGAATCATGTGTATATTTAGATTTCATTTATTCCCCTCCCTAATCTACATCCTCCCACCAGCACCACTGGCTTCTTGAGGGCAGCACTGTCCTTCCAGCAGGGACCACGTGGGGCTGATGCCACTGGAACCACCTTCATCTCCTCACAGAACAGTGCAGATTCCCCCACTTCAGAACCTCCTCGTCACTGCAACCTCAGCAGTCCGTACATTCCTAAAGCAAATGCCAGTGACACAGGCACAGTCTACAGGGAAGGTATTCAGTTTTCAGCCCAGCATTAGTAACAAAGACATGTGAGGCTGCCCTGGCTACGACACTCCTCCCCTCAAATTTACTGCAGGGAACTGATGTAAAATCATAGAATCCCAGAACAGTTTGGATTGGAAGGGACCTGCAAGCTCATCTAATTCCACCCTATGCCATGGGAAGGGACATCTTCCACTAGACCAGGTTGCTCCAAGGCCCACCCAAACTGGCCTGAAATTCTACAGGGATGGGGCAGCCATAGCTTTTCTGGGAATCCATTCCAGTCTGCCACCACCCTCATAGGGAAGAACTTCTTCCTAATACCCAACACAAACCCACTGTCCTTCAGTTTAAGGCCACATGTGACAACTTAAACTACAGTCACTTACTCAGGGCCATGTCCCACAGTTTGCTAGAAGCTTCTGTGTATTCTTCTCTATACTTAACTCAAGGCAGGGTTGTGAGCAAATTTTAAGCTGCATACCTGTTCTAGAATACCATGCATGGACAGCTCTGAAACTTCACTGCAGCTGCCTGGAGACCTGGCTTCCACTCGTCCTCAGAGATGAGCATGAATTAAAATCTGAAGACAACAGCAAATTTCATTTTTAATTAGCCAGGGCAGTCAGCCAAGGAAGGCTCCCCCACCCTCCCATGGCTAGTGAAGCCTGACAGCTCAAAAGGATTTACGCTTCCCTGTGCATTCCCAGTGGCCATTCCAAACACACTAGCTCAAACAAGTGCCAGCCATGCAGCATTATGAGTGCAGTTAATATCCAACCAGCGAAGGACAGCAATGCATCCAAAGCACCAGGCTTGAAGGGAACAAAGGGCACACACGGACTTGGACTTAAGCTCCGTCTTACCTCATCTCCGGGATCAACTGAGCAGTCCTGAGCTTAGCAGCACTTGGAGAATGAATATCCATAAAAGCAAAAGAATTTTAAGGAAATTATAATAAAAGATCCATCTGTATATTCGGTCTTTAATACAGGGGGCTTGACTCCCAGCACTGAGGAAGTAACATGTGAAGCTTCATGACCAGCCATGGGGGGTGTCTGTGCATGCAAGGATCCAGCACAGATACTCCATCCTAAAGTGGCACCACTCAAGTTGTTCAGAGGTAAAGGGGAAGTAACTTTACTTAAGCTGGCAAAATCCAAAGAGAACATACAGCTTTTCACATCCCAGGTCACCAGCACCCACCAAAACAGGGACTCTCAGAAACCTCACCAGCTCTGTCTCTCACTTATCTAGCAAAAAAATAGGGTTCAACTGCATGTGAAAAGGGACACAAAGCTTTGGGGTGTCAACAGAGGTGGCTGGTGGCAGTCCCAGCACAGGCTGAGTCCCGGTGAATAAGGAGAGCTCACCAATCATAGACTGGCTGCAGATGGGAGGAAGGCTGAATATCTTGTTCCACCCCCTGCTGTGGGCAGGGACACCTTCCACTTGACCACCTTGCTCAGAGCCTCATCCAATCTGGCCTTGGCGTTGCTCAAAGCTATTCATAATTCAAGTTCTAGAGACTAAAAAATGGCCCTGCTCTGCTGTGCTCTGCCCCAGGGCTGACCAGGAGCTGCCACCACCACAGGTACTGCTCCAGCCTCAGCTGCCAGTGCCACACTCGCTTCACCTTCCATCTCCTCCACAGGTCATCATTTGTAATTAGTTTGCCACAAGCAAATCAGAAGGGAAAGCAATCACCACAGATTAAATGTGCACCTTACAGCCTGCCAAAGAGGGGGCACAGCAGTTCTTGTCACGAGGACTACAAGCACATTATACTTTTATGCAGGAGCTCTTGGCTTGCAGATGATCCAACCAGGCCACTGGGCTCTAACACACCAGCTCTGTATGAAGCCAAAAACTGGCCTTCATCTACCTCACCAAGCACACACTGCCCTGCTGACAAGTACAGCCATTCCCAAAGTTTTCAGGATGATAACACCTGACTGCATACACTAACCTAGAAATATTATTTACATGTTAGAAGTCACCAACTGCGGTATCTCAGTCCAGAGGATGTGAGGTCAATATGCTGCATGGATACTGGTTTCCCATAGTGCAGGCAAGAGCTTTCATGCAAATCTCATGTCAATGGCAGAGAAAAAATGGGCATTTAACTCTTTTTCTTGTAGCCATTTTAGGCAAACAGATGGAAGAGCTCTTCAAGGCAATCTCAAAGCCAAAAATCTATGAGTTTTAGTTACAACCATATCCTTGCATTAGTTAAACCTACCAGCAATGAATTTGTTTGCTTCAGAGCAAGCACTACACACTGCCTAAAGCAAGATATTTAAATTTTAATTAAAAAAAATTTAAATCCTGTATCCTCTGCAACACAGAGGAGCCTAAAGGAATAAATACAGAACAACAGGAACAACCAGGAGCTGATTTTCCTTTATGCCTTGCCATGTGCCTTGTTCAAACCAGCTCATTGCTTCTGGCCTCTTCCTTATTAAGAAAGGGGATGTTACTCGTTTTCAAGAATTTAGGACAGCTAAGAGACCAGTATTCCAGGTTTCACAGATGGGATATTCCAAAAAAGATGTCCTGCATTACAGGGTTTCAGTCAGGGTCCACACCACCGTATAAGTGCAGCTGATGCATCTGCCAAACTACATTATTTTCTAATCACCTTCTACACTTGAAATGAAGACATCAAGTTTAAAGTAATCAGGTGCTTTATGACACTTAAACAAGGAGGACAGGTCAGATCCATAATCTGTGGCAAGATATCTAAAGACCATACTCACCGGCGTTTTCTTCCATTTCTCTTGTATACCAGTGCCCGGAGAAATTCCTACAAAAACAGGAAACAAAGTCAACACACAAATTAAAATTCCAAGTGTGGAGAAAGTTCAGATTTAGTTTTATTTCTCTATCAACTCAACACAGCCTACACAAAACCAGTGTGGAGGGAACCTAGAGCAGAAATCCTGCCCCAAACTAGAAAGAGTGTGACATTGTCACCTCTCTTTGTGTGTGATTAGAAGTTTCTGATGTCTTCATACTGCAATGGAAAGAAAAGAGAAACAAAATTAAGGTGCCATAATTACAAAGCAGCAATATTTGTTCCCAGGGAAAACATTCCACTTCTGCCTCTTCAGGAAGGGATGTGCCTGCTGTAAAAGGGAACAGCCTACTGCTTATCTAGCAAAGGCAGCACAGCACGTGCACAGGAAGTATTTCAGATGTCACACAGCATCAAGGCACTTCTGAACATACTCGGGGGGCAGACAAAAAAAGGAACCAGGATTTTAGCAGAAAACCCAGTTTTTCTCTGGAGAAAGTTCTGAAATTAGGTGCCAGGGGAACTAAGTTTGGGGAAATCATGATGTATCTTGATCTTGACAGATTCTGCAGCACAGTAAAAACAGGCTCAGTATTTTAGAAAATGGGAGTTTCCATCCTCAAAATCTTGCCGTTCAAACTCAGACAACCACAACTGGACACGTCAGCAGGAATGGCACAGGGTGACTGGGGAAGAACTACAAAATAAGGTTGTTCCAGTGATGAGGAGTCAAAGCCAGTCTTTATCCATAGCCCACTTCAGCCTAACCTTTCCCCCATGAAGCCCAGGCCAACTCATCACCTTTGCTCCCAGCAGCAAAATATTGTTTGTTTTTAGTCTAACATCAGATCAGCTGGTCATCTTCATGTGACAACTTGCTGACTGTGCAGCATGTGCTCAGCTTGTTCAAGAGCACTGGAGCATCCCAGGGCTGCAGCGTTAGCGGAGACAACCACAACACAGCATCCATTGGAACAGGGCAGGGAGAACGCCTCAACAGGGCCATTAAACCCTCAAAACATAACTGGTGATCACAGCTTTAAACAGCTTTGAAAAGAGAACAAGTATCTGTACAGGATTCTGAGCAGCAGATGTGTGGACCAAGAACATCAGATTTCAGAGGCAAACAGACACAAGTCGCTTAGGAAACACCCTCAGAATCCCTACAGCCTAATCCATTAACTGTTAAAATACAGCTTTCACACACGTTTGGATGCATGGTTTGGTGCATCCACCACACGCTGCACCAAGGACACCATTTGCAAGAACTGGAATTAATGAACTACAGAATCATTTAGGCTGGAAAAGCCCTCTATGATGATTGAGTCCAACCACTGACCCGCCACTGCCAAGATGACCACTAACCCATGTCCCCAAGTGCCACATCCACATGTTTTTGAACGCTTCCAGGAACAGTGACTCCAACATCGCTCTGAGCAGCCTGTGCCACAGCTTGACAACCCTTTTGATGAAGAAATTTTCCCTGATATCCAACCTAAAACTCCCTGGCACAAACTTGAGGCCGTTTCCTCTTGTCCTGTCCCTTAATCCCTGGGAGCAGAGCCTGAGCCTCATCTGGTCCAATCTTGTGCCAGGGAATGCTCCCCCAGTGAAGGCAAGAGAGCCACCATCTCTGCCTGTCCTTTCAAGCAAGCCCTTCTGGGAAAGGAAAGCAGAAGGGAAACTGAAACTGCCACCTCAAAGTCTATTTGAACCTCAGCAAAAATGACAGCAACACTCCCACTCCTCCAGAGCCACCAGGGAGCTGGGCTTAATTTGCCTTTCAAGGGCATTCGTGTACAGGCTGTGCTGAGCTCTGCATACTACAAGGGGCACATTTGCACCTGGAATACTAATCCTGGCAGCCCATCACTGCTGGACACTCACTGTGCACACCAGAGACATCTGTTACTGCCTGACAGCACAGCTGGAAGCACCTCAGTCTGTGCTGGGAGGATCTTTCTGAGCAGAAGACTAAATCCACAATATCTGGTTAATAACAGAACAAGCATAAAAGGCACACTGCAGAAAAAAAACGTGATGTCAGGGTAGAGGAAGAAGGAGCAAAGTCCGCACTGGCGCAGCATTGCCACAGGCTCTTCCTGCACTAAGGAACAGGCACTTCTCACCAAAAATATGGATTAAGCAGTGCAGATCCTGCAGCCAGCGTTAACTGCAACTGGCTAATTGGAAAGCTGTATTCTGGAATAATACTTGAGATAACCCACTCCACGGAACAAAAATTTGCTTTTATCCCCAACTGTCACAGGTTTCCCAGATACCTACTTCTGAGAATCCTTGGATTTTTCATTTCCTCTAGCATGACGTGCCACAATTCCTCTGAATATTCATGTCCTCTGAGCGCTCCCACATTCCCTGGGCCTGACAGCAGTGTGAAATTCCTGTGTTCCTGAGAGCCCTGCTGCCGGCACAGCTCAGCACCGTCCAGCACTCAGGACACTCCCTGCCCCTCACTACTCTGGCCACCACAGCAGCACAACCACGGTCTTTGTCCGCCTCGAAACTTCAAACACTTTGCAGCTTTTCCCCAGCTCTCTGTACCACTCTAAGAATATATTCGTGTTACATTGACCCGGCTCTGAACTCCTGGCAGTAAGGTGATGGCTTTTTTCCAGCTAGGCTGCTAATCCATGCACAATAGAAAATGACTGATTCGAAGCCATGCTGGAGTGTTTTCTTCAGTCTTAACACACTCCCTGCTGCACAGGGAATTTTGTCTTTCCCAGCTCTGTCACATCCTCCCACAGCAACACAAACCGGTCCCATTCCAGACTCTGGAGCCCCTGCCATGCCCTCCCACCCATTCCCTGCACCAGCACGAGCCGGCTGCTCTGGGAACTGTCAAAGCCGACCCAGATGCAGACCAGGCACATCCAGAGGAGTGGGCTAGGAAGGACAGGACCTCGACAGCCCCAGCTCAAACCACCACGAAGGTGCACGCCAAGGTGCCGCTGTTTGTTCCAGCCTTGGGCAACGCACATCCGTGAGCTTTACTGAATACCGCTTTACAGCTTTCCCCTTTCCTCACAGTCTCCTTTTCAGCAATCCTTACCCAGACCTCTGGAACAAAAAGCACTCAGCTTCCTTCAGAATGAAGCTCATTAGCTGGACCCCTCTGTCCTCACTGCTCATCTAGTGTAACATGAACAGCTTCCTTCAAAAGACTACAGCATGCTTCCAAAAGTTCAGCTAAAACCTAAGCATGTTGGTTGTTTTTCCCAACTAAACTAGAAAACTGACAACTCTTCCAAGCAGAAGTGGCACATTACTTCCCCACAGTGGCTGCCAACAGGCTTGCCTTAGGCACGGAAAGGCAGTTCCCATGCTGGCTCAGCTCTAAATCACCATTCCAGAGAGGGACACAACAGCAGCTGGGCAGCTACTACAGCGCTTTTACTGTAATGACACACAAAACCCAAGGCTACCTTGGAAAGAAAAGCATATGGGGGAGAGAAAGGATGCTCTTATAACAGTTTGGAACCATATCCACCAGCTGGAGGGAAAGGGAAGGGTTAACACACACCCATAGCTTGAGGAACATGGTCCTGCATTAATAGAGACCATGACCCATGAAATTAAACAAGCTCACCTGACAACTCCCAAATGATTATTCATTTTGACCTAATACGGTGCTAGGAACAGCCAATAAACAAATATTATATTATCACTCATTATGCCACTTTAGCCCTTTGCTTTACACTACTTAAATTACATTACTGCAGCAGCACCCAGAAGGCTCCCGCTGGGGCAGATGACGAGAGCCCGGCAAAGGGTTGATGCTGCCCACAACAGCTTACCATCATAACAAGAAAAATTATAGACCACGAATAAGACCAGCTGGGAGATGGAAGCCAGGCACAGATCAGCCTCCCCTTCACCACACAGAGAACGTCCTGAGTCTTCCTCCCTGACTTGCCAAACTCCACTCAAATGGCTGATCCAAGCCATCAGGATTCTCCCCAGCTGCAAATGTTTTCAAGGGCCAGACTTACAAACCCTCCCCAACTAGCCCAGGGATCTGGCTGCCTGATCCTTTTTATAAATGCAATTTCAAAAATAAAATCAACATTTTATTCTCTCACAAATAGTTACTCCTTCCAGGAAGCCAGATGAGCGGATTTTTGCAAAGCTGAGATAACTCCACCTAATGCCATGGGTCTGTTGGCCATGAAGCTCCATCAGGTCCTCAGGGGGAGGGCTAAAGAAACTTATTTTATCTGCCAGCAGAGAGATTAAGAGCGTGGTAAACAATATTAAAATTCTGTCCTACAAAGCAGAATACCTCAACAGCACTAAATTGTTCTCCCAAGGGACAGATTACAGCACAGGTGCACAACTGGAGTTTAAGTATTACAAGGAAAATTCTTAAAAAGCCTAAATGGATCAACCATGCCAAATGCCCTAGTACAGATTACAGGACAAGGCGTAAGGTATAATTAACCTCTTGTTGGACAGAGCGGTACAAAGGGGAAGAGATCCACAAGCTCCTTTTCAAGCCAGCGGATGCCAAAAAGCTCATGTATTTTTCTGACTCCATCTGAGAACAAACCAGCTCCACCTAAAAGTCTTGGTTTGCTCATGTCCTTCAGTTATATGGCTCAAACATGATTTGCTGGTTTCTGCAAATTGCTGCAACTACAAATGCTGGTTTCAAAATCCTCTGAGCAGCCTCAGCTGACCCAGTTTGTTCTGTACTAATCACACACTGAGCAGTGAAGAGGTCAGTTGGAGGGAAATCAGAATATTTCTCCTCAATAAAACCACACAGATTAAACCCAGTTGTTTTGCAGCCTAATCTGGCAACATGTCAATTAACAGGCTGCACCACTAATTAACAGCCCAGCAGTTTCCCTCCCTTTCCAAGGATCCCAACACTACAAGCATTTTAGCACTTGTTGGGAAGCATGGCTTTGAGCAGGAACACAGCAGCTGGTTAGCACAAGGAATAGGTTTTGTGGAAGAAGTGGAAAAATCAGACAACAATATACACCAACTCTATGTGCAATTTAAAGAGAAAATTGGAATAGCCAGGATCGAAAACCTCAATACAGTTAATACATATTACAGTCAAAGAAAAAAAAAAAGTGACTTTTTTTGTCACAAATTTAACATTTCATAAGTGGCTCCCCATGCAAACAGCAAATGTCTTCCAGCAGCTCAGTAGCTGCCTGTGGGTGGCACAGTAATATAAGGTTACTGGGGAGGAACTGGAAAGGGAAGAGAGCTGCATCCTCCAGAGCTGTGCCACAGGGAAGGTAAGTGGCTTTTTCCAACACTTGGGCAAAAGTAAACCTTAAAATACTCATGGACGTGCTGTGCAGAACATTGGAATGGGACTCCAAACCCAGCATCCTTACTGCTCTGCTACTAACTAGCAAAGAATCTCTGAGGTTGGAAAAAATCTCCAGGATCACTGAGTCCAAGCTGCGACCAAACCACCTTGTCAACCAGACCAAAGCCCTGAGAGGACCGAGTGCCACATCCAGCCACTTCTTGAGCACCTCCAGGGATAGTGAAGCTGGACACTGGATAAGGCCCTTTGTTTATCTATGCCTCAGTTTCCTCTGTCTTCAAGATGGGATTAACTTTTTCTGGAAAGCAATTAAAACACAAATTAAAATTTGCAATACTCCATTTCCTAGAAACTTTCCCCTTATGTAGGCCCCCACAGTAGTACATGGACACTTCATTCATCTCGCAAACCAAACACAGCAAGTTCTTCCATACTTCTATTTGAAACAGATCATACAAAGTCTGAAAAAGCCACTCTAGCCTCTCCCAGGTGTTTCAGTTTGCTGAAGGAACCATATTCATCACGCTTGGAAAAAAACAAAAAACAATGAATATCTGAAGTGCAGAGCTAAATTGCCCAATATCTAAGCTGTACTTTCTATTTCTCCTTTTCTTCCAAAATGCAGAAGATGACAAACTGAATTATTGACTGTGCAAATCCATATTAGGATGAACTTTATCGCTGCTGAAGCCACTGGGGCATCCCCAGTTAGTTACAAAAACAGCAGCTGGGCCTCTGCAAACTCAGACCACAGCCCAATCACAAAGCCTATATAAATTAATTAGTGCAGTAATTGAAAGCACAGAGGAGATGGGGAAATGCCTCAAGTACAATTCCCCTTTCAGAGAAGGTTATATAAATGTAAAGGGAAAACAACTAGGAGTGTGGTCCCTATTTCTCAGGCCTATGAATGTTAAGAACAGGAAGTCTTGAGATGCCTTTTTTTCCTGTAAAGGTTATAAAACAACACACAACATGTTAAACACGAGATGCTCACTAGCATCTAATAGTCAAACCCAAAACCAAGCTTGAGTGCCTTAACCGACCCAAAATGATGGCCACCAGTAGAAGGGTTTCTCATCCAGACCATTTCCAGCTTGTTGTATTGCCACAGAGAATGAATCCCAGGGGATTTTAAAGAGGAAAAAAAAAACATGAGACAGAGCTGTAGAAAGTCTCCCTTCCAAAAGGAACCGAGATCAGCTTGCAGCCCCTGTGAAATCCCAGCACCAGAAGCACCACACTGGTTTCAGCTCGGGAACTGGCACAACTTGTGTTTTACTGCACAACTGATTTCAGGACAATAGGGCTTGTCAGAAATTAAAATTCCTTTGTGGTCTGCAAATACTTGATCATGCAACAGTTCATTCTTGTACCACATCTCACAGAGAATTTCAATTCATGTGGCTGCCCCATCCAGGCAAGTGTCCAAGGCCAGGTTGTACAGGATTTGGAGCAACCCGGGGTAGCAAAAGGTGTTCCTGCCCTAGGCAGGGAGTGGGACTGGATGAGTTTTAAGGTCCCTTCCAACCCAAACCATCCCAGGATTCTATGGTTTATACCTCATGAATGCTAAGCAAACATGAACTCAGTCCTCTGCTTGTGCTTCTCCCGTGAAGGATCCAAATGAGCTTGTTTGGGTATATCCAAGAAAATCGCTCATCCTGGACCCATGGTTTCAGAGAGCAGCTGAGGACTGTGCTGACTGTATTATCTGAGCTATAATAATCTGTGCCAGTTCTGTAACACACCCCCAAAACGCACAAAATAACAGGGTTACTTATTTACCTCTGGCTTCTGGGGTAAAATTCAAACCACCTCTGCCTTAATTTTGTGGTTTCCATTTTCATCAAACTTTGAATAAAAACTAAGTAGCTAAGTACTCATTCAGTGCTGTGGTCATGCCCCTGTAATTATGACTCGATAGACAATTTCAATTCAACCACCGTTTCCTCCCCAGATAAGGCCACTTTTAGTCTCAGCCACTGCAGAGCCCGTTTGAAAAGTGTTTCCTTTTGCCTCCGTTTAAGACTTGAGAGGAATGAGCTTAACCACCGTCAAAGCACTAGAATGAATTCATTAGAAAGCTCACCTGAACTCCCCAAAATCCTGCAGCAGCAGAGCTGAATTTGCAATCCTGCCGTAAGGGTCTTTCCCAAAGCACCCTGAATGTCCCGCTGCTTCCTGGGATAAACAGCCCACAGGGTTTGTGCAATCAGATTAAACTCCATGCCTTCCCTGCTGCATGTTCCAGCACATAAACCAGGGATCTCTAATCAAATTGCACACTCAAAGGCAATGCAACATTCCCGCTTGAAAAAATATAAGATACAGGCAACCTGTGCTGTGTGGGTGCTGTTATCAACTTACAGAGTCAACACTTTTTAACTGGGAACAGCTCAGCTATTTGCAATTAAAGCTCTTTCTGAATCGACACTCTGGAATTACATCACCGAATCTATATGAGAATTAAATTTCACCTTTTGAGGCAGATTTGCCAAGCAGTTCAGGTAGTTTGAAATTCAGTTGTAGCCTTATATTTTTCTTTCACAGACTCACTAACATAATTTCTAATTATTTCTGATTAAGATATCAAATTCCCTTAAAGAAGCCCTCCTCAGGCAATTATTTTCTTGCAAAGCTCCAGCTTTAATAAAAAGGTGCCCAGGCTTTAACTAGGACAACAGAGAAATTAATTCCCACTGCTGATCTGGCAAAGTCTTTATAACATAAGTGCAGGCAGCAAGGCATCCCTTTGTGAAAATAAGCCCACAAAGCTTCTGAATGAGAACATTTTCTTAAAAAGATTTTTTGTTGTCGTTGTAGTTCTCACGGTTTTCCTGCACAAAGTTTATGAAGCAGCAACATTGATTGCCTGGGGATGGTGCTTAGTGCAGCCATCTGACTACTGGGCTGCAAGTTGATTTTTATCTCAGGTGGAAGTTGTGCCTTTCCCTAGTGCTCTTCCAAATGCTTTCAGATAGGGACACAGAATTGTGGAATGGTTTGGGTTGGAGGGGCCTTTAAAGATCATCTAATTCCAACCTTCCTGCCATAGGCAGAGATAACTTCCACTAGAGAGACTATGTTGCTCAGCACATGGTCACTCATCTTTTAGGTTTTCGTCTGATATATTCCTCCAAATAATCTTCAATTAAATCTTAAGTGAGATAATCTTAAAAACAGTAATCTCCTAGAACTCCCCCCAGAACAGGAATGTTTCAGCTCTCAGTGGTTCTCTCAGCACCACTCTAACTTTCCACTAGAAATTACATTTTCCAGCCAACACATTTAGCTGCATTAAGAGCTCAGCAAAACTATCAGGGCTTCATTCCAGCCACAAAAGGACTTTCCACAGTAACAATGGTTAAAAAAACACCCAACTGAGGCGACAAATCCCTCCTGGTGCCCTGCGGGCAAGCTAGATGACCCGGGCCAGGAAGGCAACCAGGAAAAACTGCTCTTCTCCAAATGTGCAAACTAAATCAAGGGAATCATTATAACACCAAGGAGCAGAGAGGACTTTAAAATTAGAGAAAACATCAATGTCTCAAACACTCTCAAGGCACTGGAGCTGAGGAAATGCCTTGGGATGGGCTGTATTAATAGGAAGGTTGCCAGACCTGACTCTGCATACCTAGCATGGGGAGCCTCTGGTTCTCAAACAGAACATCCTCCAGAAGTCATGCATTAGGAGCACTCCAAGTACATCCAGTAGCTCCCAGCCCTCCCTGTACAGGAACCAGCACACTTGAGTAGTTTGTCAGATCACTTGAATCAATCCACCTAAGAGCAATCAAGAATTACAAACAGCTCCCAAAGTTATATAAGAGGAATCCATTATGACAGCACCTGTGAGGAGCTTCAGAATAGAATTAAAATCCAATGACAAAAAATATCCTTATAAAAAAAGCAGCTGGAACTGCAAGATGACACTTTCTGGTGTCTCCTCTTGTATGCCAGACTCAGACGTCCTGTTGTATTCAACTGGTGTGCCCTTGGACATCAGAGCAGGTTCGTTTTATGACCCCATTCCCCAGCACAGTTATCAATCAGCCAGGAACTGCTGGTTTGCTCAGCAAACAGGACCTTTTGATGGGTGCCAGAAGCAGGAACAGTTAAAAACATACCACCACTCCCTCCACCTGCATCAGCACCGCCCCAGGTAAATTCTAAACAAAGTTTCTGGAAAGAGAATTAACTATATCAGAGCAATAACACAGATGAAAGAGAGTGAAATTGAAGGAGAATGTAATCACTTACAAAACGCAATATGGGAAAAGCATATTGAAGAAAAACATTAAAACTAGCAGGACCAAAATCCATACTGAGCCATATAAATGAAACAAAAAGTACTTCACAAGGTTTTTAAGACTTCAAAGGGAGCTGCACAGGTATCAGGCAAACACTAGCGTAAGCCGACAGCATTTCTGGAGATGCAAAAATACACTGCAAGCAGGGAGGGTTGTATTCGTACCTGCACCTGGTAAACTTGCTCATTTAAATGGAAAATCAGTCAGCAGTGACAGGTTTACTAAGGGGAAACTCAAGTCTGCAACAAAAATGGTATTGAGGAATAACAGTTTTGTTGTAAAAAGGAACTGAAGCTTGAGCCAATCTGACCCAGCTTTGTCCAGTAAATAATAATGCTTGCAGCAATCTGAAGGATTGAGAGGTATCCTTCCCCTTTGATACAACTCCCAAGTTGGATAGATGATGTAATTAATTTAAAGGCCACAGAGTGTATTTATCAGCCAGCTTTGGGGTTGGCCTATAAATGGAGATTTACTGACTTCATCTGAGGAATACTTCAATTCACACAGAGGTGCCCACAAAACACAAGGTTTAGATACATAACATGTACCCCAGAGCACAGGAACTGTGAAACACCCCCACACCAAACACAAACTACAGCAACTTTCAGAGGGACTTCAGCCCACAAGTTTGCACCCTCCCATCCCACCAGCCAGGAATGACACACAGAAAGCTGCAGGAGCTCTGCCAACTCTCAGGAATTTAATTCATTGCATATTTACTTGTTGGAACCTGTACCGGCACCTCTCTGTAGCCTCTCCTGTTTTTCTGGATAGGTCAGGGAGCTCCAGGGAAAGGCAGCCCACGAACTCAGACCACCCAGCCATAACACAGTCCTACTGCCATCCCAGTTTCAGCAGCCAAAGGGTCTTTGGTCATGCCCTTGTAATTATGACTTGATAAAACAACTTCATTTGAAACCACCAAGATGTTTTCAACTGCCCTCCCCATTACTACAGCTTCCTTTCAGCCTTGGGTTAGGTCTGGTATTAACCATTCTGCTGCAAAGTGAGCTTTGAGTAGCTTCTATCACAGTAGTAACTAATGAAGTCTCTAATTGCTTTACTTCCAGTAAACAGAGCCCACTACAAAGAACCAAAGCACCACAACTTTCCCGACATTTTCCAAAAATATGACTTTACAGTGTATTTGGGATGAAAGTCAGCTTTTTATTAGGAGAAAGCAACCTCATCTAGTGGAAGGTGTTACTGCCCACAGCAGGGGCATTGAAACTAGATGGTCCTTAAGGTTCCTTCTACCCCAAACCATTCCATCATTCTATGATCCGTGAGAGTCAATGGAAAAAACCCCACCAACCAAACAGGCTTCCCACAAAACTTAACAGGCCTCAAAGCCCCCAGTAACAAATCCTCCAACCTCATGGAGCTCAGCACAGCCTTTCCACACCTGCAACACCACAGCTCTTTCAGGTTAGTCTGACATGAAAACTAAACTGGCAAAACAACTCAACCTGAAAATTTCCTCAAGGGAGCAATTCCAGGGCAGAGACCAGGTGAGAGGATGGTAGGCACAGCACGTGCACTGGAAGCCCAAAATACCCCTGTGCAGAAGGCAGTGAAAGCTATGGAGCCACTTCCCTGTGGCTCTGCCTTCCTCTCCACTGGCACCAGAGATCCCATGGAGCAGCTGAGCCCAGCCAAAACCAGCTGGGTGCAGAAGCAGCTGGTTTGAATCCAGTTCAGTTCCTCAATTTGTTTGTCACATGGGCCACAACCAGTTGCTGAAGAATAAGGGAAGGGAGTGAACACAGAGGACCTGCTCAGCAGCTACAGCACTTTTGGCTGTTTACACAGCTGCAGCCCCATGCAGGGCTGCAGTGTCTGTCCTCACAGCCAAGGGCTATGGCTGGGCTTGGGAGGCACCAAGTCAGGCTTCCCAGCACCAAACAGGCTTGAAAAGTCGGTGAATCACAGATCCTGGCCACTCCTCTATCCCTTTCCCCATTGCAAACACCACAAGGAAGGTGCCACCCTTATCTCTCCACGCTGTTTGAGCCAGGTTGATCACCAGGCCATGAGTACCTATCCTGCACAATCTCAGAGCATCTGTGACAAACCAAGATTGTTTACTTATATTTACAAGATTATTTGAGTTCTCTGCTACAAAACTATTCTTAAACTCCTCCAGTACACCTATAAGCAAAAACCTAAAACACCAACTGATCCCAAAACACCAGGATTTGTCAGCCCTAGGTTTTGAAATAAGCAGGACCTCACTGATCATAACCCAAGGGCAGGCACTACGCAGGAATTCCAGTTTAACCAGTTCCACGCTTTCTACCCCTCATTCCTCCCACTTTCTTGGAACAAGACAGCAACAAAACTCTGCCCCAATCTATAGTAGAATAAAAGATTCATTTCGATGAAAAGCCACCTGCTCCCCCCACACAGTTAAAAGCATTTCCAAATTCCAGCTCTCTCTCAGCCAGCACAGATGGACACACCAGGCACACAGACACCCGCTTTGCTTCCAGCACAGCCTTTGTGCTGCTGAGACACAAAGCCCGATGGCAGAGGCTGCCTCCATCAGAGCTGTTTTGTTAAGGGATCATGACATAAACCAGCAAACCTCCAGCCACAAAAACAGCTCAGACTCACTCCTAGCCCAATTAATTTGCAATCTGCTAAAACACACAGCCACTCTGGCTTTTGGGGACCGCAGCCCTCCACTGGCAGATCACATCCTGAGATCTGACTAATGCATCACCTGCCCCACATGTCCCCAGATGATTAAATTTAACAGGCAACAGCTCAGTCATTACCAGAGGTTTTCACATTTTTGGACACACTACTTCTGTCCAGGGCAATGCTGAAGGAAGGAAATAACCCATTTGCAAAGGAAGTAATAGCCCCAAGACCAGGCAATAAAACACTAAAATGGAGCCTGAATTCTGCCTTCCCCACTCCTGCTGGACCTGCCCTGCAACCCCTCAAGTGTGATGGCATTTAGGATAGCCTTGGATTTGCAGCAGGAACAGGGCTCTTCTGGGCAAATGGAAGCCTGGCCACCAGAGACTGCTGCCTTTGCCAAAACAAAATCAGCACAAGAGGCTGATCCTGCAGGGCACACTGAGCTCCACGAGCACCAGACACCGACATCCCCTTCCCTGCTCCCGTGCTTGTGGTTCCTGTGCTGCTCAGCAAGTCTGGCCAGCTGCAGAATGCTTCCACTAGGAACTAGCTATCCAAAGGATGGATTCCTGCTGTGGTTAATCATTGCCCCCGCAGATTGCCTAAGGCAGATCTGGTGTCCCACAGCTCCTCACCCCTGCAGGAGCTGTGGGCTGGCACAGCCCTCCTATCCACACTGCACTGCCCTGGTGCCACTCTCTCCCTCTTGGCACCCCAAGCACCAAGGGGAAGAGTTGCTGTACACAGTCATCACCTTGCCCAAGACCAATTCTTCCAGTCCCCTCAAGTGTATGGGGACCTCTATCCACAAGATTCATTCATCCTATCAGAACAGCTCAGGAACTGCTTCTGTCATCTTCTGCCTTTCAACTTAGCTTTCTTTCAAGACAAATGCTAATATACTTTAAAAAAATCCAAATCTGATACAAAATCAGACTCATCACTGGTATGAATCATACAACGTTATTAATTCTCCTGCCCATCAAAACAGAAATGTCTCACCTTGCAAAACAATTGTAGTGGTTGCCCAGGCTCACAGAAATCCCATCTGTTAAAAATCTGGGTGCACTGAATGAGACTATTTGATTAGCACTCTGCTGAAAGACAGCAAACATTTTACCCCACAATGGCTACTTCGAATCCAGACAGTGATTACAGGCAGCTCAGCTAGGTTCCTATCAGCCAGCACAGCCTCCCAGGAAAGAATTCCTCTCGAAGACAGAGTTTGCAAGGACACTAAACTCCAGGATCAAGCCTGCAACTGTGAGAAAGCTTCACAAAAATCAAGCTTGGAAGATCTCACCCTCCAAACTGCTGCAGTCAAAAGCAGGGAACAAAGTGTTCCTGTCTTCAACACTAACAGAAATGGCAAATAAACCAGGACCTCCAGTTTAGCTGCATACAGTCTGCCTAACAGGCAAAGCGTCTCTGATTTCCAACTCCAAGGGATACCCACAATAAAACAGGAGCTATTCACTGTGAAGGAAGAGACACGAATAGCACCCACAGAGCTGAGCAGTGCTGGCATCCACCACTCCAGTTCCCCATGCACTGAATTCCCAAATGCTTTAGTGCTGCATTTTGAACTTCAAGTTAACCCCATACATGATTCACCTCAGGTGAATGGGCAAAAGCAGCCTGTTGTTGCTGACCCCCATGCACAGGAAGTTAAACACAATACTTTTCAGCCAGCATCTCCAACAAACTCTTGGCAATGGACACGCTTCCCTCCTGTTTAATGGAGATACAAATCCATCCCAAACAGATTCCTTTTTCAGCTGAAACAGGTGTCACAAGCAAGTGACATGCCACATCAGAACCAGAATTCTGGACATGGAAGCTTTACTTACTTTTAAAGTGCTCATGCTCAAAAGAGGGCAAGGATGAAGAAGGTATGATCAATGCAGGCAAACATTAAACTGTCACACTTCCACAAAAGCAACCTTAACAGCAGCTTCAGATGAGGTTCTGTTGAAGCCAAACTCATCAGCAGCACTGTCAGCCATCCCAGAGGACTCTCATCCCACCGAGGGACCCAACTGTAGTACCTTTCTCCAGGATCAGTGTTCTGCTCCAAGTTCAAGAATGCAACGTATTTTACAGGACACCAGAGCAAAGTGACATGTGTCTCTAAATCCACACACAACCACTACCCACCACGTTATCTTGCGGATGCAATTCAAACCCCTTGCTGCTGGCATTAAGAATGAAAGCTGCTTCCTGCAGCAAAGTCACTTTGGAAGGACAGAAGAATTTGAGCTTCCAGTACAACAGGACTAAACCACAGTTGTAAAGAGTGTCCCTGTAACTTATGAGCCAACATATAAATATCAAACCCTGAGGGAAGTGTTTGTGGAGAACACAGGAAGGCTCAAGTGTACAATCATAGGTTCAATTATCTTAAATGACAATCAAAAGGCAGTCAGATAAACATTCACATCAACATAAGGAATCCTACTCTGCACTTACTCTGCAGTGCAGCCACACATGACAGGACAAAGCAATGCTCATGCCATAATATTAAAAATAGTAATACTATTAAAATGAAAGAACTGTTTCAGTACTCATTACATGCACCAGAAACACAGATTAGCCTTCAATATTATCCCCTAAGAAATTACTCTGCTCAGCAAGAACACAGGAATGAATTGGCCACGACATTCATGCGAACCCACAATGGACTAAGAGCAAACTCCACCTGTGTGTGTGTTAAAGATTTCACTGCTATAGAAACTGTGATTAAATACACGGAGCTATGAATCAGCCAGCTGAAACAAAGGTGCGCCTCGGCAGGCACTGCAGCACCCAGCACCCTGACATTTCAGCCACCACCGGCCCCCCAAAACTGTGGCATTATGCAGAAAAACAGCTTTATCCAGACATTTCAGCTCCCATGAACATTTCACCTTTCTTACCTTTGGGGCTGGTTGTTTTAGGGGCTCTCTTGGTTTTGGCAGGGCTTAAAGCTGCACATGCCCCTTACAGGAACAGCAAACAGGCTCCAAATCCATTTTGCCACAACTGGATAAAGCACCTAAAACCAAAGCCCTGATGCCTCTGGACCAGCTGTGTCCCTGCACTGCAATTCCAATCTAGCCCATAGAAAAGCAGGAGGAAGATGGCAGGGCTTACCAGCAGTTCCTCAGTCTAGTCTCTGAACAAAGTGGATTTAAAAGAGGTTTAATTTTCCAGAGGCTAATGCTCTCAAATCTGAATAAATCCTCTGAAAGAAGAGATTATCCATAAATTTACTAGTTAGAAATGTTAATGTATCCAGTGCTTATGCAAGGACTGCTGCTCTCCATGCAAAAGTATCACCTATACAATTCCATATCAAAGGAGAAATGGATTTCTGGTGGTTTCTCCCCCACCTCCCTTTCCATGCTGAGATGCAGCACAGCAGCTTTATAAATCCCAATTCCCGAGAGCAGCTGGAATTTACTGCAGAATCAAGGCAAACTTTTTTTTCTGTTTCACTGAAAAAGCTCTCAACCCCCCCCCTTGAAGAAGAATTTAATACTAAAAGCAAGATCCACAGGCAGAAGAGCCTAGTGTGAAACTTGAATAAGCATTTAAATTAAAAAACTGGAGAGTTAAAACTTCAAATTACACATTCACAAAATACAGGACAAGGTGAAAATCAAGAAACACTTCCTTGAACACAGCTGATGCTGGATTTACCCAACATACTGTTACTCAAACACTTCCTCCTGTTATTCATATTCTATTTACTAAAGGGCCCACCTACACACCATACGACAGAGCAGGATGGGACTAGACCAGTAGAACCTGGCTCCTAATTATAGCCCTTAAGGCTGAGATGATTTAATTTGTCCCTCTAGCTATAAACAGGAGGGTGACTACATCTTCACTAACCACAGGTAATTTTGGAGAGGATAGACAGAAGGATGAAACAAGGAAAAAGTGACATGCCAGACATCAAACACCACAACAGCAACATAGCTGGGAGCTAAATCAGGCCTCTTGTCCACCTGAGCGTCCTTATTTTCCCTGGACTCACAGCTGATAAGTAGAGAGAATGCAGTCATTAAAATACAGATTGAAGGCTTCATTTGGAGGCTAGAAGCAGATGTAGAGTAATACTGAATAGTGTAATCACTAGTGTCACATTGATTTGGGAGATGCAGCAGCCTCACAACAATCTTTCATCCCACTTCCCCAGTCTGATATGCTCACAGAGGTTTTTGGAGGTGACCAGACTGCAGCACATTCAGGACACCTTGCATTGCCAGCTTAATGAATTCAACCTGAAAATCCCCTCCTTTCTTTCCTCCAGATGCATTTTGTGTAAGCCCATACCAATACCTCCAGAGAAACTGGATACTCAACAATCCCAAATAACAGCCTCGCTAGCTGAGGAACAGAAGAATCCAGCCTGACCTCAGGTATCAGCAACTGAGCAGTCCCTGCATGAAGAAAGTCTTCCAGTCCAGGAAAGTTCTTCCCTGCAAACTATTTATTCTCATAGGGAAAAAAATTCCTGTATTTATAAGACAAGTGAAACAGAACAATAATAGCAAAACCCCACTTTTTATAATGTTAGGTGCCAGTAAGAGCTTTCCTCAAGTTTCCCTTCCTGCTCTGCCACTGGCCTCTATAACTGCCTTGACCTTGATCTGAACCTGTTCAGAAAAGCCAGGTGGCCTGAAGCCATCACTAACTCCCAAAACTGCTGGAAAACAGTATGAGCCAAGAGGACTGGACACACTCATCTGACAGTTTCACCCAGAGGCAGGTACTGCTTTAAGAAGGTGCAGTTGAGCGAGAAATCCTGTTTACAGACACCTGCAATCACAGTGCTTCTGTCCATAACTGTGAGTCTGTTAAAAACTAATTTGGAAGTAACAACATGAAAATTTCTATGACCTTGCTCCACTCTGGCCCTGATCCACAGGCACGAGGAACAAGATACAGAGCAAGTCAGGAGCAGGATATAAGCACTAATTTAAATCTCAGCACAAGGTAAATGATGCTTCCATGACCCTACAGGGAACATGCCACTTCTCACCTGCTGCTAACAACAAATGTAAGTGAAGATGACTTAGCTTCTAATTATTTGTTCTCCTCTGGCATGACACAAGCATCCTTTACTAAGGAAAAAAGCTGGTAGGAGTTGGACCCCACTGGATCTTGATGGGTCCCTTCCAATTCAGCATATTCCATGATCCTGTAACAGCTCTTTTCCTGCTTGTCTTCTTTCCCACATAGCAGTAAATTACACCTGGTTTGCAACAGACACTAAATATTGCCAAAAATCAAACCCCAAATTTACTAGCACAAATCTGACAGCTTATCACTACTTCAGTAATTATTTTCGTCCTCAGTCTCAGCTGACAAAGATAACCTCATCAGCACAGGGTCATCCATCCAGGAACACCAAGCAGATATTCTGTGGATCCATCCAGACTTCCACCATCAGCATTGCAGCAGAGCAGCTTTAAAAATGCATTCTCACAGAACCTGAGGCAGCCAGCAAAGACCAGCTCAAATCCTCCTGACCTTGCTTCTATCCCTGCACAAACCCACTCAAGTCCGCCCTGCACTGGGATCTGAAGGCTGGCAGGTGTTAGCTGTACCTGCAAACCTGTGGGTCTCGGCACTCAGCAAACCAGCAAAAACCTTTACACAGCTCTGGAGAGGAGAGGAATAGATAACAAAGCACCAGCAGCACTTTCGTGCATCTGCAGGGGAGCTCTTGCCAACGCTGAAATAACATTGACCAAAGCCCCCTTCCAGCAGGCACAGTGACAACAGCCGATTCCCCCGACTCACAGCAGCCACTTCAGCTGGCGACAGACATCCCTGGTTTGATTTTGAGCAGTACAGAAGGATTAGTAAAGAGAACACAACCTTCAAAGGCATGTAAAAACTGACACAGTGACATGCTTTGTTTAAAGCTCAAATACCCCGAAGACAACAACCTTTGACTTTATCCCCCATCCACAAACACCTCTGGAAGCTTCCCCTCCATGAGCACAGCCTGAGACACAGCTTGTGATCCCAACCTCAAGGCCACATCCAGCAATAGCCTCTTTTTTTGCTACGTCACCTTCTGCAACACAGCGTTTACACAGTGAGATGTCTGAGCCACTAAACACTGTGCAGGCACCAAACAAATCAGTGCCTCCCAAACTTTGGATCAAGTTTACAAATCAAGGCTTTTCTGTACAATTAGGGCCAAATTTTTCTTGCTTGCACCCTTAAAAGCTAAGGGAGAGAACTGAGGAGAGAAAAACACATTGAGAGAGGTTCACCCTTCCCATAGACAAGTGTGAGGTGATGAAGGAAGCCCATATGGGACAGCCTATGGTTTAAATCAGTGGTGGGGATTAATCTTGATGGACTTCAGACAACTAAGTCTATGGTAACACAGCTCTAATTAAGGGGTTAACTTTTAGGACTTGGTTAACTAAAGGCAAACTTTTAGGTACTGGCAGCCAAAGCTTTCAGCAGCAGCTCTGTGGAGCTAACAGTGAAATGGTTCAAACCCTCAAGTCTAAAAGTCTAAACTTCGCCGAAGTCTAATGATCTTTCCTAAGTGTTTCAAAAGGCATGGACTGCACAGAAGTGCCGGGCTTGCACAAATCGACCTCATCAGTATGCACCTTGTTTTGCCCCATGACACTCAGCAGCTGTGGTTAATTAGTCCTTGATAATGAATTGCCCATCACACTGCACGCAGCTGGTAGGTGAGCGATTCCTAACTGTCCTTTGGAGTCAGTATGCCAAAAGCACAAACACAAAAGAATAAAGTTAACAGTCTGTTTACCCCTTCCCCCACTCCTCCAAAGCTACTACCAGCCAAAGGCTCAGGGAAAAAAAAAATAATTAAACATGTTTCCAGGGTTCAGCAGAGAAAAACCATTTGGACTGATCTCAATTTCCATATCTTTGCCACCAGTGCTTCATGTTATTTCTCTCAACTCATTCAAGCTAGGAGATGACGCCTGTTCTTTTGGCTAATAGCATTTAAAGCCTCTCTTGAGATAATTAGCCCTCCCTCCCCCATCCCATCCTCAGCAGAAAGAGCAGAGACTCTCGAATAAACAAAGAAATTCAGGCAGTGACAACCTGGGTATAGCTGAGACCAAAGCTGCCTATCACCTCCCTGTCTTAGCACAGTTGAGAATCAAATCAAGTGACACTACAAGCAATAGAAGGAACAACACAAGAATTTTCATATTAAGGGCTTTGTCATTTTGAAGTCAGGAAAACAGCAACTCCTCATCTACAAGGAGCAAAATACCAATGTGTAATCACTAGATGTTCTGCCTTGCCACCTTCCAACCCTGACAGATTGTCCTGAGTCATTCAAAATCAGCAGATAAGAGCCAGAATGGGGAAAGCTGCAGTCTTTTACCTCTGATTCCAGGCCTGTCACCCAGCCACTGGCAAATTACAGCGACTTCCACACCTCTGCTCCCACTGAGATACAGTAAAACCTCTGGGCAGAGGAAAAATGAAGGGCAGTCACCAATCGGAAAGCTCTTCACCTCTGCTGAAGACTGACAATTGTGCCAAAAGATGCCAACTCCTCCTGTGGAATCTGCCCTTGGATTCAGGGGCACAGTTTGGAAGGAGTTAAAGCTCCAGCCATGGGGATGAGCAGCCAGGCTGGCTGCTGCATTCCTTCCCTAACCATGACCCCACTGCGCAGGGAAGGACTGGGAATAGTTATCACCACAGCACCGACACGTCAGCAAGAGCGACTAATTAACTGATAAAAATAGATCTCTGAAAGGGCTTTTTTCCCCTCGACACAAAGCCGAGGCCCAACACTGCCACAGTTGCACATCCATTCTTTTTCCACAGGCTCCAAACTCGCCAGCAAAAAATAAAAGTACTCTCACACTTTGAAAAATAAACTCACATGGCACTTTTATGCAGAAAATCACTGCTAAAGAGAATTAGGGAACTGATTATGAATGACCTGGAGCATCTCCACTCTCACGTTAATGGATGCAGGAGGAAGATGACATCCTTGCCTCCAACAGCCCTACCAGCTCCCCTGCAGTCCAAAGTTCCGGTTTTGCCTGAAAAATGACATGATTTGAGGTAATCCAAATGATCCCAAGGATATTTGCAGCTTTCTTCACTTATGGTATCACTGAGACCAGCCAGAAAAACTCAGTTCTGTTTTAAGCTCCCCCACTCCAGCCAGACACAGGTTTTGTACAGCTTGTTAACTGAATATTCATCACCAGCCAATAAACCTGCAGGAACCGCAGTCTCAGCGATTTTTAATACATATAATGCTCCAACACATGCCAAACACAATGAAACTTGATCAAAATAGAAGCCATTTGTTTAAATACAAGTGATTTGGCTCTTAAAACTGTCATCAAATTAAACTGGAAATCAAATTAACCAGCGACTGAATGAAGTGGAAGGCTGTATAATCACAGATCACTGATCCAGCAGCATGAAAATAGGGATGCAATCACATTCCCCTTGTTTGTGGCACTGCCCTATGCTACCAAAAGGACTCCCACTCCATCTCCCAGGACTTGAGTGCTCTGCGCCTCAGACACAGCTCATTTCTTGGTAATCCAGAAAGAAAATGTTCCTTGCAAAAACACTCCGATACATTATCAGATAACAGAGTATCACCTGTGAAAGGACACACTGACATATTTGAAACCACACTGACTTGGGACAGAACACGGCAGCCATTCCCAGCACTGTTGGCAAGAACAGGTTTAAACTTACTCTGAATGAGAAAGGAGTTTTGTTGCCATTACTGTCCTGTTCAGCTACTGTAACTGTGCCAGCCCTGTCCCTTACAATCAGCCTCATTTTGGCTCTATTTTACCCCTTTTTTGCAGTCTTCACAAAAAGGAATTTAAACCATATAAGCTCACGATTTTAGGTGCTGTCTGCTCTTAAAAGCATTTTGGATTCATTTAAAAGGTCTGTTTGAAGAACATCAGGCATTCCTGAGGAAATCGCAGCAGGGCAAGGAATCTAATTACACTCCCTTGCATCTTCTGCAGCGCATCAAACTAACTCAGCTGAACATCCTTTACCCATCAAGAGCAGACTATGGAAACTTCATCAATGCCTTTCCCTGATTCTGCAAGGGACTTGCTTTTGAAAAACAGGAACATCATGAAACTTCAAGTTTAACACTCACTCCTGTAAAATTCCAGGTTTCTTTAAGCAATAAAGAAGCAATTACAAGGGAGAAGAGATCAGAAGCCTCCTAGAAAATCTCACTACAGCCTTCCAATACTTGAAGGAAGATTATAAAAAGAAGAGTGACTTTTTATACAGACAGAATGTGACAGGACAAGTGGAACAGTTTTGAACTCAACAGGAAGATTTACATGGATATTGGGAAGGAATCCTTCCCTGGGAGGGTGCTGAGCCCTGGCACAGGGTACCCAGAGCAGCTCTGGCCGACCCTGGATCCTTGGAGTGTCCAAGCCCAGGCTGGACAGGGCTTGGAGCAACCTGGGACAGTGGAAGGTGCCTCTGCTCATGGCAGGGGGTGGTACAAGAGCAGTTTTAAGGTCCCTTCCAACCCAAGTCATTCTGGGATTCTTTGATTCCCACTTCTCTTTCTAGGCTTATAGAAGCAGCATTTAAACATCCTAAAGCTCAAGGAGCTTTATAGTTCATTTCAGCTTCAGCTGAGCACCTTCTCACATAATTTACTTTTTTTTTGCAGCAAGCCCTCGCCTACCTCCACCTGGACAAACACAACCCAGTGCAAGGCACAGAGGTAAATAATTCATCTGCGTGCAAACAGAGGGAAAGAACAATTAAGCCAGAAAGCACAGCGGGGACGTTTCAAATTTCAGTCAACATTAAGGCAGGAGAGAGATCAAACAAAGAAATACCAACGGGACTGCCCCAAAGGGAACTTTGGCGAAGCTGGAAACACTCACGGCAAGGCACAGGAGGGCAGCAGGGACGAAAACCCGGGTTTTATTGTAGTGCCAGCCCAAGCCGTTCAGGGTTTCCGAATCGTCCTTCGGAGGACAGCAGCGAACGAGGACGAGAACTCCGCTTCTCGTGTTTAGAGGCAGTGTGCAGGGTGTGTGTGACCCACGAGCCGATTTCCGCGGAGCCCCTCCGCCGGGACACCCCCGGCGCGGTCCCTGCAGCGCCCGCACAGCCCCGACCCTTCTGCGGCACCCTCGGGGCGGCCCCGGTTCCCCTCAGCGACCGCCGCCTCTCGGCCCCCGCCGCCGTCCCGAAGCGCTGCCCCTGGGCAGGGGTCTCGGCAGGCCAAGCCCGGCTTCTCCGGAGCCGTCCGTTCCCGTGGCGGCACTCCCGGGCCCCCGCCCGCCCTTACCTGCCGCCGCCGTCTCCGCCGGGACGCGCCGCCGGAAGCCGCGCGCGGAGCACGCCGGGAGTTGTAGTGCGGCCGGCGGGGACAGCGGCCGGGCGGGAGGACACGCCCCCGGAACAGGCCGGAGTGGACACGCGTGGATTTGGGGCTGGGGGCGTTTGGAGTCAGCCTTTAGCGTCAAGGGACAAGAGGGGATTTGGGGTGGGAGATGGTGGGGTGCTGGGGGAGATTGGAGGGAGGCTCTGAGGCCAGGAGTGACTGGTCACGGGGGCTTGAGGTGGGGAGAGCTGGGAGGACGAGATTTGGGGTCGGTGGGATTGTGGGGCTTTGGGGAGGGGCTTGCTGGGGGCGAGGCGTTGGGTCTGGCCCTGGGGGCTCTGGGGGTTGCTGTAGGGGGTGCTGGCGGTGTCGGAGTGGGCGTTTGTGGTCATGGAGAGTTGGCATGGGGGCGATGGGGTGTTGAGAGGGCTGGGATGAGGCGTTGGGTTTGCCGTTTGCCCGCAGAAGGCCGAGATGACTTCCCTGGATTACCTCGGAGGTGGATTTAGCCTGTAACACTCCGGCAAGGGAAATCTCACCCCCGAAAATCTCAGGGCTCCGGAGGGAGCTGCTGGCACGGCCCCTCCACACACCACAGCCTAGTCCAGAGCAAGGTGTCTCTGCCCAGGGCAGGGGTGGGACGAGATGAGCTTTAAGGTCCCTTCCAGCCCAAACTCTTTCGGGGTTCCAAGGTTCGGAGCAGGGCTGAGGGGCAGGGCCGTGTCGGGCTGGTTACAGCGGTGGATCCGTAGCTCGCACCGGCTCCCAGCGGGCGGCGCTGCCGGCCCGGGCGGGACCGGCGAGACCCGGAGCCCGGCCCCACCTAGGCTCTGTGATTATCCAGTCCCGGCCAGTGCGGATCCAGGTGTCTGCTGGCAGCTGTAAGGAAGAAGTCCACACTCGGCACAGATATTTCTCAACTCCAGCCCCACGTGAGCCCCTGCACAGCGAGGGCAGCGAGGCCCTGGGAATGCCGACTTTGCAAAGCACTTTTGCTCCACCAGTTTTAAAGTGCTCCTTCAGCACAGATTATTGTTATTATTATTACTAATACTATTATTTCCTGTTGCTTTGATGTGCGTTAAACACGATTAAGACATGTTTTTAAATTGAGGGCAAGTGTAGTGAAAAAAAATAGCATCTATTGGGATAATAACTATCAGCTACAGGCACGGAGATTATTAACACACTTGCCCTGCAAGAGAACAGTGAAAGCTGCAGCTAAATTGTATATGTGTACACAAATTACAGGGTTTGGTTATGCAGTGGATGAGGAATTTATTGGTTTATAATTGTGAGCAGCTGAGAAAACAAAGGGGGTTAAAGTGATGCAATGAGGCAGGTTATAAGCTAGAGGAGATTCCAGGGCTGGCTCAGCCCCCCACACAGTGTTCTCTGGTGCTACAGGTGACACCCTAAAAGTACAGCACTTTGCAGGGGCTCTGCTGTTATCTCCACTAGGAACTTTGGCACAACCAGCAAAGACCAGGGAGCCCTGTCCTCCTGCCTCAGTTTCCCAAAAAAAAAAGCCACCCTCAAACCTCTTTCCCCCAAAACAGAGACTCTGCCCTATAAATCCCCAGCAAACTCTCACTAAGCCTCTCCTTTAGCCCCACTGCCCTCCACATGCCTGCTGAGAGGGGCAGCACAGCAGGTCCTCGGTGGCTGCAGGGGCCAGAGGGTCCCAACCAGCCCCAGAACCAGGATCTGGCTCCTCAGGCAGACAGGGAAGCACCTTCCATGCAGAGCTGGCCCCTCCTCGGATCTTATCTGCAGTTTCCAGGGGCTCCTGCCCACACCCTGATAAGTGCTGGGCTCCCTCCACATCATGGGGTTGGGGTGTCCAGACTGCTGCTTTGCCCCCCACTGCAGTTCAGCTCCATGCCAGCATTGGATCAGAGCATCCCATGGGACACCCACAGTGGCATGCATGTAATGTCTAAATCCTGGCTTTCCAGGAAGATGTTACAGCCTGGAAAGATTGGAAACAGTCACCACAAGGAGAGTTTACTGAAGTCACACCCGTCCCCCTCAGGCAAACTCAGACCTCCCAATACCCCCTTGGACAACTCAGGGATGCTCCCAGGTACTCCCAGAGCAGCAAGACCCCTGCACTCTGTACGTGCCGTACAGGATTCGCCCCTGGGCTGACCAAGGGCAAACTGAAAAACAAAAAATAATTTAAAAAAAATATTTTATTTTTTTTTCAAACAAGATAAATAGCAAAATTACAGAGACATTTCCATGCCTAGTCAGGAGTTAATATACCCAAAAAAATATAGAAATAAGTTAACTGGAACTATGATTGAACAGCCAAACCGAGGGTGGTGATGCTGCTGGCTGTGGATCCTGCTTCCCAACAGGCACCTCCGTGGCGATCTGTGCTGGGAATGCTCTGGCATATCTGGATAAAGCCCTGGTGACCCCCTGCCACCCTCACAGCAGTAGAGGGGCTGAGGGAGCCTCATGCCCCAGCACAGCTCCCCACCTCAGCCCCTAAAGCTGAGGCAGTGGAGATGTGCCAGTGGTTGGAAAACAATGCAAAAAGGTGTAAAACACACTCAGGTATTCCTACCCTTTCCCTGCTCCTGCCTTGGCACTTAGGTTAAAGGCACTTCACATCCCAAACTGCGGGGGATGATGCAGAAAGGTGGGGAGGGGGTGCCTGGGCAGCACCCCCACCAGCAGCTGTGTCTCCCAGCATAGCAGGACCCAAAAAGCAGGGATGAAGCCCATTATATCCTCTGGCCATCTCTGGCAGGGAGACAGTCCTCTTCAGTGGCAGCCTTGGTGCCAAGACATGTCACAGGAGCGTGACATCAGCACTGCACCCACAGACATCTCAGTCTGGCTTCACTTAGGCTAACCCCAAAAAGGCACGGAGCAGTAGAGCACTCACAGCTCTGCCAAGCCCAGGGCAGCACTTCAGGGTCTTCCCAGCACTGACAGCTTCTTCGGGGGCTCCCCTTTCCTAGGAGAAAGCACGGGGAAGCTCCCACTTTAATTCCACAGCTCTAAGCCCATTAAGCAGGGAGACAATACTCCAAACAAATTTTCAGGGTACCAGCTGCCTCTGGCCTTTCCCACACAGCCAGGGCAGGAGGAGGAGTGGAGGCAGCTCAGGTCATGTAGCGGGTGACAGCCCTGAGGGCGTAGAGCAGAGCTGCCTGCATCCGTGCCTCCAGCAGGAGCAGGTTGATGTGCACCTAAGGCAAGAGCAGAGTCAGGGCACAGGGCCAGCACCCCCAAACACCCGGCCAGGAGGGGAAGGGACAGGACAGTACCTTCTCTGAGTGCTTGAAGTGCCTCCAGAACTGTGTGTAGATCTGCTTGGTCGTCTTCTCCGGGTAGCAAGCCACTGTCTTGATGTAGATCTTTAAGTTGCGCTCCAGGAGCTGGTTCACCTCCCCGTAGTCGTAGTCATCATAGCTGGAGAGAGGAGGATGTGTTATTCCAGCCACAAGCCTTGTGCATTCATAGAATTGTGGAATGGGTTGTGTTGGAAAGGACCTTAAAGCCCATCCAGCCCCACCCCTTGCCATGGGCAGGGACATCTTCCACTATCCCAGGGTGCTCCAAGCCCCATTCAACCTGGTCTTAGACACTTCCAGGGATGAGGATTCTACAACTTCTTTGGGCAAACTCTGCCAGAGCCTCACCACCCTTATAGTAATATTTTACTAAATTCTCCTTTCCTAGGGTTGTTCTGAACCTCAGCCAAGCCTGAGGTTCATCACTTTGCCTTAGGGAAACAGCAGCAGTATGCTCTAACCAAGACCAAGTCCCTGGACCTGCTCCTGGGCTCTTCCCAAGGCGGAGAAGAAACTCCAGGCACATTTTGGGAATGTACCGGATGCCGAAGACGCAGTGGACATAGTTCCAGATGGCCCGGCGCAGCATGGAGGTGTCCACACCACAGTGCATGGCTATGGTGTTATAGGTCAGGTTGTAAACCACCTGGAACTTCTCATCCAGGAGCTGCCCCACATCTGGGTACAGGCGGTTGATCAGTGAGTAGCCGTGGTCCTCCCAGGTGTAATCCTGATGGAGAAAGCATGCTAGGGTAGAGGTTTGGTGAGGAAAACTGGGGTCCCTCTATCCTGGTTTCAGGCAGGCTAGAGTTAATTTCTTCTCAGTAGCTATTCCAGTGCTGTGTTTTGTATGTGGAATGAGAAGAGTGTTGGTAACACACTGATGGTTTGGGTTTTTTGCTAAGTTGCATTTATCCTGAGTCAAGGACTTCATTCCTCTTGTTTCAGGCTCTGCCAATGGGAGGGAACATAGGCAGGACAGGTGACCAGAGCTGATCACAGGGATATTCCACACCAAAGAATGTCATGCCCAGTATATAAACTGGGGAGTGTTACCTGGAAGGGGCCAATTTGGGTTTGGGAAGGGGGATCTGGCCTCAGTCAGCAGGTGCTGAACAACTGCATTGTGCATCACTTGTTTTTTCCCTTTTAATTGCCATTATTATTATTTACTATTATCATTGTATTTTACTTAATTTTCAATTATTAAACTGTTCATATCTCAACATATAAGGAGGTTTTTTTATTTTTCTCCCTGGACTGGGGGGAAGAAAGTGGGGGCTGAGTGAGCAGCTGTGTCATGTTTCATCTCCATCTGGCCTTAAACCACAACACCCTCCAAAGCCATGGACATAAGGTGGGGTTTCTCCCTAGGTTGACATTTCCCCCCAGCTCTCAGCGCTTGTTGCTCAGCTCCAGCCCTTCACCCACTGTCCCCAATCTTGGAAGCAACCCTGACATAAGCAGGAGTGACCCCCCAGACCTGAGCCACTGCTGAGCACCCACCTGTGCACGGAATGTGGGGGGGGCCTGCTCCCCCCTCCGTGTGAAATCCTTGTATCCAAATTCAGGGTCCTCCAGGAAGCAACGGATGTTGGACTGCAGAGAGGGGTCCAAAATATCTACAAGGCACCAACACAACGGCCATGAGCCCACACGGAGTCAGCACTGCACTGGGGAGCTGATCCTGCTCTCCCTCAGAGATTCTGGTCCCTTTCCCCCTCCTTGGGCTCCCCCGGCCCATGGGGACCTCCTACCCCAGAGAGTTTCCCCCCACACCTCCTCACCTGAGGAAGGGGCCAGCAAACTCTCTGTCTTCTCCAGCTCGAACCGTGTCGCCATCTCCTCCTGTGTGACTCCTGCCTCCTCCAGCTGGTTTTCCTGCAGCAGTTTCATCCTCTCCATCAGCACCTCCAGCTCATGCATGGCATCTGTGCCCTGGGGAAGCACAGGGCAGGGTCAACCCTGTCCCTGGTTGACCAGAGGGGCCCCCGAGCCCAAATCTGATGGCACTTGGGGGAGCCCCTGGGCTGCTCAAATGAGCATCTCCCTCTGGGTTTGTCCCACCCAGATTCCAGTAGCTCCCATGACCCATTCCCAAGCCTAGGAGGAGGAGGAAGGCCTGTGGAGGACTTGGAAGGTACTAAAGTATCAGCTGTTCCCAATAGAGGCCATAGACATTCTCCAAGAGCTGTGCCCCTCTGCTCTGGAGACAAGACTGAGAGAGATGGGGGTGTTCAGCCTGGAGAAGAGAAGGCTCCAGGGAGCCCCTTCCTGTACCTAAAGGGGCTCCAGGAGAGCTGAAGAGGTACTTTGGACAAGTACCTGAAGTGCTAGGACAAGGGGGAATAGCTTCCTGCTTATAGAAGGGAGGGACAGATGGGATATTGGGAAGGAATCCTTCCCTGTGAGGGTGCAGAGACCCTGGCAGAGTTTGCTCAGAGAAGCTGTGGCTGCCCCATCCCTGGAAGTGTTAAGGGCCAGGCTGGACAGGGCTTGGAGCAACCTGGGAAAGTGGAAGGTGTCCCTGCCCATGGCAGGGGGTGGAACAAGATAGGCTTTAAGATCCCTTCTAATCCAAGCCAATCTGTGATTCCTAGGGAAAGCCTCATAAAGCATCCAGCACCCCACGGTACACTCACACCCCTGCAAGGCAAAGCCCCTCTTACCCCAGAGCCCCTCATGGTGTCATCAGAGGCAGGGCTGCTGTCACTGTGGGGAGAGGGGGCCCAGCAGCTGTTCTCCACATCTTGGTCCTCCTCGGGTTTGATGCCACAGCCGAAGACAAAGGATGCGAGTGAGTGGTAGTGGGTGAGGAGCACCAGTGCCTGCACCAGCTCTGCCAGCGACCAGCTGTCCTCCCCCGGCTTCAGCAGAGCCTGCAATGCACAGCAGGCCTTGGAGAGACCCCCCAGCCTTCAACTGTATGCCCACCACAGCCCAGTGCTGGGGCAAGCCAAGTGCAGGGGCAGCAGGGATTCAGGAGCATGTTCGGGAAGTGCCTCACCTATGGGGGCACCCCTTCCCATCCCACGGACTCCCTCAGCCCTGAAAGGGTTAAACCCTGGGGGCTGTGCGAGCAGGAATGTGGCCCCTGGGGTCAAACAGTGTGTTTTGGAGGAAATCTGTGCTGGCAGCATCAGCTCTTACCTCGATGTGCTCCTTGGTGATGAGCCAGGGCCGGTGTGCCAGCAGCTTGTTGATCTCATTGAGGTTCCGGAGCTTTTTGGGGGCACAGTGCAGCCCCTGCAGCCACACAGGGTTGCCCCCCACTTGCAGGAATTCCCCCATGTGCAGCCCCACCAGGTAGGAGCAGCGATGCCGGGCTGCTGCCTGCGGGGAGAGGCAGCAGTCAGCCCCCAGCACTGGCTGGGGGACCCGCACCCTGCTCGAAACCCTTGAGGAAGCCAAGGCAGGGAGCCCACTCGATCCACATGGCTCCTGGAGAATTTTCCCTGGGGATACGAGCTCCAGACAGGGGGGATTTCCCCCCTCACTACCAATGCCAGTCCCCAGGGGTCCTGGAGGGAGGGTGTTGGGATACCTTGGGTGGACACCAACCCCAAAGGGGCATCCAAGCTTTTGGGATGTCAGATCAGAGAGGGGCCCATCTTTGGGGTCCCAAATGCCTCCCGAGCAACAGTGCTGGGACCCCACAGAGCACCCTGTGTCCCCACACCCCCAGGGCCCCACTGCTCACCATGATGGCAATGTAGTGGCGCTTGTGGTAGGGCAGGGGCCCATCCATGCGCAGCAGGAGGTACTGGGTCTTCCAGAAGCTGCTGAGGTACTGGGGGTGCAGCCCCATGACCATGGCGACGTGATCCACCCTGCCTGCTGAGACGAAGGCCCCGAGGAGCTGGTGCAGGCTGCGCTCCCCACCTTCCTGTGGGATCTGCAGAATGAGAGGGGGGAAGCGAAGGGTGTGAGCTGTGGGCCCCTACTCTTGCCAACATCCCCCTAACCTAAATGGAGCTCCCCACCAACAAGCAAGACCCAGGCACCCAAGAGCACCAACAAATCCTCACCCCATTGGAAGTGCCCCGCCGGAAGGGACACCGCCGGTGGCCCCTGCTGCCTGTCTCCCTGCACCCAGCCCTGGGGGGCTGAGGGTGTTTGGGGGTTTCCATGACAGATCCCACACAGCCCGTCCAGCTCAGCCTATGGGTTGGGTTGTTTGTTTGGGCTCTGGAGTGCAGGGGAGGAGATGGGGGCCAGCCTCCCAGCGCAGTGACGAAACCACGGCGCTATCTCTGCCTGAGGAGGAACATCTGGAAGAGTGAACGTGGGTGCTGAGATAGGGAGGGCTCAGGTGCCCAGGGGATTTCAGGGCAGAAGGTTAGGGGGCGGGCAGGGCAAGGGTGTGGGTTCTTTGCATCGCAGGGGAAACAGATGCGTCTGGAGGAGTGGGGAAACTGAGGCACAGGCAGGGCTGGCAAACGCCAGGGTGAAATACAGCTGTTCCCCCAATCTCCAGAACGATTTCCGCACAATGCCACAAGGATCCGCTTGGGGTGGGTGACCCCTCTCCACCCCTTCCTCCTTCCTCAGCATCCCACCCTCACTCGGAATTGGAGGGTCGGGAATCCTTCCTGTCCCCCCCCACCCGCAGCAGGGAAGCGTGGAGGAGACCCCCACCCAAGTCAATCCCCTCTACTTTACCTCTCCCAGGGGAATGAAGGTGCTGGGGCCCCTCGCCAGCTCCCGGGGAGCCTTGATTCCTCTTTCCTAGGAAGGAAGGCGCAGCCGGGAGTCACCGGAGCCACGGAATATCCCCGCCAGCGTCACCGGAAGGGGTGACTCAGGCAGACACCCGGCACGGGCCACGGGGCCATCTCCCCCGCACCCTTCGCGTCAGGCTGGCAGCGCCTGATGAAACCGGGCTGGGATGTTGCTCCGCTCCCGGACGCGTGTGACACACCGGGACACCGGAGCTGCGGCCACACGGGGCAGGAGCGCTCACACCCCTCCCGAGCCGGTTACCACCTCCATAGGAAAACAGGGAGAAACGAGGTGCGGGGATCCCGCGGGATGGCAGCGGGGATCAGGAGCAGCACAGCCATGGCACTGTGGTTACAATCACCAGCAAAGTCACGGCCTCCGGGGGATCCTCAAAATTCCACTAATCATCACCATTCCCCCCCCCCCGCCCTCCTCCAAATTCATTAACACAGTTAATCCAGAAATGAGCCCTTACTTACAGGGATTCCCCCTGCTCCAAGCACGGGATTCAGGTCCTTTCTGCCCCACACTCCTCAGGTTTGGAAGTGGCATTTAGTTACTGGGTGAACTGGACGAGCTGCTTCCACAGACCCATAGAGGGGGATATAATGGTATAATTCAAATCCCTGTGGAAGCGGAAGGTGCAGCCTGGCACCCTCTCCTGAGCAGGAAAAGGGGGCGGGATGGCAGAAAGTCCCAGAGCAGCTGTCAGTGCAGCCACATGCTCCCCATTGCGGCGGACACTGGGACAGGGCAGCGGACCAGAGCCAGGGCAAACCTGGAGTGCCCTCATCCAATGGCCCCCATGGGATGCTCCGGCCTTGAGTCACCATGGAAGCACTAGGGTGACAGCAGGCTCAGGCTCCTGCCGCTGAGCTGGCTCCTTGGTTCCGTGCTGACTCAGGGTTTGAGGAGAAAGAACTGTCTGATGGTACAAGAGACTCCCAGGCAGGGGACAGCAACAGACCCTGGCAAGGCAAATCCCTGGGACAGACAGCAGGATTTCCAGCCGGCTGGAATCCCAAACCCCGGCAGGAACCACGGTTCCCAGCACAGCCAGTGCTTTACAGCGACATCTCAGTGTGACCTTGGATGGTGAATTTAATCATTCCTGCAAGAGACTCCTCATGTTTTGCTGTTAAGGAATCCTTGGGGTGCTGTGCTTAATCCTTACTGTGCTACCACTGGATAAGGTAACCCCTCCTGCTTCCACTGATGAGGAATCAGAATCATGGAATAGTTCAGGTTGGAAAAGCCTTCTGAGATGATAAAGTCCAGCTGTTACCCCAGGACTGCCAAAGCAACCACGAACCCACGTCCCCAAGTGTCACATCCATGTCTTTTCAATCCCTTCAGGGCTTTGGACTCCACAGCTTCCCTGGGCAGCCTGTGCCAGGGCTGGACAACCCTTTCAGTGAAGAGTTTTCCCCTAATGTCCAACCTCAACCTTCCCTGGTGCAAACTTTCCACTGGTGCCAGTGCTTAGTCAGGTGTGGGGAAACCATCCTTGATAAAGTGAGGTTAAATAAACACCATCAGAGCCATCCAGCAGAATGGATTTGCCCCTCCTGTGTTCCTGACAAAAACTGTTCCTGAGGGACAGCATCAGGGTCACCACCAGTTTCACCCCAGTCTGCTCCAGAGCACTGGCTCATGTCAGAACAGGTGTGAGACAGAGTTCCCTGCTGTTCTCTGCTGCCTGGGGTCTGTCCCACCCAGTGTCCCAGCATTTCCACTTCCAGCCCTCCTCTGGAGTAACCACCCCACTGTGACAACTCCTCCAGAGAAAAACTCCGAGCTGCAGAGCAATCCCACTTTCCCTGGGGAAACCTAGTGGAAGGAGAATGCAGGAGCAAAAGGAAAAAAGCAAAATTTTTTTGAGGGGGGGAAATAAGTCTTGTAAATAGAGGCAATTCTCAGCTTTTCAGGATACTCAGAATGTTGGTGGAGTGGTGTTGCAAATGAATCTAGTTGCTTGGGAAGGTCAAGCAGATCCTGCAAAGGTCCATGGACACCCCAGAACCCCACTTTGCCACACTGGACTCCAAATGCATAAGCTCTGGGCAACACCAGATTTTTTGGTTAACAGGGACATCAGAGGCCCTATACCCACTGAGAACAGCAGCACAGCCAAACTACAGGACAGAGCCCCTATGCCTCCTCCAGCTTCTGGCAGCCCCTCACCTACCCCGACAGGCACATCCCATCACACCCCTGCCTCACCTTCCCCTTGTGCCCGGCCATTCCTGTAAGCGCTGCTCGCCTCCCAAACACACCCCAGCTCCTGGAAGGTTGGGAGACCCAAAGGTGTCCCCTTCCAGACGCCCCAAGTGCTCCCTGCCTGGACAGGGCCGCCCCACGCCCAGGAGCCTGCGGGAGCTCCCGGCAACCAGCCTACTCCTCACACCGCTGGTTTTAGCCTCGCTGCAAAGTGGATGAGCCGAAGGACTGCTCCCGCACCCCGGCCGCCTTCTGGACGTGTCCCGGCTTCTCCCCTCCCTGCAGCCGGGCGGGACGGGGTGACCCCAGGCAGCGGCCGCGGGTCACATCCCCAGCGCCTCTCCTGAGGGACGAGCGGGCTGCATCCCGTGTGCGCCCGGGGACGGGGCGGTAGAGCCCGGGAGCCCTTACCTGGCCGCCTCGCCGGGCCCCGCAGCCCCGGTGCTCCTCCGGCTCCGCGGGGCGGCACGGCGAGCCGGCGGCCAGCATCGCGCCGGAGGCTGGCCGGTGAGGGCGGCCGGGGCTGCCCACAGCCGCCTCCACACTCCGCCACGGCCCCGCGCCCGCCACGCTTACATAGCACGGCGAGGAGACATGCCCCCGGCCCACCCCGACCAATGGCCGCTCGCGGGCGTGACCACCCAGCAACAACCCGACCAATGGCAATAGGGAGGCGTGGCCAACACGCAGTCATCAGGAGTCCCCTGAGCTCAGCCGCGCTGCCCTGACCCTTGAACGCCGGAGTACTGCAAATGCGTCCTGCGACTAGGGAAAAGAAAGCTAAAGAAAACACCTCTGCTCCCCTCAGGTGAGGCTCCGCCTGTCGTGCGGGGCCAGCTCTGGGCCCCCAACATCAGAAGGATGTGGAGCTGCTGGAGTGAGTCCAGAGGAGCAGGCTTTGGAGCAAATTGCTCCAAAGAGGGCTGGAAACCCTCTGCACTGGAAAAAGATGGGGAGAGCCGAAGATGTTCGCCTAGAGAAGAGAAGGTTCTGGGAAAACCTTAGAGCCCATTCTAGTGCCTAAATGGGCTCCAAGAGAGCTAGAGACAGACTTGGGACAAGGGCCTGAAGTGCCAGGACAAGGGAGAATGGCTTCCTGCTGCCAGGGAGGGATAGATGGGATATTGGGAAGGAAATCTTCCGTGTGAGGGTGGTGAGCCCTGGCAGAGTCTGCCCAGAGAAGCTGTAGCTGCCCCTGCATCCCTGGAAGTGTCCAAGGCCAGGCTGCACAGGGCTTGGAGCAACCTGGGACAGCAGAAGGTGTTCCTGCCCATAGAGGGGGCCAGAATCAGATAAGCTTTAAGATCCCTTCCAACTAAAATGGTCTGAGATTCTCTGAGTCTTTTACTAGGTTTGGTGTTTCTTCAAAGGGACAGGAGGGGAAAAAAAAGCAAAAGAATGAAGAAAAATAATTTTAAAATGTGAAAATAAGGGGAAAACCCCACCCCCAGTACCACAGCTTGTCCCAGACACTGGTACCAATCTGGTGCTGCCTGACAGCCCAAACAAGCAAAGTCCAGCAAACAGGAGTCTCTGCACAAACAACTCAGGATTTGCCTGGCAACAGCCTCCCCTGGCTCCAGGCTGAGCTCCTGCCAGCGGAGGGAACATCAGTGCCCCTTGGCACTGCAGCACCAGCCGCACAGCCCATGACTGGAACAGCCACCAGCAGCACAGCCCCAGCCTCTGCAGGGAGGGAGGACACAGCCAGCCTCAAACGTCCCTGGTCATTGCTCCTTGTCCTTGTCCCCTTCCCGGGGCTATTTTTAGGGTGTTTTGCAAACACAGCTCTGTGCTGAAGCTGTGGGGTCTGGGTGGCTCTGGCCACCTCAAGGTTTCTGCTTCTGTATTTCCACTTGTGTCATTTCAGAGGCACAATTCGGGGGCTTCATTTCATGTAATCCAAGGGAACGTGGCCCCCTACTGCCCTGGGGTCAGAGGTGCTGTTTTAGCCTCTGTCACCCCAGTCCAGCTGCGTCACCTGCTGCTTTGGCACTGTCACACCCCACAGAGCTGCTGGACACGGGGCACTAGCAGAGGTGCAGCTGGGCACCAGCCAGCCTTGGGGCTGCCCAGAGAAGTTGTGGCTGGAGGTGTCCAAGGCCAGGCTGGATGGAGCTTGGAGCAACCTGATCTAGTGGAAGGTGTGCCTGCCCGTGGCAGAGTGTGGAACAAGATGAGCTTTAAGGTCTCTTCCAACCTAAACAATTCCACGATGACTTTACAGTTCCACCTGAGGCCATGAGCTCTGTGTTTGCTCTGGCTGAACACATCAGCCTTGAGGGGAAAACACATCTCCTCCTTTGCATCAGTAAAGGCAACACAGAGCAAGCAAAGTGGGGGGAAGGCAGAGAGGGAGAGGTTGCCTCTGTTCTCCCCTTTCTGCTCCCCAAAAAAGCTCTGGATATTAGAGGGACAGGGCTGTGGGTGTGCATCAGGCAACCATCCAGCTGGAAAGATGGTCTGGAGATGCTGCCAAATATTTAATATAAAAATATCCCATCAGAAGACACAAAGGGCTGTGCCAGGAGGACATTTGTCCCACAGACAACTCCTGCATGTCAAGCAGGGGCAGGAGGGGCCAAGCACGGCTGGCTGGGCACAAAGCTCCAGGTTTTGTAGCAGCACAGGATCCCCCATCTGCTCCTCACCCCTCATCACCCAGCAAGCACCAGGTTACCTGCAGCCTCAGCACTTTTCCCGGCTGGTTCCTGATGCTCCTACTCACACAGCAGTTGGCTCGGGCTGTCAGCAGCACCTCCCTCTTGTCACAGCAGCCTGGAACAGGGAGCAGCTGGCCACCACCGCCACCGCCAGTGCCTCAGACTCTCCCATGCGGGGAGCCAGCAGCAGGCCATGCTGGGCAGTGCAACACAGCTTCAGCATCCCACAGGATCATGGAAATGTTCAGTTCGGAAAAGCCCTCGAGATCATCAAGTTTAACTATTACTCCAGCACTGCCAAGGCCACCACTAACCCATGTCCCCAAGTGCCACATCCACATGGCTTTTAAATCTCTCCAGGGATTTAAAAACAAGCAACAGTAGGTAATTATTTTGGGATTGAGAGTGCCCTGGTTATCATCCTGCTGACTGGACAAGATTGCTGTTCCAGGAAAGCTTCCCAGCAAGGGAAGGCCAATTGCTTAAGGTGTATCACCTTAGAGGGAGGTTGGCTGGGGACAATCCCTGCCTTTTCCACCAGCTTCTGAAAAGAAAGGGAAGCAGCAGAGACCATACAGGGACACTCTGCGGGAACACCTGAGGCAGGTAAATCGTGGAATATTGTTTCAGTGTTTCCATTTTTTACTCTGCTCTGCTCAAAGATCAGGAGCTGGATTGTCACTGTGGCTGGTCACCCAGCTATAGACTTGAGTGGGGAAAACCTGTGGCATTAGGGCTTTGTGGGCTGTAAGAAAGAAGCCCAGAGCATTTCTGGGGTGGAGAAGGGAATTAGAATCATGGAATCATTAAGAGCATGCTGTCCAACTGTTCCCCAGCACTGGGGGCCACCACCTAACCCTTGTCCCCAAATGTTATATTCACACGGCTTTCAAATTCCTCCAGGGATGGGGACTCCACAGCTTCCCTGGGCAGTCTGTACTAGGGCTGGACAGCCCTTTCCATGGAAGATTTTTCCCTGATATCCAATCCAAACCTTCCCTGGCACACCTTGAGGCTGTCTCCTCTTGTTTCCTCTGCAGCTGCACTATTCAGAGGCATGGAGGGAAGGTGACTCCCAAGGTGATCCTGGCCCACAGAAGCTGCCAGCACTCCATCAGGACTTCTGCACTGCAGGCAGATGGATGTGGCTTTAGCCACACATCTAATAAACATTAGAAACTGTGGTTTGTACTGGTTTGTACTGGCCAGTGATCCTAATTGTTCTGGGAGCAGCAGCAGGAGGGAGCTGCTATCCCCATGTGCTTCTGGAGACGGGATATGAATAAGGTAAAGGGTCAAAGCTAAAACCCCTTTAGACTCTCGACCTCTGGAGACCTCCTCGAAAAAAGACAAGGCACAGCTGAATTTTCTTCATGGAAATCTCCTGGGAAAAGGGAAAACCTCCATTCCAAAGGAGGAGGTCTCTCTGTCTGTCTGCGGCAGTTGTATCCCCTTGCCGAGGAACAGCCCGATGGGTCCTGGGAAGCTGGATGTAACCAAGTAACCAGGATCCTAGCAACAAGCTTGATGGGAGGATTTAAAGATAGAAAAAATGTAGGAGCAAAGCAAACAATGGGAAAATACTGTCTCCTTCCCCTAACTCCCAACCCTAGAGCAGGAGATAAATCAGCTCCAGGCAGGGAGAGGTACTTTGGTTGTTTTGGTTTTTTCTCTTTTCAAAGCAAACAAAGTATCAGTCACAGATGAGGATTTTTTTAAACCACTTTTACAGATGTCATTTGTACAAATCAAAGTGTCCCTTGAAAATCTCATTATTACAAACATACAAAGAAACGATGTTGGTGCTACAAATCAGCCACACCACGGCAGGAGCAATTTATCACGATTAAAAACCCAACTGAATGGTATTTACAGGGCCTTTCTCCCTCTTTATTTCTGTATGTTGAGAGGAGGAAAAAAAGCAAAGCCCACAGTTAAAAAAAACTCCCACCAATGCACTTCATTTTCTAAAAGTATAAAATTGGGTGAGTTTTTCCAGCTGCCACACTCAGGGAAAGTGTAACAATTTCTGGTTTTGCTTGTTTTCACATCAAAAGTCTCTCAGAAAAACCAAAAACAAACACATGGCAGTGTCCGATGAAATGTGCTCCTTCTGTGCCAGAAGCCAACATCATCCCAAAAAAGTGCCTTTGAGTAAAATCAACTTTAGTAACAAATAAGAAACCAAAGGGTGAAAAAAGTAATCACAAGCTCTATTTAAAAGCTTCATCAAAGCCCTGAAGGAGCAGCCGCCCTGCAGCAAAAACACGAGTTCTCTTACCTACCTTCAGCCCTGAGATGTTTCTCCACTCCCTGACTGGAATTCAGGATGTCGAGGAGCTCCTGCCAGCCTGGAGTTGTGTGGTGCTCCCCCTCCAAGTGCTTTGTATCCACCACCATCACCCCAAAAGAGGTGCCTGGGGGGACCTATCCCAGCTGGTCTGGCTGTGAGGGTCAGTGGCAGCTGTGCTGTTTCAGGGCAGCACATCCCTGGTACAGGGAACTCTCATAGCCCTTTGATCCTGCTGGTTTGGAATCAGCAGTGAGAAAAATCCCTGGAGTGCCCCAAAAAACACTCCCTGGCTTGGGTCGCTGCCTGAGTAAGTGCTTTCCTGGTGCCAACCTGGCCCCTGCATCTGGAAGGGGCAGAGAAAGGGGGGAGAGAGTGAATATCTGAGCCTTGAATTCTCTTTGTGTAAAGAAGTGGAGTAAGAGACACTTAATCGCACCAAGCTGCAGAAATCATCAAAATCCCAGAGGTCACCATGTAACCAGGGCACTGGGAGGGGAATTCTGGGTGGGTTGGGGGCTGTATCATTCCACTTTGGCTCCCAACCCAAAAGCTCTCATCAGAAAAACAAGGGAACACAAAACCAGGCAGTTTGGTTTGCAAAGCTGACAGAGAAAAGAAGAAAAAACAAAACACAAAAATCTTCCAAGATAAATACATGGCCCTCATTTTGGAAGCATCTTCAAAAAGCTGGATCAACTGTTGTCAGCAGCGGCACAAGTTTCCCGGAACATCTGTTGGGCTGGTGAGTTCTCAGCTCTCTTTTGAAGAAAAAACAGTTCAAGGAAAAAAAAAATCCAGCTCCCACCACACACGGCTCCCATTTTATCTGCAGAACAACTGGCCATGGCAATTCCCTCACAGCAGCAGGTTGAGAACCAGCAAGGAGCCACTAATGCAGCAGGTTCCTGTTTGCTCATAGAAAAGGCTGGCAGTGGTAGCAACTGGTTAGGGAAAGATTTCTTCCAGAAAACAGTACTTCAGGGGGGATTTAGGAAGGCTGGGACCTCTCCTCGTGGGTCGAAACCGGCCACACTCAAGCATGCTGTCAGAAGGTAACACGCATCAGGAATTCCCATGGAGTCCACAGCAGTGGGTAAGCGACAACACAGAGGTTTGGGCTTCCAGAGATCCAGCAGGTCTCCCAGATTCCTCTGCTAATGCTGGGGAAAGCTCCCAGGTTGGGGGTTTGGCTTTAAGGGGAGGTTATTGCTCCTGACTTCTCAGGCTTTTTGCCTTTTGACAGGGCAGCTGCTTGTTTCAGGAGTTCTCTGTTCTTAGCCTGGAAACAGGGAAAATGGGTATTTAGTGGCATGGATCATCATTAGCTCTTGGGATCCCTGTGCAGAAGCTGCTGACATCCTGCACATAGGTGGAAAGGGAGGCAGATGTGGAGCTCACCTTGAACCTCCTAGAGAGGACTCTCCCATCCCAGCCCCACAGGAAAAGACAAAGACAAAATGATAAAATCCATGAGACTGTTGAAAAATTAATCATATGAACAGTTGAAGGCACCTAAAATACACTGAGAGGACCTGAACTTTGATTTTGCAATCACTGAAAACGGTTCTCCAAACGTGCAACCAATACCAGCAGAAATACCAGAGTTCAATCCGGTCCCAGCCTGAGCTGAGCACAGACATGGAATGCCCCAAGAGAGGGAGGTGGCTGGGGCACACCTGCTCCTGGATCTGATGCTCCTTTACCTACATCCAGCCCTCTCCACACCACATTCTGAGATTCCGGCCTTCAGCCAGGCAGAACGTGCCCTGTGAAGGGATTCCCACAGGCACCAGCACTCTGAGAGCAGCTAGAAGCCCCAAACCTGCCTTCCACTGAGATACTTCCCCAGAGTGGGTGTGGATGGAGGAGGGATTGTTTCCTCAGGAGCAACAGAAGCCTTTTGTCTCATCTCCTCCCACCTCTCATTGCCGGGGCTTTAGATATTTATATACCCAGAGTAATTAAAGGGTGCAAAGTTCATTTCTGTGTCTGATTTCTTCTCCTTTGACCTGATCCTTTGGTGGCTCAAGCTATTCATGCTGACAGTCTGCTGTGTTTCCACAGCCATGACAAGAATCCTGCTGTTGCTGCTTCCATCAGCTCAGAGACTTCTTTATTTGGACTACAGATACAGGGCTAAAAGAACTGTCAATTGTTCCTTTGTTCTCTCTGGTTACTACTCACACAAATCACAGGGAGGTGATTTAGAGGTTCAGGGAGCTGACAAAGGTTCTGCAGACTGGAGAAACAGGTTCAAACCTGATTTTGGCAATAAATAAAATGAGTCTGATGGTTCCTGTCTAGTCCATAAGGGACACAACATAGCACTTTACAACACAGTAAGTGTGAGCCTGAGTAGAGAGCAGAAAGGTAGGTGTAAATGGTGGTTGGGATGCAATGCAGAGCTGAGGGGCCTGCCTGGCAGCACAGAGGCTGTAGAAAAGGGCTGAGAAGCACTAGCAGAGCTCTGTGTGCAGGAGGTCACACAGTGTTCTGATCAGGAGTGTCCTCAGTCCCTCCTGGACACAGCTCAGGAATGTCCTCAGTCACTCCTGAATACAACACAGCTCAGCAAATTAAACCGAAAATGGTGTCACCTGTAACTGCTCCATTACTTCCTTGTGTGTCTTCTCCATTTGGTTCATTTTTGCCCTCATCTGTGATTCCTGGTACTGCAGGTCAGCTTTCAGCTCTGTGATCTGTGCAGAAAACAGGAAGGAACAAGTGAGCTGGAAGAGGCAACGACTGCCCTCAGTACAAACCCCGCCCTGCCACGGAAAGCGCCTCTACAGAAGGTGTGTGATACTAGCTGAGGTCACAGACATGCTGGCTGTGCTGGGGGACTGCAACGAGACCTGAACTGTGTCACTGAGAGCACACAGCAACAGCAAGGGCCAGCACTGCATTTCTCCAAGCAGCAGCATGTTTATTTCCAGTCTTGCCCACACACAGAGGTCTCCAAGAAAGTGGTCAGGAAATGACCCCTTATGAAATGAGATCCCCTGGGTGGGTCCAGAGAGCCTCTTTGGCTTTGGAAGGGAGGCAGCTTGTAAACAGCCAGACATGTTAACTCCAAGATAAAAAGCCAGGCTGGGTCAGAATGTGATCTGTGAGAACATGTCAGCCTGCTGGGAGGAAGCAAGCCAAGGACTGTACCTTCTTCTCCTTCTCCAAAATCATCTGATCCTTCTGGTGAAGCATCTTTTTTAAAGTAGCCACTTCCTCCTTCAGCTGAGCAATGATGACAAAGTGGTCAGTGCCAGGGGAGTCCAGGGCAAGGTCCGGAGAAAAACTGCAGCAAAGAACAGGGAGAGGCTCTCAACAAAACCCTCCTCTTCACTGAGGCAGGGAAACTCCCACAGATGCACTCAAAGGAGAATGGGAATCATTTAATGATCATTCATGATCCCTTTTCAAACCAAAGAGTTGAAGACAGCAATCAGAGAGATAATTAAACTTTATGCACCCCTTTGGAAATCTCTTTGCTTACAAGCAGTCCTTGGATGCACTGCAAAACTTCCCACTGAATGTAAACAAATATTCAGGCAAGGAGGGGACATGAATGAGAAACAACCTCCAAGTTCAACAAACAGAGCAAAGGGAAACAGCTAAATTGTCCTAAGCAAAGAAAAGGGGTAAAAAACATACTGGACCTTGTAATATGATTCTGCCATGATAAAGTAATTTAGGGAGAAGTTTCATTATTTCAGAGTAGGAAAATCTCTCCAGGAAGACAGAGAAACAGCTGAGCACATCACCTGTACACCACCAAGTACTCTAAATCTAAGCAATCACCAGCAGCGTTATCTGTGCATGGGTCACTGCTGCACTGGTAAATCACAAACCTGCCCACCCAGTGACCCAGGCAGGCATGCACACTCCTGTGCTACAGGAATATGCCAGATCATAAGGTACAACAAGCTGCCACCACATGGCCAGGGAGCCCACCCAATTTTTCCCTGCCTACTGTTCCACCCCTAAAGCTGATTTTTATCTCCTCATGCTAAGTGGGCCACACACTCCCAGCCACACACACCTGAAACTGCTGTATAAAAACTGAACAGTAATAAGACAACAAAGACATCTCCACCTAGAAGATGATTTCAAGTCTGGCTGTTATCAGATAAATAAAGATAAACTGTCAGGGTCACCCAAAGCCTGACCTTTTTTTAAAGCCTCCAGAGTAGGTCAACACAGCTCTAAAGCTGGAAGCTGCAGCAGAGTGGGGAAGGCATGGTTTCAACCCAAAATTCTGTCTCTCTCAAGGATGTTTCTACCTCTGAGCTTTCAGTCCCCAACCTGTACCCTAAGGCAGAGAGTACTTTATGCTCATTTCACACAGGTTCTCCTCTAGCACCTGGAAATTATCCATTTTCTAATTAAAAGCACTACAGTCTGCTTTGACAGGACTCATTAGTAAGGATGTGGCAAGGGAAAAGGCTCACTCCCCCACTGTGCTGGGGATCTACAGAGGGAAACTAAGCAGCAGCAGCTTCCCAGATCTGAGAGTCAGAGGATGGCCCTGAGGCACTGGGAGAGAAAACTGGCAGAGGAAAACTCAGAACTGAGGGTCTGCAGGAGACAGCCCACAGCGGAAGAGCTCTGCGTGGCTAAAACATGCTGACAGCAGAGTCCACACTAGGATGTGGCAGCTCTCTGGGCACACTGGATCCATCTCTGTGCTAGGCAGAGAGGTTCATACCCACACACTAGCACGGAACAACTCCATTTTGAAACTTTCCCAATGGTCTTCCCAAGTGGAGGCTGTGCAAGATGATGATGGGTGGTGCTCCAGCACCTTCCTGTGTGCAAGCACATTATTAACAGCAGCTTTAATTTCTCACTCCATGCAAATATGCTGGGAAGGAGAGAAACAAAAAAAACCAAACCACCAAAACCAAAAAACCCAAACAAAAAAAAAAAAAAAACAAACAAAAAAAAACAAAAAAAAAAAACCCCAAACAAAACAAAAAAAAACCCCACCACACAAAAAACCCAACAACAAAAAACCTCCACCCCCCAAAAAAACAACAACAAACCCCCCCACCCAACAGCCTCCCCAAGAAAAGAAAGGCTTCTTCGCTGATTCCCTCCGGCTGAAAATAATCCCTTGGCACACCATTCCTTTGCCCAGGCACGCTTCCCTCCTGCCATGCCCTGGGGTGATAAAGAGTGCCAGGAGATGTCCACATTTCCCTGAGTAGCTCCAGCAGGAAAAATTCTCTGCCTAGCAACTGCTGCTGCCCAGCACATTGCAAAGGTGAGAGCCAGCCCTGCCACCCAGTGGGGAGAAGGAAGGGACAAGATGGTCACCAGCCTTGCACAGAGCACCCATCCCTGGGGCTCCGAGGGCTCTGCACCCACCAGTGGGGAACAGCCGGCTTGAGATCTCCTCCTGGAGGGGTATAAAATGACAGGCAGGAATTGTCCAGTCCAGTTGCTGCAAAATGCCCCTTCAAATGTGTGAAGGTGCTAAATAAAGAAGCAGATTTTTTTTCCTCTTCTTTTTCACTTTTTTAAAGACTGACAAGATAGTAATGAAAGGTTCCTCTGTCTTTAGCCTCATATTACAGAAGAAGACTGAGACTCCAAAATTCGAAGGAAAACTGCCAAACACAAGTTGGTCCTTTCCTTTAACAACCAACCAACTAAAAAAAACCTAAAAAAAAGCCTCTACAAATAAGCTCAAGATCCAGCCCCTTGGGATAGGTCAGAGGGACATGAGGTCTCCACGTCTGAACAGCCTAAAATGCACACCTTTAATTAAAGAGAAATGATGAGCTCCTATTGTTTTCAGCAGAGACAGAGGACAAAAATTGAGCTGTTCCCAAGGCACCTGCCTCTCTCTCTATTGACTGGAACAGAAACCAAATCGACTGCCTTAAACTCCACACCTGTTAAATGGCAAAAATTAGGCAAAGCAAATGCCAAGCCTAAAGATTTTGCTATTCAAGTCAGGCTGGCACAAAGACACACAGACCAGGCACTAAACCAGCATCCACATTTCACCTTAAGACAAAAATCACCTGCAGAGCTGCCTTCAGCTCTGGGCCCACAACATCAGAAGGATGTGGAGCTGTGGAGCAAGCCCAGAGGAGGCCACCGGAGATGTTCCAAGAGCTGGAACCCCTCGGCTCTGAACTCAGGCTGGGAGAGCTGAAGGTGTTCAGCTTGGAGAAGAGGAGGCTCTGGGGAAACCTTAGAGCCCATTCCAGGGTCTAAAGCGGCTCAAAGAGAGCTGAAGAGGGACTTTGGACTAGGGCCTGAAGTGCCAGGACAAGGGGGAATGGCTTCCTGCTGCCAGAATGGAGGGATAGATGGAATATTGGGAAAGAATTCTTCCCTGTGAGAGTGGTGAAGCCCTGGCAGAGTTTACCCAGAGCAGCTGTCCCGTCCCTGGAAGTGTCCAAGGCCAGGTTGAACAGCACTTGGAGCAACCTGGGACAGTGGAAGGGGGGCATTCTGCCCATGGAGGGGGGCAGAAGGAGATGAGCTTTAAGGTCCCTTCCAACCCAAACCATTCTGGGATTCTGTGAAAAACATCCTCCACTCAGTGCAGCACAGCCCAAGTCACAGAGCTTTAAACTATGCCAGGACTTTCCTATGCAAATAAGAATCTTTTTACAAATGAACTTCACTGCTGAGCATCCTCAGAACTGCTGCCCTCCCCCTGCCAGCAGTGCTGTCACTGCCTGGTGTTACAAGCACAATTTAGCACCTTGTCTGCAGTGAGAAGGGAAGGGACCGCAGTGTGCTCATCTGCAGAGTCTGCAGCATAAAAACACTTTGCCAGCATTCGCACAAAACGATGGGGACACCAAGACTGCCCCAGTCAGGACCAGCACAGCTCCAAAGGCTGGAGGTGAAGCCAGTGGGCTGGCCAGCACAAGACCACGGGGCACTGGCTGCACAGAAGGATTAATAAGGCCAACTCTGCTGCAAGATGTGCTGCGAGTCACTGGGAGAGAAAACTACTCCCAGTGCAGCAGCGACAGATGTGTTTGCTCCTCCCAGAACTCATCCAGAACAAACCATTCAACACCACCCTTTAAATGACTGTTGGAAATCACCCTGTCCACATATCACAGCCATTGTGAGCAACAACCACTCTGAAATATGTAAACAAAAACACAGTACAACACAGTAAAGGAATTTCTACCACATCCAAGAAGAAGGAATAATTTCAGATAAGCTGGACTCTGGCTGAACCTGTTGCCAAAGTCACCTGAGCTCAAACATGCCCAAATTTTGCCCAGCTGAGGGCTACACCAGAGGTTTGGCTGAAGCCAGGAGCCAGGGTACAGGAAGCTGAGGCTGATCTCAGCAGGGAGGAGGTGCTGGTTGTGCCACTGTACTCCAGACTCTGCTGCTGCTACAAACACCCCTGTGCTGCAGCAGACCTTAACTCCATGCTCAGGCTGCGCCCCAGACACCAAGGTGACTCTGGGAGGGACAATCAGATAGTCGTATAAAAGGGGAGGAATTTGAGGGTTCACCCTCATAAAAGAACCCTCAGCAACTCCAAGCCCACACTTAAGGAACCCCCACTATTATTCCACTCCAGACATGCAGCCATTTGTCTATTTCAGGCAGCTGCAGCTTGCCTTTTCTGCTGCATGTCGCTGAAGCTCTTTAGTTGCTAAATTTACAGTTGGTTCGTTACTGGAACTCATAAAAAAAAAAAAAAAAAAAAGCCTGTGGCAAGGCCTACAGCCTTGGCAAGAGCCAGACTGACAATATCTGATATGAGAGCAAAAGGAAGGCCCTTGATTCCTTCAACACATTCTCCTTCTTTCTAAATAAATGGCTGACCAACCCAAAGCACAGGAATTTTGCTTTTTGGATATTTTCAAGCCAGCACGACTGTTACAATGAGTTGTGAGATCTCAGCCCATGATTTAATGAGGAGATAAAAACAGCTGGTGCTGTCCTACAGCCCAGAGCAGCTGCCTCTCTGGAGGGAAAGCTGCACCAGTAATGATGGGCTGCACCAGTTCTACCAGGGGCCTGTTTCCATCCTCTCCTCTGGTCCATCAGCACTGAAGGCAACTGAATTCTAGCCCCTCTGCACTCAGCCACAACTCCTAAGTCACAATTAGTCCTTAATTTTTTCCAGCTTTTAACTGAAAATGCTGTTCAGATGATAAAAGGTCTTTCAGACCACTCTGTGGGAGCCACTACCCTATAAAATTATTGAAGTTCTATTTCACAGAATCATAGAATCCCAGAATGGTTTGGGTTGGAAGGGACCTTAAAGCTCATCTCCTTCTGCCCCCTGCCATTGGTAGGGGCACTTTCCCCTAGACCAGGTTGCCCCAAGCCCCATTCAAGCTGGCCATGAATACTTCCAGGGATCAGGCATTTCCCATGGGAGCATCTTACAGCGACAAGGTGTCACCAGTATCTGTAGGAGAGACCTGTGATCTCAGAGACACTGAAGGCAGGTAGCGATTAATTAACTACCAGTGTACCAAACCCTCTGGCACTAACTGTGCTCTGATCCGTGCTCCCAAAGCCCTGCAGTGTAGAAAGGGATCCAGTGAGAGGGAGAGTTCCCGTGTACGAGGCAGTTCCCAGGGAGGGAGGGGAGAAAACAACAGGTGATCTCACTTCAGGATGTCAATGCCTTGAGCAACAGGACAATGGTGGGCCCCAAGAGTCTGTTGGGAAGCAGCCCACTGCGCCAACGTGGACGGGGCCCTCTGGATAAGGGGGCAAAGCATCTCGGGAGAGGAAGGAACGCTGAGAATCAGAGAGGAAAGGCAGGAATGAAAATATGCATGTACAAGACCATAAAAATACAAATCCATCTCAATCTCCTGTTTCTGCTAGTGACTCCCATTCTGCTGCACAGGCAGCAGGCATCAACATGATCCAGCATCAAATGTGACAGCAGAATGGGCTCGGATGCTTTCCTAGAATCAGAGAACCACGGAATGGTTTGGGCTGGAACGAATATTAAAGAGCATCTTGTTCCATCTCCCTGCCATGGGAAGGGGCACCTTCCACTAAACCGAGCTGCTCCACGACCTGTCCAACCTGGCCTGGAACACCTCCAGGATGGGGAGTCCACAAGCTTTCAAGGAAAGCTGATTACTTGTCTCTCCCCCAAAGGCAGGAAAGGACATGGGAAGTGTGTCTGGATCTTCTCCTGTCCTCTGAGGCTCTTCCTGCAGATCAGTCTGACAGACCTCAAAGAACAAACCTGAAGACCTCACCAGCCCCTCTCTCCCTATGACTGCAAAAGAGACGATAAAGTTGGTCTGGCTGCAGTTTCCCTGACCACTGGTGAGTTCAGCCAACCATCACCTCCATCCTGCTCCATCCAAGCAGGTACAGGTGCTCAGTATTCTTTTCCTGTGCAAATCTATGTCTAGATTCCGGGTAGCACTGGACTGCCAGGTTCTAGGGCAGCCCCTTGAAGTCTCAAAGGCCAAGGCCCCTGCTCTAGCATAAGAGCTTCCTGTTATTCACACACAACTCTGTCTTATATAAACTCAGCAAACAAAACCACCCACCCACAATTTCCCCGTGTAACAGGCTCACCTGTCACCATTGGCAGATATGGCATCAAACTTGGCTTTCTTCTTTGGGATTTCATTCTGAATGGAAGACGTGGATAAGGTTTTCTGGCTAGAAAAAGGAGGAAATTGTATGTCAGAACCTGAATGACTTAAGACAGAGAGGCAGATAAATATTCCCACACACTTTGATCCTGTAAAACAGTATTTCCCAGTGCTAAAATTATAAAAAAATCATTCTTTGAAGAGTAGCTGGAGACTAAAAATAAACAGAAAACAATGAGTCAGAGCAGCACGTAGGTGAAGAACACCTGCTTAAAATCCACATTTTAATAATTAAATTTTACAAATGCCACTTCACCTTTATTGTGTATAGGTTGAGTAAGTTGGATCACTAAAAAGGACAAGGCTGTACCAGCACAGTGAGGTTTTCAAATAAGCAAAGCGTGACTTAGCCAGATCATCCTCAAGGCAGACCCTGCCCAAGCCCCTCCCCAAGGTTACCTGTTATAGTGGCTGCCACTGCTGAGCCTACTGAACTGCTGCTTCTCCTGCAGGCTGCCTCGGGAAGAACTGCTCAGGTGTTTGCACTGCTCTTTGGTCTTCTGCAGGACTCGTTTATAGGACAATGTGCACAACCAGCACAGCAGCTTTCCATCCACCTGGAAGGGGAGACAGAAAGAAGTTTTGGGTTTTCTTCCTGGCCACAAAGCAAATACAGAAAAGACAAGAAGTACTTTCAATCTTAGGGTCACATATGAACAAGCAGAGACTCAAAATGAATCCTCTGAATGGACAGGCAGTTACTGGAGACCAAAACAGCAAGGGTGTCTGCTCCAGGAGGCTCAGCAGGGCACCGATTATTGGTAGAGCATTCCAAACAATAGATGTTTACATCTATTAGTTATCAGTTTTTCTCCAAACAATAGATGTTTGCCTCGGGAACACATGCCTTCTACAGAGCACTCAGGGTGTTTAAGCCAAGAGTGTAGAGAAGCCATGGAAGAGGTTTCCTGGTGGAGATATGACACCTGTAGCTCGTAGGCTACGGAACAAATATCATTTCCCACTCCTCTCCCCAAATAGCACCTCATACCTCATTCAGAGGTCTCTCCTCCTCTGCCAGCTCTTGAGCCAAATTCTAGAGATCTTTCTTAGAAGATCTGGCAGAGGCACATAGAGGTTCAAAGATTAAACAGCTCTAAACCACAGCAAAGCTCAACTCTAGAAAAACACTTCATAACCAAGAGACATGGATCATGGAATGGTTTGGGTTGAAAGGGACCTTAAAGCTCATCCAGTCCCACCCCCTGCCATAGGCAAGGGCACCTTCCACTATCCCAGGGTGTTCCAAGCCCCATCCAACCTGGTCTTGAACACTCTCAGGGATGGAGCAGCCACAGCTGCTCTGGGCACCCTGTACCAGGGCCTCACCACCCTCACAGGGAAGAATTTCTTCCCAATATTCCATCTAACCCTGCCATCTGCCAGTGGGAAGCCACTCCCTCTTGTCCTGTCAGAAATGCCACAGAAGATGTAAAGAAGATGGACACGGGATCACTGTAACCAGCCCTTTTGCCTTGTCAGCTTTGACACAAATACTGACCTTCTTCCTGTCATCCTTCCGGTCAAATGCACACTGCTGCTTGCACTGCTCACACGAGTGAGGAGGGCCATACTTCTTCTCTGAGTTGGTGCAACGCTGGCACTTGTTTCCAATAAAGGCTGCTATGATGTTGCAGTATTGGCAGGGTTTTGGCTTTAAAAAATAAGAACAACTGCTACAGTCTTCTAACTACAATAGTACACTGCTTAATCCCATTCTCCCAAACTTCTATTTCCTTATTCTACGCAGATCATAATGCTGATCCAGGAGACAAATCCCTGGTCTTCAGCTAAGTGTATTTAGCCATGGCACTCAGACCATTTATCAGGTGCTGTGAAATCTTTAGAAAAATGTCTAACACCAAAATAGAACCAATCAAAATCTCTATTTCAGATTTCAGACAAGCAGGAAATAAAGATTTATCATTGTTTCCTGCAGCAATCTCAGTCTGTGTAAGCACAGTCTTGTTTCTACTGGGTATCGAACAGACCATTTCCTGGCTTCAAACAATGCAAAGTTCTTTTTTGTGCTAAAAGAAGAGAAAAAGTCAAAGCTTCACGCTTGAGTGACCCATATTATTGGTCAGTCATGCTCTAACAGCTGAGCCAGTCCATAAACTGCTCTGGGATTTCAGCAGGATAAAGACAAGAGAGGTGAAAGGAAGAGAGGCTGGAGAGGCTGAGCCTCCCTCACTTACTGTGCCATAGAGCTTCACATTCTGAGCACACTTCTTGCATATCGTGTTGGTTTTGCTGTTAAAAAGAACAGATCATTCTATTAACATATGCCAAAAGAAAATGAAATCTCTGTGTTTAGCATGCCTGGTTCAGATCCCAGGGTCCCTGCTTAGGATCCCAGCCTCCCCTCGGCTCTGTTTCTGGTGATGAGGCTGGATTCAACCTCTCTAGGGACTCAGACACCAAAGTGCTTTTCCTATTCCCATCTGGCTGAGGATAAATGGCCAAAAAGTAGCATTACTAGAAGGAATCTTTTAACTAAGGCATCCCCAGATGACATCAGGTTTTTGTCCATACAAACATAGGATTTGATCACTGACTAATTGGCAGCGTGAGTGATCCAACATCAGGGCAATCTCCACTCTGGAGGTCAAAGCAGGAAAGGACAGAGGTATATTTGTCCAACAAACATAGGAAGGAACACCTCACACAACAGCCACACAGCCCTGGGTTTACCAATTCTCCCTCTGACAGCTCCACAACTCGTCAAAAAAGACAAAAAAGACTTATCAAAAGACAAGAACCCAGCTAAAGGACACACAGTAGGAAATAAATGTTGGATACCAGACATCAGGTAAGAGAAAACTCATAGGAAGATGCACCCAGATCTCTCCCTGGAACGTGCATCTGAGTTCTGACTGAAAAAAATCCAAGCAAATGGTGTAATCCAAGTGCACTACAGCCACTCTAACTTGCCCAGCACCTTTGGAGGTGGCCAAAGGTCCCCCAAGTCTTCCACAGCAACAATCTACAGGTTAAGGCTCAGTCATTGAAGGTGAAGCATTTATAGCTCCCCAAGTGTGATCGTTCTACACAAACCCTGCATCTTTCCAGTTCAGCAAGCATTTACCTTTCCTGCTGGAATTCAGTCCTGCAGTAAGTGCATTTAACAATGGGATGAGCAATCCGGCACTCCTGCAACAATAAAAGTGTTTCATAAGGTACAGTGCTGCCCCCCAAATCCCAGATCTCCTGCTGCCCTCCACTCCCACACACCTGCAAACACTTCCTCCCTGCACAGTCATGCTGAGAGAAGAGGAAGGGTGATGGGAATGGCATGTGTCACAGGTGAGCCAAGCACGAACTGAACCAGGGCTCATTTGTGCCTCACACCCAGAGAGCAGGGTCACGGGGTGGCCCCGGCTCCCAGGGCAGGAACACATAGCTCTACCCCAGGCATTCACCAGCTTCCTGTACATCTGGCTGTGCTCTCCTCCCAGCCTCCCCAGATTCCCCCACGTTTATGTGCTTTGTCCCAGCCTCAGTGATCCCAGGCTACTCCAGTTCCTACCCTGTGTTCCCTATTTCATCCATGATCTTTTTCTTCCCCAGCTCCTCAGACCATCCTCAAAACCCACCTTACTCCTTTCAAGATACCATCAGACCTCCTGTAAATGTCCCCAGATCCTGCCAGGCCTTTGCTCAGGAACAGCTCCCACCTCCCCTCTATTCCCCACAACAACCCCATAACTTCCACTCAAACACCCTCCAAATACTCCCAGCACCTCCAAACTGCCTCAGCTCCGCTAAACAGCCTTTCAAGACATTCCCTTAACAGCCCCTAGGCTTTAGCCCCATGCTCCAGCCCCTTTGAAACCTCCCAGGCCCTCATCTTCACTTTTCCACTGCACACCCACAGATCCCAAACAGACACCTAAAGGCTCCAGTCTTCATAAATGCTCCCAAGATCTCCCCACAAACGGGCACCAAATTATCCTCAGTCCCTCTAAGAGCCCCCAGACCCCTTATAAACACTCCCTTGCTTGGTCTCCCTCACAAACAATGCTCCAGAAGGCCCTCAGATCCCTCCCAAATCTCCTCACAGATCACCCCTCACTTCCCGCATGGCCCCCCTGAGACTCCTCTCCCATCAGCGTCGTCCCAGATTAGCCCCCATAAGCCCCCTCAGAGTCCGCCCCCAGCCCCTCTCCTGGACCTTGCAGAGCTGCTGGCCCTGGCTGAGCGCCTCGAAGGGGAAGCGCTGGTGGCACTTGGTGCAGGCGTACAGCGCCGCCATCCCGCCGCTCCGCTGACAGGCGCGGCCGGCCCGCCCGGACCGAACGGCACCGCCTTCTCCTGCCGCCCATTGGCTGCGCGCCGCATCATTCACGCCTCAGACACTTTTTATTGGTGACTGTGTCATCACTCACAGAGGCGGGGCGGGGCGCGCTGGGCAAGCGTTAACGTCACGGGGGACGCGGTGACGCAGCCGCTCGGCCCCGCGTGACGCGGCACGAGGGGGAGGTCGCGCGAGATCGCGATCGGAGAAGGGGGCGGGGACTGGGAGAAGGGGCGGGGACTGGGAGAAGGGGCGGGGACTGGGGGAAGGGGCGGGGACTGGGGGAAGGGGCGGGGACTGGGGGAAGGGGGCGGGGACTGGGGGAAGGGGGCGGGGACTGGGAGAAGGGGGCGGGGACTGGGAGAAGGGGGCGGGGACTGGGAGAAGGGGCGGGGACTGGGAGAAGGGGCGGGGACTGGAAGAAGGGGCGGGGACTGGAAGAAGGGGCGGGGACTGGAAGAAGGGGCGGGGACTGGGGGAAGGGGCGGGGATTGGGAGAAGGGGCGGGGACTGGGAGAAGGGGCGGGGACTGGGAGAAGGGGCGGGGACAGGACAGGGTCGGAGATGGCCCGGGGAACGGACAGGACTGGGCTGAAGTGGGCCAAGGCTGGGAAAACAGACTGAGCTGGGCTGAGCCAGGACAGTGCTAGGAGGAGGAGCTGAGCTGCGCCAGGCCGGGGTTGGAGCTGGGTCGAGGAGAAGAGCTGAGGGCAGGGTGAAAGGCGTGGTTGCAGGGCTAAAGCGGGACAAGGTGAAAGCGAGATCCACGGCTGGCCTATGAGAGGGGAGCGGAGCTGGGTTAGGGCTGGGCTGGGCTGGGGACATGAGCTGCTGCAGGGAGGGAAGGTCTCTGTGGAGGTGGGTAAGGAGGGTCAGGACTGGAGGGAGGAAGGAAGGAAGAGAGCAGAGGAAGGTGGGGAGGAAGAGGAGGAGAAGTTGTCTCTGCCCTGAGAATGGAGGGTGAGAAGGAGCAGAGCCACCCGCTCTAGGGAGGGCTGGGGACACCAGCAGGGTAGTGGGCATATTGTGGCTGGAGGCTTGAGAAAAAGAGAATGGGAGGAGGAGAGAACGAGGCAGGAGGTTGTGTCTGCAGGGAAAAGAAAACTTTGATGTGAACGTGCTTCCCCTTTGCTCTGACTCCAGCAGCTGCAGCTGCTCATCCACAAGTTCCAGGCACAGCCGTGGCTGATTTCATGGGTGAATCAGCTTCCAGTGGGGAGAAGGGTCACAGCAAACTGCAGCTCCCTGTGCTTACACCGCAGCTTGGGAGCAGCTCCAGGTGGGAATACGGAAAAGATCTGTCCCCGTTTCATTTGGGGAATGAGGTTGGGCTCAAGCTGCTGCAGCTAGGACAAATCATACCCTGCCCATACGCAATAATTGTTCTTTTTTTCCCCCATCAAGTAGTTGTCATTTTGTGCAGCATGACAGAGAGCAGGTGCTTTGAGAAATGGGGGAAATTAAGGCATTTTGGTGTTAAAAGTTCACTCTAAATCCAAGATGGACTGAGCAAAAGGCAGTAACTACTCACAGTTGTGTGATCTGCTCCATTTGCTCGACATTCCTGTGCTCATACACCCTTCCCTCGTTCTCAGACCTTAAAGGATACCTTGAAATCTGTGGAAAACTTCTATTCTTACCATTTTTTTTTTCCTACACCAGATGACAGAGTATTCCCAGTCCTGGCTGGTGCAAGTGGTGAAGCTGAAATCTGAGCTGCTCAGGCTTTCCCAAGGACTGGGGGAGTGTCTTGGGTTTTTAGCTTGGCTGCGTGGGTGTGCATAATGAACCGGAATTCTGCCGTGCTTGGCTACCTCGGGGACTCGTTTTAATCACCGGGCAAATGTGCTGTGTGTAGGAGAAATACTTAATTTCATGACATTAGTTGCATTGTGCTGGATGCCGGGTTGTGATTGGGAAATGTCCGTCGGTGGGAAGCAGGAGGCAGAGCTCGGCAGAGCCGGCGGATGGCTGGGAACAAACCCTTCCTCGCTGCTCAGGGGCTGCCGTCCGTCAGGGGAGGGTTTTGTGGGATGAGGAGGTGGAGGACTGGGGATGCTCAGATTTTGGGGTTTGACAGCGCACCTGGAGAAGGGCAACACCGCCTGCACTCTGTTACAGTAAATAAAGGAATCCTGAAAGCGTTTGAGTTGGAAGGCACCTTAAAGACCACCCAGTTCCACCCCCTGCCATGGACAGGGACACCTTCCACTGTCCCAGGCTGCTCCAAGCCCTGTCAAACCTGGCCTTGGACACTGCCAGGGATAAGGCTGTTCTGGACACCCTGTGCCAGGGCCTCACCACCATCACAAGGAAGAATTTTTTCCTAACATGACATCTAACCTTACCCTTTTTTAGTTTGAATCAATTCCCCCTTATCCTATCAATTAAAACCTAAAAGTCGAGGTGTGGGGAGTATGGAGTGGCAAATACCTGAGGCTGAAGGAAAAGGAATAGTTCGGTTTGAGAACGTGAACAACAAACCTGCCAGAGCAGTCACGGGTGCCAAGGGAGAAGTATTTGGCTGAGGAAGAGAGTTTGTAAAGCTGCTACTGAAGGAAGTGTGAGAAGAAACGCTTGGAAAGCCGCTGCCTCGGTGATTTTCCAGCAGAGCCGCACTGGCAGCAAAGCAGCTTCAAGCCTTCAGAGTTTAGAAGGCTGTTCAGATTTATCAGATGCACCCTTTCACTGTGGAATGGTTTGGGTTGGAAGGAGTCGTAAAGGTTATCGCACTCTAATGCCCTGCCATGGGCAGGGACATCTGTGCCCCAAAACCCTTTGGTTACCGTGTAAGATAGCAAAAGGCTCCTCTGGATCATGATCTTCGCCATCCTAAAATCTCAGGGTTTTATGTAAAGCACGTCCTTCCCCTTCATGGACCACCTGGTTCTGTCCTGGGGAGACTGAGACCCCCCCAGGAGCCCCGTTCCCCCAGCATAGGGGTACTACTGTGAGCCCTCCCTCAGCCCCTCTGGGTCGCCTGGAGCAGTTGGGAGCAACTGGGTTGCCAAAGCAAGTTTAATTCAGCTGCTGTTCCTTGACACCGTCTGTGGTTCTCTGTAAATCACTAACAGATAATAATTTCATATTCTGGCTCTGCGTATCCCCCGCCTGCTGAATAATTACCTTGTTTTGTGCAAGCCGTGAGAGGTTTTCACAGATAATTCATCCAGCAGGGAAAGGCAGCCAGATTTTGGGCTGGAGCACATTTTCTGGCCACCTGGCATTGCTGCACAGAGGTCTGTGCCGGAGCGCTGCTGCCTCCGGAGGGAAATGCCGTATCCAGGACAGCCGAGGGCAGGGCTAAAAACCAAACCCAGATGAAATCCCAGCCGCCCTTCCTTGGAGAATAATTTAGCTTGGCAAACTCAGCCCACCCTGAGTTTCTGGATGTGTGGACAGATTGATCCCACAGATCTGGATGCTCTCACCCACAGAGGAGCTGTTTCACTGGAAACAGAGTTCCTCCCAGGAGCTGTTTGTGGTGGTGACCTCTGTCTTGCCTCATTCTCATGTCCTGCCTGGCCTTGGGTGGGTGGGTTGGAGCCCACATGGAGCTAAGATTGCTCCCTGGTTGCCATCGCTATCACAGGGTTGAGTTGATACAGGGCAGGAGGAGAAAGGATCATCCCTGTGCCAGTTTAAGTGCCTGAGCACCAACCTCCTGGTTGTCAGATGCCAAAAAGGGGCAGCTGAACAAAGAGGAGGCTCTGAAGGAGTGGGGATCATGACAAACATCTAATAGAGGATGGGGGCAGGACTGGAAGCCGACCACTGAGGGCTACCACCGGACCTGACCTCAAGAGACTTCCCAAACCACCCCAAAGATTAAGAAGAAGATGAGGTTTTCAAGGTGAGATATGGAAAGTGGGACCCAAATCCTCTCAGCTTCCACTCTGAACAGTGCTCACTCCGTTAAACACCAATATTTCACTACCAAGGTATCAGATTTGGGGAGTTTCCTGCAAGGTGCCTCTTCCAAAGGAAACCTTAAATGCAGAGCTTCAGGCCAACTTTGCTTCCAATAAATAGCAGGGTTCAGAGTGGCTGTGCTTTGCTGTGCTCTGCAAAACTTGGAGCTGCTCTGAGGTTTGGGTGTCCAGGGAAGTCTGGAGGTCACAGCTCAGCTGGGCTGGGAGCCAGAACCTACATCTGGCTCTGCAAACAGCAAACCTTCCTTCAGGTATGTCCTTTCTTATTTTTTCCTTTTTCAAATATAGTAAGTAGATAGGTTTTTTAAGTTCCCAGCCATCCCTGCACTCAGGACTGGAATATCCCTAATTCCATGAATGCAAAATTTCACTAAATGCTTCCTGGGGATACAAAACCTCCAGCTCTCAAAGCCACCTCTGTGTTCAGCAGCAAATTCAGGACCTATCCAAAGGGAGCCTGAAAGTCACGGTTCCCTGAAAGTCAAAGCATGTTTTATTGACTGCAGTCAAGAGAATCAAAGATCTGGAGACCTAGACTCCCACGGAATAAACCACATTATTCCTGTGCAGTGATCATTCCTCTCCCAGACATGAATTCCAGCCAGCCTCCCTGCTGGGAATGATTAAAGACCCCTTCAACAATCAGCAAATTGTCAAATAAGCAGGTGAACAAGTGGAAGAAAACAAGGGAATATGATGACCTGCCACCACTGATGAGAGCAGTTGTGTCACCTGGAGGGAAGTGCAGCTCCCTAGGTGCTGCCCATCCCTGCAGAGGTGCCTCCTGCCACAGGGATGTGCCAGCAAAGATGGGAAACTACCAGGGTCAGGGCAGGGAGAACTTTCCACCCTGTTTTAGTGTCCTTGTGCGCTGATCCTGCTCTCCAGGATGGCTTGAGCCCAAATCCAGAGCACCCAGCTGAGCCACAGCTTAACAGGGGAGCAGCCCCAGGGAGTGAAGGTGCCTGGCTGGTGGCATTGGCAAACACCCCGGTGACAAAGTCCCCACCCGCAGCCACAACAGGCACTTGGGCAGTGGGGCACAGGGTGGAGGCCTTCCCCCTCCTCAACACCCCATGCCAGGAATTTCCCGTCTCAGCAGAAATCCCCAGAGTTGTTTGTGCTCCACCTCAGAGCTGGAAGAGCCGCTCCCCTCACCTCGGGTGTCTGGGACTGGCTGTGAGAGCTAGCTGGCTCTACCGGGCAGGATTGTCCCCTCCCCAGGAGGCCACTAGGGTCCCACAGGACCCAGAAAACCAGGCTGGGGACAGGGATCTGTACAGGATGTGTCCGTGGGGCACCACTGTGTGGGCAGCAATTGAATCCGTGCTGTAGAAGCCATCCAGTATTTTTCCAGTGTCTTTATTGGCAAGCCCAGTGCCGTGTCCCTGTCCTGCCCTGTGTCCAGCACTGAATGGGCCTGTCCCACTCTGTCCCCTGCTTCCTGATGGTTCCACTGAAGGGCCTGACCCAGGGCTGAGTGCTGAGAATGTCTCCCAGAGCTCTCCCTGCAAAGCCAGGGTGGCTCAGGCCAGGATGGGGTAGGTGGCCTCAGTGGCCACACCACAGTTGTTGTCCTTCATGGCCATAAGGATGTAGCCGTCATTGCCCCAATATGTGGACCAGGAGTTCTTGATGAGCCAGTAGGTCTCTCCCTGCAGGACTCCATAGCCCACAGCCAGCACCGCATGGTCCAGTGATCCCGGTGTGTTGTCTGCAGGGAATGGCATGGGACAGGGCTCACTTGAAGAGCACCCCTGTCTGGGGACTATCCCTGGCTGGTGAGCATCCTTGTCCAGAGAGTATCCCTTCCCAGAGACCATCCCTGCCTGGAGAAGATCCCTGTCCAGTAATCCCTGTCCAGAGGACGTCCCAGTCTGGACAGCATCCCTGCTCCCTGGGCTACCCCAAGTGCTGCAGAGGACTTCAGGGTTCCTCCCCTCCACCCTTCCCTTGACCAAAAAGATGGGACCTAGGTGCTCTGGCATCTCCTTGGGCACCCAGGACCTCCCATGCCCCTGTGCTGCTAGTCTCACCACATTTGGGCTCATAGTAGATGCCGTTGGAGTAGAAGGAGAAGGTCTTGTGCGAGGCGTCGATGCTGACAGCCACGGGGCCATGCTTGTAGATGGCAGCTTTGAGCGCCGTGATGTTGCCTGAGGTGACGTTGACGTAGCCCGTGATCTTGGCCAGCATCTCAGACTGGTTGTAGTGGCACAAGCCATTCTGCACCCCAGGGGACACACACTGTTATCAGGATCCCCAGGATCCCTTGCTGAGACCCTGCCTGACCCTGCAAATGCAGGGAGTGATCTGGAATTTGGGCTGTGAGAGCATCCTGGCTCTGACTCCACCGTCCTCCCAAGCCCGACTGGGCTTTTCCCAGTTGCTCAAGGACACAACATGGGGACCTGGCTCTCTACCAAAAGGCCTGGAGGGCTGTTGCCTGCATCGTGCTGCCACATCCCCATCCCCAGGCAGTTTTTCTCCGTCCCTGGATACCCCAGGGTATGGAGTGACTCATGGCACCACACACAGGTGGAGGAGCCTTGTCCCTGTTTTGCAAGAAGAGAAGGTGAGGGACATGGTGACAAAACCACCCGGATGAGCCCTGGGGCTTGGCTTTGGCAGTACTGTGAACTACAGAAGCCTGGTGCCTTGGGGACGAGGTGACATCCTCATCTCCAGAGCCTCTTACTGCCTCTGACTCATCTAGGTTGGTCCCACCATGTCTTTAAAGCCCCAAGATGTTGGGAAGGTCATCAAGGACAAGGGGCCACCCTCACCTGCCCCTTGTAGGAGCCATAGGACTCGGTGCTGGCAATGCCCCCGTGCTTTTTGATCCACTCGTAGGCTCGCCACTCCTCGCCCCCGTCACAGGCATAGTTCCCAAAGCCCCAGGAGCAGTCAATGAGGACTTGTTGGGACAGGGGGGTCAGCACACCGGTCTGTGGGGGGGACACAGTGCAGGGATGGGGACAGGCACCCTCTAGGTGCCCCTTCCACCCTGTGGGACACAGCCCTGCTCCCACCTTGAGGAAGAGGGCACCTTCCATGGCTCCTGTTGTAGCAAAGCTCCAGCACGACCCACAGACAGCCTGATCCTTCACGGGGGTGACAGCGCCTGGGGACAACAGAGCAGAGGATGAGAAACTGAGTTGACACCGAGGGATGGAGGCAGGTGGAAGGGAAACTGAGGCAAGAACTGAGGTCCAGAGGCAGCACAGGCAGACACCTTCCACTATAGCAGGCTGCTCCAAGCCCTGTCCAACCTGGCCTTGGACAGCCACAGGTTCTCTGTACAGTCTGCTCCAATGTGTCACCAACCTCACAGATGTGCACCCCAAGGGACAGCCCACAGGCTCCCTAGTGTAGTGATGGGGAGCAGGGGACCTCTGTGGGACTCAGCACAGGCCTGGTGAGGAGCGCTCACCCCCGGAGCGCCCCAGTGTCCCCCCGACCCCACACGTACCATACATGCGCCAGTCAAGGCTCTCGGGCAGGATGATGCCGCTGTAGAGCTCCGTGGGGAAGGGCAGCCCGTTGTTGGGGGTGCCGCTGCAGCGGCGGCCGCGCAGCGCTGCCAGTTCCTGCGGCGTGCGGTCGGCCAGGTGGTTCAGGGCCAGCGTGTAGGGGAGCGCGGCGCGGTTCCGCGAGTGCACAAACCTGCCACCGTGGTGGGGACAGCACCAGCTGGCACTGCCACCACCTCCTCGGTGTGAGGAGCACGCCCAGAGGGTCGTTATCCCCCCGCCTGCCTGTACCTCATGTTGTGCACGAAGATGCTCTGCCGGTGCTCCAGCTCCCGCACGGAGCTGTAGCGCCGCCCCATCTGCCGGCGGTAGTCGTGGAACACCTCGTGTGCCCAGGGCCGCTGCTGCCCCACCAGGTCCTCCATGGGGTTTGCCAGCACGCGTTGCTCCGGCCCGTTCCCCGGCAGCACCCCACACTTGGTCTCTGGGGACCAAAGGGAGGACAGTGTCAGCCCGAGCCCCGCAGACAGGATGGGGGGACCCTCCTTGGCTCACCGTTGACAGGGAGGTCGAAGACGGAGGGGGGGTAGCTGTTGTCGAACTCAGTGTAGGCGATTTCATACTTGTCGTAGTGGGACCCCAGCAGGCTGTTGTACCCCTGCATCTCGTAGTGCACGGGGGCCACCCCACAGCTGGAGTTGGTCACCCACAGGGTGTAGACATTCTTCTTCTGCGCCCAGCGGGTGACATTCTGCCACACGGCGCAGTACCGGCCCTCGTAGTACTCCTCCCGCAGGAACTGGGGGGAAAACGGCCTCAGGGAGGGGACCCCAACCTCCCCCAGGCATCTGCTGCCCATCCAGCCCCTTTGCACACACCAGGCTCTCCAGCTGGGTCCAGTGGCTCCTTGGCCATTTGCACACAGCCACGCGTGGGACAGAAATTGGGGCAAGGACTTGGAGTGCAACACAGGGCAGACCCCCCTGTGTGGCTCAGCGGGGCCCTGGGGACACTCCACTGTGCACAGCACTGTGCACCCATAGCAGGGGGTCTGGCTGCACCATTTTCCAAAAACCTGAAAAGATTTCAGGTTTTTCCTGCATGATTCCAAGCGCTTGCCATGCAGGCATGTGTCCAGCTCAGTGACAACCTGCTGTCCCCACTGCTCACGTGCTGTGCCCAGCCCTGAAGCAGGCTGGGGCCAGCAGGAGCTAAGCTGCCGTGCAGAGACTTGCCCAAACGACGCTGAAATGCCAGCGTTTGTGTGGGATGTGACACGTCCCAACACGGCTGCTGGAGTTGGGAAGGGAGCCAGGAGTCCGGCCCCAATCCGGGTGGGGAAGTGACCCTCCCTGCACCCTGGGGTGTGGGGACCTGTCCTGGCCGGTCCCAGCACCCTGCAGCCCTCGGACAGAGAGGAGCATCTCCCAGCACTCCCTCCCACAGCCTGGAGATGCTTTGGGAGGCAGGTCAGATCCAGGCTCTGAGGTTTCTCACCTTAAAGCCCCTCATGCTGGGGAAGACACTCTGAGCCGTGACCACGTCCTCCTTGGAGCCGGGCAACTGGAAGCACTTCCTGGCATTCACCTCCTTCTCGGTCGTCTCTGGTGTGATCTTGTACCTCATCCCATAGGGCTTCACTGCTGCCAGCTGGTAGGTTATCACCTCCCCTGTGCCAGGGAAAGGGAAACTGAGGCACAGAAGTCCTGCTGAGGCAGGGGAGGTGCAGCTGGAGCAGCTGGGTGCCCAGTTCTTACCTCCATAATACTGGATCCGGCTCTTGTTCCCTGTCAAGTTGTACCAGGCTTCAAAGGGCTCCTCGATCTCAGCGTAGGGCAGCTTAATGACCCCTGTGAGCCCCAGCACAGGACACAGGTGAGCCCCAAAGCCTCAGCACCCCGACGTCCCTCCCTGAGCGCCCCCCAGAGTCTGCAGACCCACAGCTGACCAAGACAGTGCCCCCATGGGTGATGGGTCAGGAAGAGGCACTCGGGGGTGGGAACCTGCCCCAGTCTGGCGCTGGGACAGCCTGGTCCCACCCGGTGCTGAACATCTTCTGCTTCCCCCCACCGCAGGGGGCTGCGGGGTCCCATTACCTCGGACATGGTAGATGGAGCCAAACTGAGGGGGTGGGCGGGAGAGCCCATCGTCCTGTCCTGAAAGGCAGACAGGGACAGGGTGAGGGGGGCTCTGTGTGTCCCCCCCCAGCTGAGAAGGGGATGGGAGGCTGCCAGGCCAGTGCTCCCCTTCCCTGCAGCCTGAGGCTTCCCTGCTTGGCCAAAAGAGCTCCCTGAGCCCACCCAAAGGCACATCCAAGGGACGCTGAGGCACTGAAACCCTCCCAGGGTCAGCATCATGCCACAGCCTGCTGTGACACTGCAGCAAGCCCCAGGGAACCCCAGTTCCTGGGTGACTGTTGGGCTGATGCCCCCGTGTCACCCCCAGCACTGGTGGCCCTGGCTTTGAATGTTTCCAAGCTGGGACCCAGCCAAGCTGTCTCCAACACACAGGACATGGGTGAGAGGGGCCAGGGGCCTTACTGGTTCTGCCTGGCATCTTCCAGTGACCTCCCCAGCCTCCCTCCGGGCTCCCAGCTTGTGCAACCCCACGCCAACACAACTGCTGGGAACGAGCCCTTCCCTCCCTCAACATCTTCCTCCTCGCCGGGAGCAACCGTCAGCACCTGCCCGGACCCAGGCACCTGCCCAGGCCGGGACAGCTGGGAGCAGACCTGCCCCCAACCCTCGGGGAGGCGGGGACGAGCAGAAAACCCCCCCGTCGCTCGAGGATACGAGAGGAACTACACTCACCTGTTAGGATGTGAGATGAGAAAAGAAGGGACGTTGGGTTTGGGTTCAGGGTTTAAATAGGGTTTGGATGTTGACTAGGGATTTGGGGACAAGGTTAACAATCCTTTGACCCCATTGGCCAAGCCAGAAGTCCATCACAGCAAGGAATGTGAAAATAATTTACTTTGTTTTTGTTATTACAACGTGTGAGAACTCTCCAGTCCAAGAATGAAAACATCAGAAGGCCGAAAAACCAGGCGACACCCCCCTGCACTCCAGGCTGTGCCGAGGGTACCCATCACACACCATCTCTGGGCACCCACACAGTGTCAGGGTCGGGGGAACAGGAATGGGTGCAGCCACCTCCCAACCCTGCTCGCCTTTGTGGATGCCCAGAAAGGGGGTCCCACGAGGCCATGGTCGCCCTGCCACCCCCGCCCCTCACACTTAGCTGCCCTGCCTGGTTGAGTTAAACCCCTTGGGTTAAAGCCTCCATTTAGTCCTATTTTCACGCCCCCAGCCCCACCAAGCCCTCAAGGCACGTCCCCCCTGGCCTCTTTGCCACCCACCCCAGCTGTGTCTTGGAGGAACTGCAAACTTCAGGGCCCAACAAGCAATAAAACCACTTCCCCAGACTCAAACCTCCCCTGCGCTACAGGGGGAGGAGATCTGGTGTGGGGCTCCCCATCTCCCTCCCATGCTCGGGGTGTCCCCAGAGGCGACCGTGCCCGGCTGGGGTCAGACTCACCCCGGACGGCGATGCAGAGTGCAGAGGCCACGAGCCAGCGGAGAGAGCCCATCCCGGCTGCCGCCCGGCGCCGCCTGCTCGGCTTTCAGCTGGAGCCGGCGGCGGCGAAACCCGGCCGAGCCAATGCAGAAGTCGGGGCCCTCCCTGGAGGAGGGAAGGGACCGGCATCATGTGGTGCCTGGCGGGGGGACGGGCACCCCGGGTGCTCGGCGGGGAGAGCGTGTCCCGGCAGGGCCCCGTGGAGGGAGATGGAGCAACGCCGGGCGCTGCGGGGAATGAGAGGTGCGGCATGAACCCCAAAATGCCTCAGGCAGCATTCGGGTGGATGCGCCGTGGATCTGTGGGACTCCCCCCAAGCTGGGGTCCACCAGGCTTCCTTCCCCCTTAGGATGAGTCGGAGGTGACAAAAATTAAGGGTGACATCAGTCTGGGGAGCAGGTCCCCAGCCTGGTGTGAGCCTCACGCCCCCGTGAGAACATTGAAGGAAACATTGAAGGCGGACTCGCTGTCACAGAGGAAAGAGGTCACCTCGTGGGGGTTAAGTGCAGGGCGAGAAGGAAGGCTCTGGAGGGACGGGAAGGATCCCACTCCAGCCCAGCTGGGTGAGAGGACAGTGTGGCAGAGCTGGGTCAGGGCCAGCTCCAGGAGGGCTCAGAGAGGATGCAAAGGCGCCTCAGACAGTTCTGGGGAGGCTCTGAGAGGGTACAGGGGAGCTAAGACAGGGTGCAGGGGCACTCAGACTGGGGTCTGGGTGGCTTATCCCAATCCCAGAGCTCACTGAAGTTTGTGGGTTGGTGTGACCAATGCCAAATCCTTATCTGGACAAGGGGTTAATAAGGGGTCCGATGTCAAGTGGGCAATCCATGGACAGACGACTGGCTTGAGCCACATAAGAGCTGCACTCCGTCTTGGGGGGACACGTGGGACACCCTTGGAACACAACCCAGAGCTACCTGCCATTCTCCAGGCGTGGGGGCTGTTCACTCCCCCTCCACGGATCTGCCCTGCCCCTGAGAGCCCGTGCCAGCAGAACACCTGCTGTGTGTGTCCTGCCACCAGACGGGCACCTTGCCCCTGTCCCTTGCAAGGCCACAGCGCTCTGTGCGCAGTTTGGTGTCCCTTTGCTGTCCCCTGCCCGGGGACGCTCCTTCGGGGGACTCAGGGAGGCAGTGCCGGGCTTTGGGGACAGCCCCAAGGCGCACTCACCCGTAAATCCCAGCAGGCAGAGCCTGGGAATCCACGCCAGTGCCTCCTTGTGCTGCTGGGGACCAGAGAGCCCCTGATGCGTGTTCCCTGCCGTACCATCCCCACGGGCAGGCTGTGGTCCCTAGGAGCGCGCCGAGGTGATCCGGGGGTGATCCAGCAGCCGGCTGGGCTGGCTGGTACAATGAACCATTGCTGCGAGCGCGGGGAGGAAGGGGGGGCGAGGGGAGGGGAAGCTCTTGCTCGGCTGCCAGAGACGCCGAAGAGACAGGGGAAGCTCACGGCCGGGCGCTCCCGCTCTCCCACGCTGCCGCCCCGGGCCGCCAGCGCCGGGCGAGGCGGGGGCTGCCGTGGTTGCCCAGCCGGTGGTCCCGTCGGGAGCCCCGAGGGAGCGGGGGGGTCCATGCCAGGCGGAGCAGAAGGGCTGACGGTAGGAGGTACGTGTGCTGTGTGGTGCGGGGTGGTGGGGGGCTCACCCCTGTGGGAGCAAGGAGGTCTGTTAATCCCCTTGCCGTGTTCTGCTGAGAGATGCCCCCTCCGTGTGTGGGGCGGCTCTGGCTGCCGGGTGGGACAGGCACTGGTCTGTGGGGACAGAGGGTCCCGTGACACTGGTGGGGTCTGTTGGGGGGCTGCCCTTCCTCTGCCCTCACTGCTTCCCTGGGAAATGCCGGAGGGTGAGAGGAGACCCCATCCTCGCCGTCCTGGGGGGCAGCAGGTCAGCGGGTGGCTGCGGTGTGCGTGTGAAGGTCTGGGGGCACCCACGAGCTACAGCTCACCTTCCCGGCGCTAACGGGTGGTGACACCACGTCGGGAGCCTGCGGAGCCTCACCCGTGCCGGACCCGCACTCTGGGGAGGGGACAGCACACGGCATCCTGGGGGGGACACACACCTGTCCCTGCAGGTGCCCGCGGGGTGCCAGCCCAGCCGGCGTTCCGGGCCGATGCTGGAGGTCGAGCTTTCCGTGGCCGGGGCTGGGGGAACTGTAGGGGCTCAGGCCCGGGCCGGAGCGGATGCTCCCCCCGCTCCCTGCAGCTCTGCTTCGTCCCTGATCCTTGGTGTGTCCCAAGGAGGGACAGGAACTCGCTGCTTCCTGCCCTGCACAATTCCCTCCCCACCCCGCTCCTCCCGGGACATTGTATTTGGAGCCCTGGCTGGCTCCCTCCCTCCGCCCCTGCAGCCCCTTGGATCCGGGAATTGCTCTTCTTCCAGCGGAAATCCTGCTTTCCCAGCCAGCGATGGGGCTGGAAGCCTGGAGAAGGGGGCCTCCCTCTCTACTGAGCATCTTCTGCCAGGGAGGGGGGCAAGGGGACCCCTCTGTCGTGGGTCTGGTGGCTGAGAGGTGGGCTTGTGGAGAAGATCACTTTTGAGGGTTGTCAAGTCCTTCCTTTTTCATCCCAGAGAATAGCCCTGCTTGTGGGCATGCAGGGGATAGGGTGTCATCCCTCCTTGCACCCCTTGTTTTGGAGTATCTGCTCTCACTGGGAGCCAAAGGGGACTCACCAGACACTGGGTGAACTGGGAGGACTGGAGCTGGAGCAGGGCTCCATCTCCAGGTATCATCTGGGCAAACTTGGGGCTGGGGGCAGAAGGAAAGGGGCAGGGACACTCCACCATCTGCCACAGATCTGGAACAAGGAGCAGATGGGGAAGGCCGATATGGCCTCTTGTCGCCTCCCCAGGTCTGTGGGGTTCTGGACATGGGATGGGGACACAGCTCCAGGTCAAGGGTCCTAATGAGCCATCTTCCCCTTCTGTGCTGCAGCTACCTCATGCCTAGGTTTCCCTGCTGGACCAGGGAGCTCCAGAGCTGCAGGATGACAGAGGAACCTTGGCAGCACCAGGCTGGGCTGTGCAGCCCTCTCAGTTCCTCTTCCCAGGGAGCGGGAGCCAGGTCACCAGAGAGCAATGCAGGGTGACAGTGAGGGACAAGGCATGGGAGCATTCAGGATACCCAGGGGGCTGCAGCCTTGCTGTCATCCCTGCCTGACCCCCCAGCTGCCACCATGCCCAGGGCTCAAGGTCCTGGTGGTCCTGTGGCCCCTTGACAGCCACAGCACCATCCCCTTCCTCCCCCCTACCCCACACTGTGCTCCTGCTGCTTCCTCTTCCCACTGCACAGCTGCTGTGTGAGTTCCTCTGGCAGCAACCTCCTGCCCAGGGGGGTTGTGGTCCCCTCAGCCTGGCAAATGCCACCATGGCTTGTTCCCACGGCACAGGGTGTGACATTCCCAGCACCCTCATATGGCTCCATGTGGCTGCATCCACCTAGAGCCTGAGTTCTCCGCTGTTATTATTCCCATGAGAGGAGTGGAGGCGGGGGATGGAGGTGACCCCAGGGGTATCTCGGCACTGTAGGTGTCCTGTGGGGTGCCAGTTGGGTGTGTAAGGGATACTGTGCCCCGAATAGGAGCTGGGGATGGGGCTGAGCTGCCCCGTGTCCCAGGGGCCAGGGGAGCAGATGGATGGGCAGTCAGGGATGTGGCTGCTCTATGCCCAGCCATGCCAGGCAGGACAGGGGTGATGAATTGGCCGGGTCTCAGCACAGGGCGGGACCTGGCAGCTCGTCTGGGACTGGTGCCGGGGGAGCTGGGGCGGGAAGGGCTCAGTTGCCATCTGCTCCCCAGCTCCAAGCAGCTCCTTTTTGGGAAAGCTGGAGCCAGACACCAGCGTGCAACCATCGGACACGGCACCAGCTGCGTCCCCTTCCCATGGACAGGGAGAGAGGATGGCTCTGGGACACCCAGGGATGAGCTCAGGGGGCTCTTGTGTGTGCAGGGAAGGGGAAGCCTGGGTGCAATGCTGCTGCACAGCACCTAAACCCTTGATGCTGTGATACTGGGGGGTTGCACTTGCCTGGAAGATGCTCCTCACCATCCCCATCCCTGCTGGCAGCTGTGGCAGTGGAGCTGCCACACCAATTCAGCAAAATGGGAAGTTTCTGAATGTGGTGGGTGGGTGATTCCCACCCAGGGGAGGCCAGGTTTGCGAGAGCCAGGCTTGTTCATCAGTTTAAATAGCCACTAATTATCATCAGGAATAAAATCCCCAACCACCCGAATTTCCTCAGATTTGGCAATGCTGCCCCACCGGCAACGGCTGCAGCCTTGCCACACCACCAGTGTGAAAAGCAGAGATGGAAGGGGAGAGCTGGGCTCTTTCCACCCCTACTGAGAGAGCAAAGGGAATCAATAAACATGATTGGGAAAACCTGCTTGAAACATTTCATCCACCCCAAACATTTGTCTCCTCCTGCTCACTGGAGTGCAGAAACCAGGACACCTTCCTGCTGCTTCCCTCTGCTCTCAGCTAGAGACAGAGTGACCTCTGGCATATTGCAGACTGGAGTGCTCTGCCCAGTGCAAACTGGGCAGACTGGTGTGAGTGGGTGCTCAGCAGCCAGGCAATGACAGGGCTGGGGATGGATGTCTCCTTACAGCCATGACAGGAGAGGTCCGATTTCCTCCTCCTCCTTCTCTGTGACACCTCCTCGCCACACGCGGCCGGAAGAGCCTGTGCTGACCACAGTGATGTGGGCAGGGACTTTCCTCCCCAAAACACCTACTCCCCACCAAACAGAGTGTGTAGGGATGGGGACACTTTGGGGGCTCCTTCTCACCAGGTCTGGCTCGCCTTCAGCCTCGGGGACGCAGATGCCCTGAAAGGACGTGAGCAGTGTGGTGAGGACACAGTGAGAGAAAAACCCACTTGAGGATGTGGTTTCAGCCCACACTGGGGTGTTGCAACCCTCGGAGGAGTGTTGCAGCTTCGTAGGGGTGCTGCAGACCATGCAGGTCATTTTAGCTCACCCTAAATGAGGGGGGTTGCAGCCTGTGAAGGGATCCTGTAGCCCGTGCACGGGTGTTATGGCTCATGCAAGGGTATTACAGCCCGTGCATGGCTACTTCACTCTGTGCAGGGGTGTTGTAACTTGTGCAGGGGTGTTACAGCCGATGCAAGTGGTGTTGCAGTCCATGTCACTGGTGTTGCAGCCCGTGTAGAGGTGTTATAGCCCATGGCAGGGGTGTTGCATCCTGTAATGGGGTGTTTCAATTTTATTTAGGAGTATTGTAGCCCTTGGCAGAAGTGTTTCAGCATGTGCAGGGGTGTTTCAGCCCTGGAAGGGGTATTTCAGTCCATGCAGAGGTGTTGCAGCCTGTCCAGGGGTATTTTATCCCATGGAGGGGTGTTGAAGCCCATGGCAAGGGTGTTTCAACCCATGCAAGGGTGTTGCCCCCCACCTGATGTCCTCCCTGCTGTCCACAGGTGACTCTTCTCCTCCCTGAAGTGACATGGAGCAGCTGAAGTGACCTGAGGAGCAGCCGCAGTGAGTGCAGCCACCTTGGAGCACCCACGGATGCCAGGGGGCCGTGGGGTCCCCTGGGCAGCACAGCCCTCCTTGCAGCAGTGCCACTGGCAGTGCCCATGGGGACCCCAGTGTCCCCCTGCTGTCCCGTGTGCTGAGCTGGGGGGTGGCAGGGTGCACCCCAGGGCCCCTCCCCAGGTGTGCACACTCATGTGCCCTGCCAGGGGGGCGCAGGGCTCACGGACCCTCTGTCCCACAGGCGGTGCCCAGGATGGGCTGTGTGCCCTGCAAAGAGAAGGGGGCTGGCAAAGGGCAGGCAGGGGGCGAGGGGGGCTCCCTCCAGCCCCCCGCCTCCCAGTACGACCCCGACCCCACGCAGCCTGGGGCCATCTTCACCCGCATCCCCGACTTCAACAACTTCCAGGGGCCAGCGGTGCCCTTGGCGCCGTCCTTTGCAGAGCCGGGGGCCTTCCCCTCCAACGTGCTGCAGACGTGGAGCGGGGGCATCACAGGTCAGCAGGGTGCCTGGATGATGGGGAGGGGTGTTCACCTGCACCCCTGGGCTGTGGGATCACGAGGGTGGTCCTCTGTGTGGTCCCCTCCGTGTGCCACAGGTGGGGGAGTGACACTCTTCATCGCCCTGTACGACTACGAGGCCAGGACGGAGGATGACTTGACATTCCAGAAAGGGGAGAAATTCCACATCATCAACAACACGTGAGCCACCCCCGCCCCGGGGCCTCCTGCCACCCTCAGCACCCACAACCCACCCCGCGGAGGTGCCTTTGTGCCTTGGGTGCACCCTGCGGGACCCCGGCTGGGCACCCAAGCTCTGCCTGGGCTCCGCCGCTCAGCACCGGGGCCACGTGTCGTGAGTTGAGCGGTCTCAGCAGAGATGGGTGGGGGAGAGCGGGGTCTGCCCGTGCTGTGTGCAGGCTGAGGGGGCACACGGTGGGCGGCTTTGTCTCGCTGTCGCTCCTCCTCCACGTTCTGTTTCTCTGCCCAGAGAGGGGGACTGGTGGGAGGCCAGGTCACTGAGCTCGGGTGCCACGGGCTACATCCCCAGCAACTACGTGGCCCCTGTGGACTCCATCCAGGCAGAAGAGTGAGTAGCGGGGGAAAAGGGATGGAGACAAGCCCCAGCCCCACCTGCCTCAGGCCCAGGTGTCCTTGCGAGCCCCGGCAGTGCCGCAGCGCTGGCACGGGGGTTCCGTGGTCCCCCCAGCGGTGCCTTCCTGGCGCTGAGCCCATCACCGTGGCAGGTGGTACTTTGGGAAGATCGGGCGCAAAGATGCGGAGCGGCAGCTCCTGTGCCACGGCAACTCCAGAGGCACCTTCCTCATCCGGGAGAGTGAGACGACAAAAGGTACAGGGACAGGGGTGGGGACCCCAGGGGTTGGGCCCCATATCCTCCCCTGACCAGTGTCCCCACGTAGGTGCCTACTCCCTCTCCATCCGGGACTGGGATGAGGCCAAGGGCGACCACGTGAAGCACTATAAGATTCGGAAGCTGGACAACGGGGGGTACTACATCACCACCCGTGCCCAGTTCAACACCGTCCAGCAGCTGGTCCAGCACTATATAGGTAGGGTGGGGTGAGAGGCACGAGGGGGGGGGCAATAAGAGGGGTAGGGAAATCTCAGAAGACCCTTTGGTAAGAGACTGGGCTGACGGGGTTGAACTGGGGAAGGAGGGGGCTGTTCTGTTGGTGGCATTAGGGGGCTCCCTGAGAGTCTCCCCTTTTCCATGTTCAGGGTGCAGGGAGTTCCCATTGCCTCCAGTGGGTGGGCATCACCCACTCCCTGGGTGCAGCTGGGGGGACTGGGGGCCCAGCCTAGCCGGGGGGGTGGGGAGCTGTCCCTGGGGCAGGTGGTGTATTTGTGTGTTGGGGTGACTGGGTGATACAGGAGCCTTGGTGATGCCTGGGGTGGTGGGAGGGGAGCAAAGGGCTGGTGGGGGTCTGTGCCCACCTTGACTGCTGTCCCCCTGCCCCCGTGTGCAGAGCGGGCAGCCGGGCTGTGCTGCCGCCTGGCCGTGCCGTGCCACAAGGGAACCCCCAAACTGGCCGACCTCTCAGTCAAAACCAAAGACGTGTGGGAGATCCCCCGCGAGTCCCTCCAGCTCCTCAAGAAACTGGGAAATGGGCAGTTTGGGGAAGTCTGGATGGGTAGGGCCTGGTGGGCAAGCCAGGGCAAGAGGCAGGGGAGACATGGGGGTACCCCCAGGCCTGGCACCCCACTGGGAAGAGCTCATGCCTGCCAGGACGAGGCTGAGAGACACCAATTTGCTGGCATGAGGAATTATCCCATGTCCTGCTGTGGATTCACGACGGGTACCCCAAGATGCCCCATGTCACCTCTGCATGGGCAAGCAGACCCCCACTACAGATGGGACCACAAGACCAGGCCAGGGGGTCCCACCTTCGTCATCCTCTTCCTCTGGCATCCCATGCTTGCTCCACTTGTGCATGCTGCCTTCATCCCATCACATCCCCTCCCTCCTCCTCCCTGCCTGTCCCCCATCCCCTGCAGAGTACAACGACGGGTTGTGCCATCTGCTCACCCTCCCGTGCCCTGCTATGAAGCCCCAGACCCTGGGATTAGCTAAGGACGCCTGGGAGATAGCACGGGAATCCATCACCCTCGACAAGAAACTTGGCATGGGATGTTTCGGAGACGTGTGGATGGGTAAGGCTGGCCCAGCCAGCCGGGGGTGGGGAAGCACAAGGGGGAGGAAGAGTCTTGTTCTCACGTGGCAGGGAGCATCACAGGGTGACAGGTGGTACCCATTTGTGCGGGGGAGATGGAAACTTGGCACGGAATCCATGAAGGGTTTGGGAATGGGGTGAGGTTGGTATTGGGGTGAGGGGAACTCCTTGTCCTGGGCAGGATGCAGTGGGGTCACAATCCCTGCCAAGGGGTCCCTTCCTTGCCCTGCCCTGATTCCTTGCCCATCCATCCATCCATCCATCCCTCCATCCATGCACAGAAACATGCAATCATGCACCCACACACCCCTCCATCCACACACCCCTCTGTCCTGGGCTGCCTGTCCCCTGGGCTTGTGGTGACTCTGTGTCCCCAACCCAGGCACATGGAATGGCACCACGAAGGTGGCGGTGAAGACGCTGAAGCCCGGGACCATGTCACCTGAGGCCTTCCTGGAGGAGGCTCAGATCATGAAGCGGCTGCGGCATGACAAGCTGGTGCAGCTCTACGCCGTGGTGTCGGAGGAGCCCATCTACATTGTCACTGAGTTCATGAGCCAGGGTGAGCGAGGGGCACCTGCTTGGGCACGGTGCCAGGGCAGGGAGGCTTACAGGGGAGGGCACCCTTGGGTTGTGGGGGTCTTTGATGGGGACTCCTTCTGCCTGCAGGCAGCTTGTTGGATTTCCTGAAGGATGGGGACGGTCGCTACCTGAAGCTGCCCCAGCTGGTGGACATGGCTGCCCAGGTACTGGGGGCTGGTACAGGGTGGGGGTGCACCTCCAGAGGTGTTCGGGGGCGTGTTCACTGCTTCGTCCCCCTCAGATTGCGGCGGGCATGGCATACATTGAGCGGATGAACTACATCCACCGGGATCTCCGCGCTGCCAACATCCTGGTGGGAGACAACCTCGTGTGCAAGATCGCTGACTTTGGCCTCGCTCGCCTCATCGAGGATGATGAGTACACGGCACGGCAGGGTGGGAACCCCCACAGGGTCCTCCCTGTTGTGTCCCTTAGCCTGCAGATGCTCATCCCTGGGGCTGAATGACCTGGGAGGCAGATGCCCCAAATTACGGTGTGCCAGGGAATGGGTAGCCTGGGTGATGGACACCCCCAAATTTGTGGGTACTTTAGGTGGTGAATACCTTGGATCACCCCAGAGTATGGATGCCCGGAGGATAGGTGCCCCAGGAATGGGTATCACCTGGAGATAGATGCCCCAGGGCGTGGGTATTTTGATTGATGGATGCCCCAAGTGATGGGTACTCCAAGTGCAGCATATCCCCAGTGCAGGGTGCCTTGAGTGCTGGGTGTCCCGTTTGTGAGCTGCCCCAGGCACAGGGTCTCATGGGTGCTGGGTCCCCCTAGTGCAGGGTGCCCCCTGTTCAGGGTACCCCGGACGCTGGACACCCTCAGTACAGGGCGCTCCAGGTGACAGGGCCTCTGGTGCAGGATGTCTCAGGTGTGGGGTGTCCCTAGATGTGGGTGCCCAGGTGCAGGGTACCCTAGGTGGAGGTGCAGCCCCAGCCACGGCCCACCCATCTCCCCCTGCAGGTGCCAAGTTCCCCATCAAGTGGACGGCTCCAGAGGCTGCGCTTTTTGGGAGGTTCACCATCAAGTCAGATGTCTGGTCCTTTGGCATCCTCCTGACTGAGCTGGTGACCAAAGGCCGGGTGCCCTACCCAGGTATGGCCCACTGGGGCAGCGGCACCCCTGGGGTGGGCTGGGCAGGGCACAGACAGGGGCTGAGCCTCCTTGGCAAGGCTCCTCCCATGCCTCAGTTTCCCCATCAGAGAGACCAGTGCTAAACTGGGCTCCTACCCAAACCACCGGGCAATGCCACTGTGTGCCGCGGTTTCCCCAGAGGCTCTGCCTGTGGAGGTGCTGTCACTGAGCAGGCGGGTCCTTGTCACGCAGGGATGAACAACCGAGAGGTGCTGGAGCAGGTGGAGCGGGGTTACCGCATGCAGTGCCCGGGGAGCTGCCCCCCGTCCCTGCATGAGGTGATGGTGCAGTGCTGGAAGAGGGAACCCGAGGAACGCCCCACCTTCGAGTACCTCCAGTCCTTCCTCGAGGACTATTTCACTGCCACTGAGCCTCAATACCAGCCCGGGGACAACCAGTGACCCGGAGCTGCCCCCCCTCCAGGGAGCTCTGGGGTGGCTTTGGGGTGAATCTCCTTTTTTCTTTAGAGGTGGTTGCTTCCTTTGGCTGTGCCCCCCCCCCCCCCCCATGCTTTTTGGAGGGTGCTCAGGGTGCCCAGGGAGGACACAGAGGACACAGGGCTTTGCACAAGGATGCTGGACAGAGGAGACAAAACTGTGTACCCCACCCCCCCTTCCCCCCCTCCCTACATCGCCTTCACACACAGCTTTGAACCTGAGTAGGGGTTTGGCTGCAGGGAGGACTGTGGGGCACCCCCCTGAACCCCATGGACACCCTCCAGACCCACAGTAGCAGAAGGCTTGGGGGGACCTCCCCACGCCAGCCCCAATCTCTTCTGGGAGCACAGCTGGGTGGGATTCAGCCCCCCAGAATCCTGGCACTGACCTGTGGAAGGTAATCTCAACCCTCTCTCCCTTTATATCTCCTTTAATTTATAAGATTTTATATGCCTTCCCCAAGCAGCCATCACCCCCACCAAGGGATGCCAGTATTTGGGGGACCTCATTGTCCCCTGCCTTTTCTCCTCTGCTTTATAGCAGAGCCAAGTGCTGAAAGCCATACACCCACCCCTGCTTGCACTGGGGGGACAGGGGGTCCTGAGGGGGAAGACACCAGGAGTCCTGGGGGGCCCAGACAGGGTGGGGGCAGCTCTGCCCCAGGGGCTGTTCCCTCCCGCCCCGTGGGGGCCGGGTGAGGGTACGGGATGGGGTCAGCCCCACAGCACTCGGGGAGGTCGTGGCTCAGCCCTCCGCAGCAGGAATGGAGCAGGGACTGGGGGAGTGTGTGCCAATGTGAATGTAATGGCTCCGGGGAGGATGTGCCACCCTGCCTGCTGCCCCTCCAGGCACGTCCGTGCTGGAGTGGGCTCCCAGCCCTGTGCTCCATGGCCAGTAGCCACCCCACACTCCTGGGGCAGGGCTGTGGGTGGACAGTGCCGGGGGGGGGGGGGGGGGAAGAAAGGGCAGGGGAGGGATTTGTTGTTTAAATTTTTTTTATGAAGTCTGTAAATACGGAGAAATAAAACGTTTTTAACAAAGCAGGGACAGCCCGGGTCCTTCTGCCCCCCAGGAGAGATGAGCTGCCCCAGATGGGCAGAAGCACTGAGGGCTGGTTAGAGCTGGGGGAACCACACTGAGTTACAGGATTTAGGGTGGGAACACCAACCCCATGGGCGAAGGGGGGCTTCCAAGTTCAGCCAAGCCAGGACTGAGTGATGCCCCCTCATCCCCTCCAGCCCCAGGCCACAGGTTTGGGGGCTCCTCCAAGGGGGTGAGCAGAGAAAGTCCCCCCTGCCCCCAAGGCCATGTGGGGAGGGGACACACCAACTTCCCCTGTGAACAAAAGCCTGGAAACGCTGGGTTGGGAAGCATTTGGGTTTGCAAAGCTGCCCCCATGCAGAGCACCCCACAGCCCCCCAGCACTCTCCAAGAGGAGACTGTCCCTTCCTGCCAGCTATGACAGGGAGGGGTCCCGTGCTGTGCTTCCAGGCTGGGGAGGAAGAGGTTAATTTTGCTTGTAGCTTGGCCTCCCCAGCAGGGCCCAGCTGTGCCGGTAATGAATTCCTCAGCACTGATGGGATGGAGGGACTGGCCCCCACCCCAGCCAGGGGGGCTCAGGCTATGGGGAAAATACTGAGCAAATGGGGAGGGGGCCCGGGGACCAGTGCCAGTGGGTTTGGGGACATAGCAGGGGTTTAGGGGGTAAGCTGAGGTGTTTGGGGACATATCAGGAGGCTTGGGAACATGCCACCAGCCCTGAGTACCACCAGGCATCTTCACAGCTCCTGCTTCAGCCCATCTCCTACAAGGGCTTTGGATCCCCCAGGCACATGGTGGTGGAGTGGAGCAGGGCTGGATGTGCCGCTGCTTCCCCATCCCGGGGAAAAGTCCCTGGGGAAGGACCAGGCCCCCAGCCAGGCAGGGTGGCAGGCTGCCTGGGGCTGGGGGACATCAGATTGTGTGGCAGGGACAGGCGAGGGGAGGAGGTGCTTGGCACTGGGCAGTCCCAGGAACAAGCCCCGGTGGCAGATTGTGGCCATCGGCTCCGGCCACCCCACACCTGGGACTGGACCCTGAGGGACACGGCCTGGGCACCCCATGGCCATGGCACTGGCACTGTCATCCCCTGATGTTTGGCACACACAGGCTCAGGCACCCACCCAGCGCCCCAAACACACTCTTCCTCTGGGCAGGGCACACACATCTCACCCACACAATGTGTCCCTTGTCCCCACAGCCACGGGGACATGTGCTGTCCCTCTCCACCACTGGGGGGGAAAAAAAGCCCTTCAGACAAGGGGAACATCCCGGTCCAAACCCAGGCACAACACTGAGACAAAGCATGTTGGGGTCCCCAGTCTGTAGCCCCTGGGGCTGGGAAGGGTCCATTTGTGATTCATCTCCGGTAATTAAAATCTCCATTTAATCACAGCTGGAAGTTTCATAGACCAGGGTTGTCCTGGGGGGCCATGGGGACGCCAACCTCATCCAGGGAGCAATAGACTGAGGTGCTTCTGGAGGCCCTGGTGTGCTGAGCTGCAGCTATGCCAGCCCCAACTCCATCCCTGTTCCTGCCCGTTCCTGCCCTGTTCCTTCCTTTTCCTGCCCATTCCTGCCTGCTCATGTGCTCAAAGGGGCTGATCCCACCATTCTCTGTCCAGCTACCTACTTGAAATGATGCCACCCTTCCATGTCCCCAGCCAAGGCCCCTTGTCCCCAGCAGTACCAGTGGCAGGAGTGGGTCAGGGCTGGAGTGGATTTGGCACGTGCTTTTCCACATGGCTGTGCCACTATAATCCCTGTGCAAGGATGGCCATGTCACCAGGGTGTGCCCCCATTTTGCTGTCATAACTGTGAAAGCTCTTGGGGATAGGGAGTGAAGCCCGAGACTGCAGGTACCTGTGGGGGGGGCTGGAGGGGGGGACCCCCGTGCTGGTCCCCATCCCTCTGTCCTCCCCCAGCACTGATGCCCACAGGAGGGGCAGAAAGGATTTTGCTGCGGGGTGACCACTGGCTGGGTAGGGGAGGGCCATCGATTTTATGTTAATATTGGGTGGTATTGATCAGGGGTGGAGGGGGGGCTGTGGGTGGGCACAGGCAGCCCGGGATCACCCTTCACAGAGCTCCTGCAGCTCCCAACAGGGTCCGCCCTGGGGCCAGAAGCGGTGGGGAGGTGGGGAAAGAGATTAGAACCCCTCCAAAGCTGCTGCAGGCTAATTTTCCTGTCAGAGCTTGTGCTGGGGGCTTGAAGGGAAGAGCAAAGCTCAGAGCTGGGGGCTCTGCTCTGGGCCCTTCCCCTCCCGGGTGGCTGGTCCCTGCAGCACCAGAGAGGAGAGAGAGCGGCTCGGCACCACTTCCCCTGCCCTGCACCCGAGGGTTAACGCAGCCTCACCAGGTGTCCCCGATGCTCCGCAGGACCCTCACCGCGATGGCGCCGAGCCCTGCCCGCCCCGCTGCTGCCCGCACACCCTGCCCAGCCCGCGGGGGCCTGCTGTGGCTGGCTGCTCCCTCTCGGCACGGGGGGCTCAGGCAGCGAGCCCCCGGGGCCAGGGCACAGGGGCGAGGGCGCTGCAGATGGCCGGAGCCGCAGCCCCTGGCACCGGGCACCCGCGGCATCGCCGCCTCCCCGGGGGGGTCCTCTCGCCCCCAGATGCTGCTGGGGGCCCTGGGCACCGGAGGGAGCCGTCCCCTCCCACAGCGGGGCGGGGGTTTGTCCCTGTGCCCCCCGGCCCCGGCTCCCCAGGGACTGGCACAACCCGCAGAGCTCCTGGGTCGTGGATCGGAGCCACGTCTCCGCGGCAGCAATGGCCAGACAACAGTGGAAAATGGCCAAAAATGTGGGTTTAGACTTGACCAGGCTTGAGCCTGCTGGTCCAGGCCTGCAGGCACTGCCCCCCCAGAGGGGAAACTGAGGCAGAGATGGATTTATCTGCAATCGCCCAGCAGCTCAGCACCAGTCACTGCGAGGGGGCACCTTTTTCCATGGAAAAACAGCAGATAATTGGGAAGAGCTGTGCACTGACAACAGCAGCATCTGTGACAGCCACGGGGGAGCAGCGGGATTTGGGGACGGAGGTTTTCTGGGCGTGGGAATGGTCAGGTGACAGAGCAAACACAGGCGATGGGGAGGGGGCACAGCGGGAGCCTTATTCTGCTGGCCACGGGGCTGCTCGGAGATGGTTTTACTAGGAGAAATCGGGAATGGTTTTGCTGGAATTCGGGGATGAATTGAGCTCTTCGGCCGCAGTTACCTTTCTGGAGGTAAAACCTGGCTGGCCCCAACTCTCCACAGGGGCTGGAGGGGCAGGACACCCTCTCCCCCACCCCGTCAGGGTGTCTGTACTGCGCTCCCCACAACGGCAGCTTCTATAGCCCAGCAAAGCATCAAACACCTTTCTCTGTCTCCTCGCCCCTCTATCCCCGTGCCCCCAGAACTCTCCCCCAGCCCCCTCTGCCTCCTGACCCCTGCTCCCACCCCGGGGAGCTTTCGGGGTGACAGCTGCCAGCGCGCCCCGCAGACCTGCCGTCCGCACTTTCCGGGGGCAGCCCCGGGCAGCCCACCCTGGTCCTGGGCACGGCGGTGCCTTCACGGGGGTGGGTTGCGGGGACGCGGACCGCGCGGGGACAGCGGTGGCAAAGCAGCCACTAGATGGTAGCGTAAGTCCACGCCAACGCTGCTGACACAGCACTTGGCTGGGACAGGGTGCCCGGGTGACCCGCGTGGCCCCGGGGACCCGCCTCCGCCACCCACCTCCCCAGCGAAAAAGAAATCCCGGCAGGGCCGGGCACTCGCGGAGCGGTGACAGGAGCGGCATGGGCACAGCTCACCTGCCTCAATGTCCGCTGCCGTGGCTGGAGCAGCCTGTCCCCACGGGAACAAGTGGAGGAGCCCGTTCCCAAACCCACCGCATCCGCCTCTATCCCATCTCGGACTCCAAACACAACCCCAAAACCACCACAGGGCACGAGCCTGACTTGAGAGGGAACGAAGCCAGGCCTGGGGACACGCAGGATGACCTGTGAGGCACCCAGTTCAGTGTGGGGGTGCTGGGCACCCACGGGAGTCTGGCAGGGCCGGGTGGGGGTGTCCATCCCGCTGCAAAGCTCCTCATTTAACTCCCCATCCTCCTCCAGCCCTGCCTGGGGCTCCATGCCAGACTGATATATATATTTTATGATAACTATAGAGATGCACTTCAAACCTGACAAAGGACTTTGACAGTTTTAAGCATCTCTTTGATTAATACATGACCTTTTAATGCTTTGGATTAAATTAATAAATCTTTTACATTCTAACCCATTCTGCTTGCAATGTCATGTTTTTTGCACAACCTCTCTCTCTTCCCTGCCCTGTCCCTCAGTCCCTCTCCCCCTGTCCCTGCACAGGTACAGTGATCCACAGCCTTGCAATATTCATGGGGCACAGAGCCCTGCAAAGCGAGAAGGGAGGGATACTCCTCAGTGGTGGTTTTTTTTTTTTTTTTTTTTTTTTTTGAACCATCCCTAAAAATAGCAAGAAAATTCAAAGCTGACATTCAGGGCAAGGGGATGAGGAAGCCTGCAAAGTTGCTCACTCAGCCACCAGCAATTGCAGCGATCCTGTCTGCGTGTGCAGATTCCTCTGCTGACCGGGCTGGAGCCCAGGCCTCCGCTCTGCTCCGCTTCCAGGAGCAATGCAGCCTGCTCCCCAACCCATTCCAGGGTGAGCAGAGTCCAGCCAGTCCCAAACCCAGCCCTGCTGATCCTGGTGGGGTGTAGGGACGGGACAGATCTGACACCTCTCCAGTTGCAATAGGTCCCAGCTGAAGAGAACTCTCAGTATGACCCCAGCTCACCAGTTCCTCCCAGTTAGCAGTGAAGCTGGGGTGACCAGTGTGTATCTGCAGTTCAGATTCCTTCCTTGCTCCCTGTTGATCCAAAAACACACGTGAAACCCCAACCGGCCCCACACAGGCAAGGCAAAGGGCCACTGTAAAGCCAGGTGCTGTGTCTCTCCCTGCACCCATGTGTTATTCCATTGATGACTCACGTGTTATTAGCAGCCAAGCAATATTCCCAATTCCCTGGAGTTAACCCTTCACTCATCACTCACAAAAACACAATGTCATAACAAACATCACTGGTATTATCTACTTTAATTATATTGTATCTACCCAGCTCCAGGAACATTAACAGCGACGGCGACTTGGTGCTGAGGAGATGCTTCATGGAGCTGTGGGGAGGGAGGTTCTGAGGGGCTCAGGAAATTGGGGGGCAGCTCTCTGCTCTGCCACCACTGTCCCGAGGGGCCTTGTTCACCACCAGCTTTTCTCCTGGCGCTCCCTTTGGCACATGGCTAAGAGGGGACACAAAAAAATTGGAGGAGCAGGGTGTTAGCAAACAGCAGGGATATTTCCAGGCCTCAGACAGAGCTTTTGATTTAAAAAAAAAAAAAAAAAAAAAAAAAAAAAAAAAAAAGAGTTAAAAGTGGAGGGTGGGAGGAAAAAAGGACGTGATTGGCTCCATGGGCACACTTGGCTCCATGGGGGTGTGTGAGGGCGCAGGGGTGCCGACTTGGAGACGGTGACGAAGTGCACCCCAGACTGTGGGGAGGGGGGCTGCAGAGGGGGGGCGGCGCGAGTCCCCAAATCCCGCATCCCTGAGGAGGGGGTGCGCAGTGCGGGTGCAACCCGGGAGAGGGCAGCAATGCCCCGCACATCCCGCCGGGACCTCGGGGAGCGGGGGCAGCCGGGGGGGTTACCCTCCCCCCGGGGTGCCCGCCCCCAAAGTATCCCCTCTCCGTAAGTGTCCCCCTCTCCCAAAGCGGCGCTCCGCGGCCGCGCGCCCATCCGCGCCCCTCCCTGCGCGCTTCGCGGCCACTGGGAGGAGAAAAAAACGGGGGGGGGAAGGAAGGAGGGGAAAAAAAAGAGAGGGGGAAAGGAAGGACTACAAGGCCCGGCATGCCCCGGCGGTGCTGCACGGCTCCCCGGGGTGCCGGATGCTGGCCGTGCCGCTGACAGCGGAGCGAAGCGGAGCCGCGGTCCCCGCCGCGCACGGAGAGAGGAGCGAGGGGCTGGGCGCGCCTGGCCGCCGGCTCTGCTCCCCCCCTTTTATCCCAGCCCCCACAAAGCCGGGAGCGGCAGAAGGCAAGAGAGAGGGAGGAGGTGGTGGTGGAGGAGGAGGAGGAGGAGGAGGAGGAGGGAGGAGGAGGAGGAAGGGGGGAGGCAGCGGCAAGCCAGGGCTCTGCTGCGCTGTGTCTTTCTTTGCTTTCCGCAGGCGGCGAGCGGCGGAGGCGCAGAGGGGAGGTCGGTTCCCCTCCGCCTCCCGCTCCGCTGCCTTTTGTGTGTGTGTGAGAGGCGAAGGGGGGGGGGGAGAAAAAAGAGGAGGAAAAAAAGGGGGGAAAAAGGTGAAAAAAAAGGGGGAGAAAAAAAAAAAGAAGGAAAAAAGGGGAAAAAAATAAGCTAAGCGGTAGAGGGGAGAGAAAATCCCGGAAAAAATAAAATAGAGGGGTGGAGGGGGGGGAGAGGGAAGGAGGAAAGAGCAGGCAGGGGACGGAGGAGGGGGCGGGCTGGCAGCAGCGGAGTTGCCTGGGGAGAATGTGAGCAGGAGGCGCTGGAAATGCTCTCGTTGAAGGTGGCGAGCGGTGCCGAGGGCTCCGGGACCCCCGCGGCCGGTCAGGACGCAGCCCCGGCGGGCGGCAGGAGCCACCCCAAGCGGGCGGGCTCCGAGGGGCGCAGAGCGCAGGAGCCGGCGGGTGAGTACCGGGGACCCCCGCCTTTGTGTGGGGCTGGGAAGGGGGAGGACACACGGGACACCCCCTTTGGGCAGAGCGGGCGGGGGGGGAAGGAGGCGGCGTGTCGCGTGTGTGTGTCCCCCCCCCGCGCCGTCCCCTCCGCTGAAGTTGCGCGGCGAGTTGGTGCCAAATTGCCGGAGTTTAATGGCACTTGTGGTGGGGAGGGGCGTGCGGGCGCGGGGGGCCCGGGGCGAGCCCCCCATGGCGCGGGGGCTGCCATCTCCGCGAGTTCGGCGGCCTCCCCCTGGACACCCCCCCGGCTCTGCCCCCCCGGGTGCGAGCGGTGAGTGACAGCTGTCAGAGCCGGCTCCGGCCACTAGAAGGCAGAGCCTGTCAACAGCGCGGGGGGCTAGGGGGGCTCCCCGGAGAACGTGGGGACCCCCGGGGCACAGCACCCCACCGCCTTCCCCCGGCAGGCCGGCTGGAGGCAGCGGCGGGCTGCCCCGCGGGGGCACTCCCCGGAGGCTGCGGGGCCAGGGGCGTGCGGGAGGCTCCCCCAGCCCCGGCGGGGAAGTTGCGTGGTCCGTGGTGCGGGGCTCGGCGAGCGGTTGTTACTCCCGTGCCTGTCATCCCCCCTCTGATTTGTTTTTATCGATCAGCTGATTTAACACCCCCCCCCCACCCCCTCCGCTCGGCCCCTCGGTGCTTGCGACAGGGACCACGGGGGACCGCGGTGGCTTTTGGCGGGGGCTGGAGTCACCCCACAGGGTCACGCTGACGCCAGACTCTCTGTGTTTGGTGTCCCCAAGGCCGACGCAGGTGGAGACACCTGAGTCCCCGCTTGTTTATGTGCTGGGGGGACGACGTGGCTGCGCCCGCGACCAGGTGGCCTCGTGCCTCCAGCCCGTCTGCCCGCGGCTGCCGGGAGAACCCCCCAAAAGCAGCGGGGTGAGCTCATTGTGTGTCACAGTGCGCGGTGGAGTCACTCCAGATTTATCCTGGCGTGACAGAGAGCAGAAGCGAACCCCCGGGGTGACGGGCACGGATCCTGCCCCGCTCTCTTTCCCACCCTGCTGCCGGCGTGGTCTGAGTCGGGGGCGCGTGCTCCAAATCGGGGCCCCGTGGTCGGAATCGAGGCCCCCCTCCCAAGCCTTTCCCCCTTTCCTCGCCCCCCCAGGTGTCCCCTTACACTGGCTTCTCCTGCTGGGCTGTGGAATTTGCAGGGGAGGGTGGTGGTGGTGGTGGGGAGCGGGGGGTGGAAGAGGAGGGCGGAGTGGGGGGGCTGGAGAAGGGATGGCGCGGCGCCAAATTCCGCTCTGCCATGTCTCTGTAACCTGAATAGGCCAACTCCATCCCCGGTGCGAGTCCCCCGGGGCTCTGCCGCGCTCCGATGCAGTCAGGCGGGAGGTGGCTTTCGTCGGGCTGTCGGCGTGTCCCCTCTCTACAGCCTGCCAGCCCCAGGCCGGTTGCCTCCGGGACACCGGCCGGAGCCACCGCGCGCCCGCCGGGAACCGCTCGGGCAGGAGGCGGAGGTGGTTCGGGGGCCGAGAGGTTGGCACCGAGGCGGGGACGGGGTAGCCAAGGACATCCCCGGAGCGGGGCGGCCGGCGGGGGAGAAGCCATGGAAGCCCGTGGAAGGTTACGGGAAGCCTGGGGGGGGCCGGCGCTGCCCTGGCCTCCTTAGAGGAGGCAGCAGAGACCCGGGGCAGGCTATTTCTGCTGAGATCCCGAGGAAAGCTCTGGGAGAATTGTGGGCTTCTATAAATAGTGTGTGTCAGCCGAGTGGAAACAGGGCCTTGAAATGCTCCTGCTATTCTCCCGAGTGCTTGGAACCAGCTCTTGGTAAACAGGGCAGCGGTGGGGAGGGCTGTTTCCTTCTTCCGGGCTCGGTAACAGGAGCGGGAGGGATGTGGGGGGGATTTTTGCCTGGTGATATGGCAGCGTTCCCCCCCTGGGGCCAGCCGGCTGGATGCCGGGCTGTGGCCGGGCTGCCCGGATGCGGGATGGCCCCTGAATGCGTCGCAGATGTGTGTCCTCCCCCACTGCTGTCCCCTCCCCGCCCCACTGCCCGCCAAACTTCGGGGCTGGGATGTGCCGTGTGGTCCGGTCATGGCCCTTGGGGAGCCAGTGATGCCGGGGGAGGTTTTTGGGATGTGAGGGCTCCGCTGGCCGGGAGATGCTCAGCACACCCCCTCCTCTGACCGGCATAGGGCTGCGTGGGGTCACAGCCTGGTTCCCTCTCTCCCCACCGCGTGTCCATCCGTCCGTCCATCCTGCCTGGAGTTGTTCCCGCTCTGCCTCAGGGCACATGCTGAGCGATGCCTTGGCCCCGTGCGCCTGCTGGAGGGCAAGGATTTGATCCCGTGGGACATTCCCAGGCATGTCTGGACACCCAGGGTGCTGGGGACCTTGTTCCTCAGGGGGTTCTGTGTGCATGACATGTTCCCAGGGTGATTGCTTGGTTCTGGGGCACATCCTGGCAGCCCCAGTGCTGTGGTGAGCCTTCAGCTTCCCACGATGACCTGGCACGGTGCTCATTTGTCACCACCCCTCGCACCCACACCCCAATATTCACCCTGTGCTGCAGACAGTGGCTCAAAAGCTGCCTTGTTATTATTTTCCTTTAAAATAACACAAAAGGGAAATACCTGGGCTGTGCTTAGCTCCCCACTGGGAGTTTTTAGGGTGATGTACAGTGGGCTGAGCGGTGGGAGGGATCCAGGGCGCTTTTGGTGGGATTTGGTGTTGGATTCGGAGTTCATCGGGGTGTCACAGGCCTGGGGGCCCACCCCATCCCTGTGTGCTGCCTGCCCCGGTGCTGGGTGCCGGCACAGCGGTGCGTGTTCTCGGCGTGGGTGGGAAGGGGTGAGCGCCAGTCCGGTGGGGTTTTTTTTCCCTTCTCCATCTTTTTTTTTTTTTTTTTTTTTTTTTTTTTTTTCCTTTTTTCTTTCCTTTTTTTTTTTTTTTTTTTTCCCTCCCTCTCTGTGGGTTGAGCGTTGGGGCGACAGACAGGGAAAGTCTGAGCAATGGTCTCCGTGCTGGTGCTGTCTTCAATCACCGCGTCCCAGAATCCCTCGCTCTGGGCCTTCTAGGCACAAGGGCTTACAGCGAAAATCGGCAGCTGCAGCTGCGAGTGAAAGCACAAGAGCCCGGCTGGGTCTTTGGCATCGGCAGGAGAGCAAAAAAAAGCTGGGGGAGGCGAGGAGGGAAGGGAAAAGGCGGGGGGAAATGTGCCCTGTGGTTTTTTTCCAGGCTTGCCACCGAGGGTTGTGTTTCAGAGCATCGGTTCCCGGGCGCGGGAAGAGGCGGGAGGATGGGGGGTGCGGAGCGATGCCTCCGGGGAGCTCATTAAAATCTGTCGGCTCCCCCCTTTCGCCGGCCGAGAGAGGCTGGATGTGGAGGGAAGGAGGGAGGGACGTGCTGGGAAGGAACATGCCGGCAAACCGGCTGCCCGGTGGGGACACTTGCCGGCCCAGGCAGGAACGCTGCCCCGGGGGCTCACCTGTCGGAGCACGTCGGCCGCGGCGTGCCAGCGAGGCCGTGACAGGGGCTGGCGTGTGCCGGGGACTCCCTCGGCGCTGCCAGAGAGCCCCAGACGCCGAGCCGGGCTCAGAGGGGTGATGGGATGCCGGGATGGCGGTGGGGAGGTCATGGGCGTTTGGGGGATGCCGGGGGTCAGTGGGGTGCAAGCAGGAAGGGGAGTGTGAGTGGGAGGTGTCAACACGAGCATGGGCAGCACTGGGAGTGTTGGCTGCGCAGGAAGGTTTGGTGTGCGGGCAGGGTGTGTGGAGAGGGTTCGGTGTGTGGAGAGGGTTTGGTGTGCTGGTACGGTGTGCGGACAGGCTTTGGTGCGCAGGCAGACACTGGTGTGCAGGAAGGGTTTGGTGCAGGTAGTTTGGTGTACAAGACAGGGGGTGCAGGCAGGGATTGGTGTGCATGGACAGAGTTCGGTTTGCAGGCAGGATTTGGAGTACTGTCAGGGTTTGGTAACCAGGCAGGTGTTGATGTGCACAGGGAGGGTTTGGTGTGCAGGCAAAGACTGATGTACAGGGATGAGGCTGGCCTGGAGATCCTGGGTGCTAAGGTGGGTCTGGGCAGGTGTTGGCAGGGGACACAACACCCTGGCAAAAATAGCTCCGTCCCCTCCCTTAGTGAAGGGGACTGACAGTGTTGGGGATACCTCTTCCCACTCCAAATCCTGTGGCATGCCAGAGGGAGAGTGTTGGTGCAGCCTGCCCTGGCACAATGCGGGGAGATAGAGGAGAGGCAGAATGTGGTATTGATCCTGTCAGAGGGAGAGCAAAGCAGTTCTGGCATCCTCCAGCTCCAATCCTCTGCCCTTCCCACCGCTAAACCAGCTCCAGGCAGAGGGAACACCATGCCATGCCATGCCATGCCATCCCTCAGCTGCTGCTGCTGCCTCCGGGGCCTCAAGCCCCACGCACACTCTCCCTTCTTCTCTTCCCTCTTCCCTCTTCGCCTCCTGCTGACTTCAGCGCATCGGCTTGGGCTCAGCGCCTGAACATTCCTTGCAAAACCTGGGCCTAAAATATCTGGAGGAGGATGGAGCGCCTTGGGCGAGGGAGATGAGCTCCTCAGCTGCAGGAAAGAGGGAGGCTGCTGGGCTGGAGGCAGCAGGGACGCTCTGCTCCCTGCCAGCTGCCAGCCCCGCTGGCCCCCCGGGAAAACGCCAGGAATAAATCTTGCCTGGTGAAGTTGGGGGTTTGGCTTGGCTTGGTTTGGTTTGGATGTGCCCAGCAAAAGCAGGGGCAGGAGGGGAGCACAGCACCCTGTGGAGCACCAGAGGAGTGACACAGGGAACAGGGATGATGTTGGGGAGTGGGGTGACAGAAGGGCAGGGTGGCACTGGGTATGGTGACAACAAAACAGGATGACAGGGAGAGGAGGGTCACGGAACAGGGTAGCAGGGTGACAGTGGATCAGGGTGGCAGGGCATAGGATAAACGGGGAGCAGGAGAACAGGGTGCCATGGGAGAGGGGGGGCAGAGAGCAGGGTGACAGTGGAGCAGGGTGACAGTGGAGTAAAGTGGCAGTGAAACAGGATGGAAGGGTGACAAGGGAGCAGGGTGGCAGGAGAGTGAGCTGGGTTGGGGTGGCTGAGGAGGGACAATAACTGCTGGGAGGGAGGTGCTAGGCAGGAGCTGTGTGAGAACCAGTTTGCGAGGTCCAGATTGGCAGCAGATCCTGAACCAGGAGGAGCTGAGCATCCATACGGCCCCTGCCGAGATCAGACGCGACGACAGCGACTCGGTTTGGGGGAAGAAATTGGAGGCGGGGGAAGCTTTTTTGCTGAAATGAAATTTGAACCCCAAAGTGGGAGGGAAGTGGAGGTGGGGGGCACGGCTCTCTCCACATGGTTATTACTGCTGTTTTCCACCCAGCTGAAAGGAGAATGTAGCTTAATATGGACCCGCGGGGAGGAGAAGCACTCGGGAACGGGGATTTGGCAGGAGGGAGCTGGGAAACAGCGAGAGGAACGTAGAGGTGAGAGTGGCCAGGGCTTTGCCCAGGGAGGAGAGGACGGAGCCGGGCTGGAACAAGGCGCTATTGTTCTTGGCGAGCAGGGGGCCGGCCGCGGCCCCCCCAGACCCGCAGAGCTGGCGCGGATGTGGGGAAGGGTTTTGGGACCGGTTTTTCCCGGCGGATTGCTGGCTGGGGAGTGGGAAGAGCTCACTGTGCTAGGGTGCACCAAAGGGAGCTGGCAAAACACCCGGAGAGGCAAAGGGAGACTGGGGTTTGATGGGGAGGCGAGAGGACAGGGGTGAGTAGGGGGAATTTCGGATCAGTGAGCAAAAGGGGGGGTGGTGGGGCAGGGGCTTGGTGGCCAGAGGACGATGTGGGAATGGGGCAAACCCCGTGTTCCTCACTCTGCCAGCACAGCAGCTCCTCCTTGATGCTTGTGTGGAGCCAGGGAGGTCAAAACAGGGTGTCTGGGGACCTTGCTGGCCTGGGGACCTCTGTCACCCCATGATTACATCCTGCCACGATCCTCTCTTATCTGCTGGCCTCTCTCCAGTGGTCCCCACTGAGCCCTGCTTTCCCACATGTCCCCTTGGTCCCTTGCCCCAGCAGCTGACATCGCTGCCCTCGGCACTTCACCGCTGCTATTGATGTCATGGCCACATTGCCAGAGCCATCGGCTGTCCCCCAGGCCATGAGAGTGCTTGGGGACTCCCCAGGGTGCCAGTGAGCAGGAGTGTGGGGAACCAGGGAGGCTCATGGAGCTGGAGGAAGAGGAGGAGGAGGAGAATGGGAATGTGCTGTCCCATGGGCTCTGGGAGCTGTGGCCAAGGGGGGGGGGGGATGAGGCAGGGGCCATGCTCAGGGCAAAGCTGAGCTTACCCCAGCCTTTCCTAGGCTCCCCGTGCCTTGGTCCTCCCCTCCCAGCTGGAAAAGAAAGACCCCCCCTGCAGCATATCCCTGGCATTTGCTCCCCATCCCCCCGTTCCCACCTCTGTGACGCTTCCAAAGCAGCGATGCCCTAAAGGCAACAGAAGCACCTTCGCAAGTGCACACTAAATATTTGAACACGCTTGGGTGGCTCTGGCACCACTGCTGCTCTCACCCTTCCCCATCCTCTTCCCTGGCCTCTCTGGACTCCCCAGATTTAGTGGGTACCCCTCCTTTCCTTTAGTGGGTGCTCCTCCTTTCCTTCCAGAGAGGGGTGTGATATTTGCTCAGCAGCTCTTGCTCAGAATTATTTGCTCCAACTGAGGCAGTGCTTGGCATCACCGTGTCACCCCAGGTGTTGTCATCGTGTGTCCTCCCCTCCCCAGCCCACCCGCTGCCAGCCCTGGCTGCACGTGGTGGTACCATGGCATCCGCACGACGCCCGCCTCCCCATCCTTCATCCCTCCTCTTCCTCCCAGCCTCAGCACCCTGCAGCCGGGCTGGGCGCCCAACGGGGCGGGAAGGGGGGAGCAGTGTTCCCCTCCCCTCCCCGGCATTCCTTGGGAGTGAAACACAAGAGCTGGCAGGGCACTCCTGCTTTCTCTGGCCTCCGCTCCTCCGGTGCCTGAACAAAGCCCTCCTGCCTCTCCCAGGAACCTGGGGTTTGAAACAGGAGAGACGGTTAGTGCTGTGTGGCAATGTCCTCCTCAGGCATGTTTTGGGTTCTGCGGTGGGTGGGGGACAGAGGTGGGCACAGTCCCCGTGGGGGGCAGCTCCGGACAGGGTACCCCGGGGTGCCCACAAGCACTGTGCCTGCCTCAAGAACTGTTGGCATCCTCCCCAACCTGGGTTTTGCATCCCCACCGTCTCACTGCCATCATATTGCCATGGAAACTGAGCCCTGAAGAGTACCAGTTCAATTCCAGTTTGCCCCCAGTTTGATTGTAGTTTGGCCCCGGCTCTCTTCCCAGCACATCCGTGACAACACGGGTTGGTGTATCCTTCATCCCATGATCCAGGATGATGCATCCCACAGGGAATGTGTGCTCCATCCCCCTTCCCGATGTCCAACACCCCCCTCCTCACCAAACAAAGCCCCCCCACCCTCCCCACCACCCCCAGTGAAGCAGGCCCCTGTCGGAGTGCAGTCCCCGACAGCGAAGGTTATTTTAATGGATGCATTACTTTAAACGAACCCTCCGCCATCTGTTCCACCCCCTAATTACGCATGCAAAAAAAAGCCCATCTCACAGCCAGCACAGGAGAAAGTAAAGATATAAGTGATTTAAATGCATGTATCTGCAGCTCCGCCAGCAGCTGGGCTGGGCTGTGCTCCTCAGCTGCCTGGTGAGCTGGGCAACTTGGGGGCAACAAGGCCAAAGGGATGGCTCTCCTGGATCGGGCCGTGCCAGCACCTCGGGAGGGCGGCCTCGGCACTGAGTGGAGGGTGGGTTTGGAGCACGGTGGCTGTATCCGTCCTCTCTCCATCCATCCCTCCATCCTGCCATGGCCTCTCCCCATCACCCCCTGAAGGTTAGCTCTGCCTGCCGGCTGCCAGCCTCGGTGTGGCGGCGGCTGAGCCTTCAAAGCGCGGGGACACGCCACTGTCCCCAGGCTGCCGCGGTGCATGGCGGGGGCTTGGGGGGGAGTGCCCCCCAGCTTGGCCAGGCTCCTTGTCCTGACGCTGTTCTGAGGTGGCTGAACAGGCGGGGGTCCCACGGGGATGAGGATGGGTTGTGCGTGGCCTCTGGGTGACACTGGGCGCTTGTCCTCTGCAAGAGAGGCTGAGGAGGGGAGGCTTTCCCCCCATGCTGCTTTTTCTAAGCGGTAGCTCTGTGTCTATGAGCCATCCCAAGATCCAGGGAATCTTGAGTCCTGAATGCTCCCAGATGATGTTTGATCCTGGGAGTCTGTCCTCTGGGACAGCAGAAGGTGAGAGTGGGGTGGGGGCTGAATGAGACCTGCTTGGAGAGGCAGAGCTCATAGGTGATGAAAAAAAACCCCTATTTTTACATCAATCTCCTGCTTTGGGGAGTCCCAGCAGGGACAGGGAGGTGACAACAGTTTAGGGGTCTATCCCTGTCTAGGGGGAAACAGGGGAACCTGTTTCATCTATCCCCTGTCTAGGGGGAAACGGGGGAACCCTGCATCCAGGGCTGCCCCTCTGTGACTCAGTTTCCCTCATCCCCAGTGCAAACCACCCACAGGGATGGGATGGGTGACTGGCGTGGCTTTGGGTGACCCCACAGTGACAAGGCGGGACCACGACCACCATAGCAGGGCCACCGCTTGGCGCCGGAGCTGACGGCGGTCCTGGGTGCCCGTCGTCCCCCCCTCTCCCTCCGTCTCCTTCTCTCCGTGCCTGACTGCAGCAGATGCGCCAGCTCTGCAGGAAGAGGGAATTAAGTTGGGCTGGAGGAATTTTAAAGATTGCTGCAGGCCTGAGGGTCTTAGATCCCCCCGCGGAGATGGGCAGTCATGCAGAATTAATCCTATCGGCAGCCTGGCTCGGCTTCAGCCGGTGCAGAGCTCCGGGAGAGCGCGCGGGAGCGCGGGGGGCGATGCTGGGGGCGGCTGCGAGAGCCCCGGTGCCTCTCAGCGTCGATGGGAAATTAATAATGAAAAATTAAAAGCCCCAATTCAGCCTTTCACCCCCCCCCCTCCTTCCTTCTCCCCATCAGCCTGGAGGTGGGACTCGTAGCGGGGGAGGAGGTGGGTGGATTCTGCAAAGCTTAAGGAAAACCTGTTTGCCGTAGCCAACAGAGCCCGTGGTGGGAGAAAATGCTGGGGCCACATCCTACTCCCGGAGCACGGAGCTGTGGCACAGCCGGGGCTCGGCCATGTGCCACGAGGGGCTGGCCGGACCTGGCATGGGGACACCCCCTCGCTGCCATCACCCAGCTGCATCTGCAGTGAGGTCACACAGAGGCAGGAGCAGGCTGGGGTGACAGCAGCCAGGTCAGGGTGACAAGAAGGAGGTTGGGTGGCAGGAGGGAGGCTGTGACAGGAGCGGGTCGGAGCGGCAGTAGGAAGGCTGAGGTGACAGGAGGCAGGCTGGGCTGCTAAGAGCAGGTTGAAGTGGCAGGAGGCACTGGCAGGAGGCCACTGTGCTGGACACAGGGACACACCAGACATCCCCACGTGCTTCACCAGCCGCCCGCAACGTCCAAGGGGACGCCAGGGTGACATCTGGGTGCCCCGTGGCTCTGCCAGCCCCACAGGCAGCCTTGTCCCTATCGTCCCTCCTGGCTGCGGGGGCTGCGGTGCCACCGTGCCAGCGGGCTCGGTGGCTGCGTGACGCCGGGCAGGGTGGCCCGCGAGGGCTCTGCAGCTGCTGCCGAGCCCTCTGCTCCTCCAGTTTATAAATAATGCAGTGCTGAGGCGTGTTGGCAGTGCCCGCACACGCCCGCAGCCCTGGCGTGGCGGCGGCGCTTTGGGGGTGAGTGGCGGGTGCTGTCACCGCGGCAGGGTGACACCGAGCCGTGGCATCCGGGCGGCGGACCCTGGTGTGCCCCCCTCCCCTTGCTCCCCACCCTGTCCCCCAGCCCCACATGTCCGGGATGGGTGGTGGCGGTGGTGGGTGCCCGCGGTGACCCCACGCGTGGGGACGTCCCCAAGCCTCACGACAGCGGTGCGGATGGCGACGCGCAGCTTGCAGGGTTGCCATGGCGATATGCTGGCGCTAACGAACCCGAGTAAACATTAACGAGGGAGAGCCCCACGCGGGTGGGTGCGAGCGTGGGGACCGTGGTGTCCTGCGGGGCTGGGTGCCGGGGTGGGGACACCTCCTCCCCGGGTGGGGTGCACCCGGGAGATCCCCCCAGGTGGTCTTCTCCACGTGCCGCGTGAGGCTGTGGTTTAATGGTTAGACTGGGAGCTCTGGGTGCTGGGTGAAGTCTTTGGGGGCAGGATATCAGTTCCCTTCTCAGTTTGGGGGCACCCGGAGTGAGAAGGTCCCCACCCTGAGGTCCCCACCTGTCGTACCCCGGCACTGCTATCCCAGGGTGCTGGCTTGGAGGGGGGATGAGTCCCCAGGGTGCCCGCCGGCGCTGGTGGGGACCTCGGGGTATTCCTGGCAGCAGCTGCCACTGCCGCTGCAGTTGTCACCATGACTCAACTCCCGGCGTTCCTCCTTTCCCATGGCCACGCCAGCACAGGGACCCGCGCCCCGCTTTGGGTGGGGGTCAGGGTGGGGGCAGCCCCCGCACCAGCGCCCCCACCGTGCCCGAGGTCCCCTCCAACATTTAATGGTGCTGCAGCTCATTAAGCGGAGTTGCAGGTGCCCCCGGTACCTTCATCCTCCCGGAGGGCTCTTAATGAGCGGCTGCTAACGAGCGCCCGCGCTCCCCTCCAGCCCCGGGAAGAGGCTGATTGGCGAGAGGAGCCCGGGAGCGACGCGCGGGCTCCTTTCAGGGCCTTCGAGAGGTCCAGCGACCCCTTTGCCACGCTGTAGACGCGACCTTTGCACCGTGCACGAGGGTCCAACGTCACCGAAACTGCACCGGTGTCACATCTGTCCCCAGCTTCTCAGTGTGTGCATCTGGGCACCTGGTGCCCTGTGCCTCAGTTCCCCTCCTTCCCCCTTCCCTTGGGGACACTTGGCCTTGGGGATGGGCACTAGTGTGCACAGACAGGCAGAGGCGCGGGTTGAGGCTCCTGTTGGTCTTCCCAGCCCTGTTGTTTTCCCCGGAGCCACACTGTACAAAGCCACCCCGGGAAGGCCTGCGTGGGTCGGTGTGCGCGGGGACCTCGAGGGGGTTTGGCAGAGGGGCTGTGGGCCCCGTGCACCCCAAAAACAACCCAGTGGTGCTGATGCAGGGTGCAGGGCAGTGGGTGCCAAGAGGAGGTTTGCTGGGGGATGCCTGGCTCAGAGGGGCTCTTAAGCTCATCCCCCCTCTTTTGGGGGCTGTATGGGGGAGACCCCATCCTGCAAAGAGCCATCGACCCACACCAGGGCTGGGTCCTGCAGCTCCCCACCGAAGGGAGCCCTAATCCTCAGTGACATGGTGCCCAGCTCCACAGTGGCTAATTGTAGTGTCCCCAGCTGAGGATTTCAGTTTAAAGCAGGAAAGGAGCAGCAGGAGCAGATGAGCTCCTGAGCAACAAAGCTCCTGTTCCCCTGCAAAGCGAGTTTTATTAGGGGCATAATTAAAAGCTGACAGGAGGGGAAATCATGGGGACGGTCAGGGTGAGGGATGAAGCCACCTGAAGGTCCCTGTGTCCCCCCAGGCGTCCCACCCGCCAGCTTCCCACTCTGACCACAGCGTTTCTGGCAGGGCAGGAGGGAGCAAGATGCTGGGCTGGCAGAGGAAATCCAAACTCGGCCCCTATGAAAGGGGCTTTGTGTGCCCAAGAAGGAGCAGCCCTCCTCCTTCTCCTCCTCCTTCTTCTCCTCCTCCTCCTTCTCCTCCTCCTCCACCTCCTCCTCCTCCTCTTCTCCTGGCCGCGGGGCCACTTTCCTGCCTGGGGGTGGCCTAAACGTGGGTGCCAGAGGGAAAATGAGGCACAGAGCAGCATGGCAACCCTGTGACCTCCTGTCCTGCCCAGACTCCTGAGATTTTCCCCATTACTTGTACCCATGGCTGTGAGTGAGGCAGTCCCTGGAGATGTGCTGGGGTCCCCCAGGGGTGCCCCAACTGGTGCTATCCCTGCAGAGTCCCTGGGACGGGTCCTCTGTACCAGGGCTGGCCAAGGCACTGGCAGTGGAAAAGGAGATGAAAGGACAGAAAGACACAAGGACAGAGGAACATCCTCCCGTCCCTTTTATGCCACCTGGATTGCCCTTTCCCAAAACCACTGCCTGCCTCAGTTTCCCTTTCCCTCATGAGTGCTGTGCCTGCATGACAGGACCCAGAACACCCTGGGGGAGTTCAAGCCTCCTTGGTGACCTCAGCTGCCCCCGCAGACATGGCTGATGTCCCCTGGGAAGGGAACACTTTGCAGCACCCAGCGTTTGGCATCTTCCTGGGTTTCCGCTCACAGGAACATCCCTCCAGTGCCAGTCTGGTCCCGTGGCAAGAGGAGGGTGGGCATAGGCAGGGCCCCCCAGCTGGGAGCTGAGCACTGGCCACCTTGGCCTGGCCCAGCCCCAGCCCCAGCGGGCAGTGGGGGCTTGTTCTTCGCCTGGACAGGAAGATGAATGAATTCCATTATGGGATCGCGATTTTATTCCACGTGTCAGGGAGCCTGAGATTAACTTGCTCACCAGGCTGTGACAAACCCAGACACTCGCGTGCGCGCGCTCCAGTGCGGGGGCTTCACACGCTGGCCGGGCACGGAGCTGCCGAGGCCCTGCCGTGCCCAGCCAGGGCAAGGAGACCCATGTCCAGCCACACTGATTCCACCTGGGAGCCCTTCAGCACCTGGGCAGGTGGCAAAGACCAAGGCCAGGGGTCTGGTGCTGTCATTGTGCTGTCCCACATCCTAAAGGTCCTTGGGCCACCCAAGGACTCATGCCTTGCAGACAGGCGAGGGGCAAAGCATGATCCCAGCACAGCTCTGGGAGGCCATGTGCTGCCAAATAACAGGCTGGGAGGAAGGAAGGAAGTGGGACATGGGGGCTGGGGGCCTGCACTAGAGCTGATGACACTGGGGACTTGACAAGACCAATGGGCCGCTCTTATCTCACCCCAGCCAGGTGCTTGCCCGCTTTGGGAGGACATCAGGGTGGTGCAGCGGTGTTGGGGCCATGCTGTGCCGTGCCGTGCCGCGCTGTGCCGAGGCGCGGGGCCGGCTGCGCTCCCCTCACCGCCCCCCCCCCCCCGCGCGGGCGCAGGCAGCTGGCTCTGTTTGCTGGAGGCTTTGCGCATTCCAGTTCGTGGGTCACTCGCCTTCGAAACCTCTCCGGGGACAGAGGCAGTTGGGAGCCGTAACAAACAACCCAAGGGCTCCAGTGACGCCCGCGCCCGGCACTGCTTGCCAGCTCTGGGGTGGGGGGGCTCAGGAGAGGGCCCCCTGCTCCCCTGGGGTGCTGGACGGGAGCTCTGCCGTGGTGCTGGGAGATCCCAGTACGAGTAACCGGGGAGGAGGGACATGCCGAGAAGGTTTCCGTGCAGGAGGTGGGAGTGATCGCTTTTGGGGGAAGCAGTGGAGAGCGCAGGAGGAACGCTGTGGTCACTTCTGCATTAGGGACGGGGCACAGAGTGGGGCACTGGCAGGGGGGCGACATCCATGATCCATATGGGAAGAGGTGGTGGATATGACCAGGCACAGTACAGGCAAGGAGACAACGTGGGCAGCAAGTATGAGGTGGCCCAGGGCTGGTTGTGGTGTCCTGGAATGCGCGGCGGAGCCATCCTTAGGAGTTCCTGGGTCCGGTGGGGTGGTGGGAGAGGGGTGGGAGTGCAGCGCGGCTTGGGGAGGCTGGGCGGTGCAGGGAAGGTCAGCTTTGGCCAGATGCAGCCACTCCACCCTCCTCCAGTGCTTTGCACATTAATGCAAATGCACTGGCCTGAGTGGTTCATTAGCAGCATGTGGAATGGAATAATGCATCCGCATCCCATTAGCCTAATGAAAAAAAGGGAGCCGGCACCTGGAACAAAGCTGCCGACTCTTGGCTAGTGCTCTGGCTCGGCCATGCTGGGCCGTGGGGGCCCCCCTTCTCTTCCCCTCCCTTCCCTCTGCCACCCCAGCCATCGCCCGCCCAGCCCTCTGAGCATCCCCGTGCCCAGCGCTGCGGAAGGGCACCCCATCCCCAGGGTGCCACCATGGATCCCGTCCCCAGGGTGTCACCACGGCAGGGTGCAGCCCCAGGAGGACTTCAGGGTGGTCCCAGCATCACCCCTCACCATCCCACGGTGGGAGAGGGATCCAAGCCAGTAGTGCCACAGAGGCATCGGCTGGGTGTTGAGATGTCTCCGTGTCCCTCCTGCAGATCCTGAAGGATTCAGGGGCACCCCAGGGTGAGCAGAGCTGGTCGCAGCATCATCCTTCTGCATCCCCGAGTGGGAGGGGGTCCAAGCTGGGAGTGCCGCAGTGGCGCTGGCCGGGTGTCGAGATGTCCCCATGTCCCTGGGGCCGGGAGCGCGGAGCCTGAAGGATTAGAGGAAACATTGCCAAACAAACCAGGCTGTGCCGGAACCAATTAGCCTCCAGCAGGCAGAGTTTCAGATGCTGTTATTTCTGCCTCTTCTCTTTTCTCTCCCTCCTTCTGTCTCCCCCTTTCCCCCTCCCCGGCCCTCCCCAGCCCCTCCTGCCCGCCCCCAGCATCCCTGCTCTCGCCATTCCTCTCCGTGTCGGAGCTTGTTTTGGGCACTGGCTCTGGAGTGAGTCATGCCGCGCGTAGGGGATTTTAAAAGCTTTCTGCTGTCGCTGGGAAGCCGGTTTGGGCTGCTCCGACACTGGGGGTGGAGCGCCGTGCCTCGCAGACAACCCTCGTCTGGGGAACCCAAAAAATTCCCCCGCCCCGATGCCCCGAACCCCTGGGATCCCAGGGCCCCCCCTTTGCGGGGGTCGGCTCCGTCACCCCAGCCAGCGGTTGAGTCACAGGCGAAACTTTCGAGCCGTTGGAGCTTCCTCCGCCGGGCCCCTCTCCGAGGAAGTGGTCTGCCGGGGCGTCGAGCCCGGCGGGGCGGTTGCCCCGTCCCGGTGGGTGCAGCACGCAGGCGCGGGGGGCCAGCGCTGGAGCTCGAAGCGTGGGAGACTTTTTTTTTTTTTTCCACCTCCCCCCTTCCCCTCCCTCCTTCCCTCCACTGCCGCCTCCGCCGGCCCTGCTGCCAAAGCCGGGGTGGGGGCCCTCCGGCACGACCCTCCCGCCGGTCCGCAGCTGGCCGCGGTCCCCCCTTCATCCTCCTCCTCCTCCTCCTCCTTGCCTTGAGCTGTGCTGCTGAGGGACTGCAGCTCCCGTGGATCAGGAGGAGATTTAGGTCAAGCGCTCGACTGAGTCGAAACAGCCATCTGTGTGCGGAGGAAACCGGCCACCCAGAGCCCCCGGCGCGGCTGGCCCGGCATCGCCACAGGGTCCCGGCACCGCCGGCACCCCCCGGCCCCTGAGCCTGGGCACACAGCCTGCCTTTGTCTCCAGCAAGGGAAAAACCCCACCCAGCGAACAAACAAATGGGGGGGGGAAAATGCCCCTTCCCGCCGACCCGTCACCCCCGGCCGTGCCGTGGGCATCGCCGCGGGGGTTGGCACGGAGCGGCCGCGGCAGCGCTCCAAGGTCGCCCTGACACGCGGTGGGAAGGTGTGTGCCGGCGTGAACCGGGCATGGATGCGGGAGCGAGGGCCGGAGCAGGCAGGGCGGGAGGTGCAGGCAGCAGGGAGGCCCTGGCCGCCTGCCCGGAGCCCGGACTCCTGGGTTCCTGCAGGAACAGGGTGGAGCGGGAGGAGGATGGGGAGCTGGTGTCATCCCGGCCGCGGCGGGGGGGAGCGTTTCCCTCCCCGGGAGAGCGAGGGGCTCCGCGTGAAGCTGCGGCCGCCGTGCCTCAGTTTCCCCGGATGATGAAGTAGAGCAGCGCAGCGCTGGCGGCGCAGCCGGGCACCCCGGGGAGGTGGGCACCCCCAGATGCCCCTCGGCACCCCGCACCGGGGCGGAGGTGACCGCGGCCCCTCCTGCTCTCCACCTGCCAGCTTCGTCTTGCTTTCTCCATTTCCTTCCGGAGCCTTTTCTCGCCCGCCGGTGTCTGTGCCGCCGCGCCTGTGCACACGCTGGGCGCAGGGAGAGGAAACGCCGCCTCGGCCGTGGGAGGGCTGGCGCCGGATGGGCCTCCCGGCCCCGGGCGGTTTGGCACACCCCAACCGTGTGACGAGTAGCGCCTGGTGTCGGGCCGGAGCCCGGCCGGGCGCGGGGATGCTCCCCGGCCCCTGGGCCCGTCCTCTGCCCGCCCGGAGCCGGGCCCGCGCCCCGCCGGGCCCCTCGGGACCCCATCGATCCGCCCGCCGTGCCTGGTAAGGAGCTTTGTCCGGCCGTGCAGCCAGTTCGCACAGTAATCCCGCCTTGGCCGGGGGGATTATGCGTGGGGAGAACTGCGGGGGCCCCGGAGCACCCAGGCAGATGGGGTTTGGAGATCAAGGTTTTCCCCAGTGCTGTGGGTTCTGGCCAGGAGGGTGACGGGGACATCCTTGTGCTCGAGCAGGTCACACAGGGACCACAGTGTTTGCCCCCAGCCACCGGCCAAAACCAGCAGGAGCCCAGTGTCCCTGCAGAGTCCTGTGTCAAGCCAAGCCAGACCTGGAGCCGGTGCTTCCCACTGGGATGATGTGGAGCACCCCTGCATCCTTCTCGAGCATCCTCCCCTCCCAGTGTGGCAGCAGCAGGCATGTGCAGGCGGCTGCGAGGCAAGAGCTGCCGGGAGGTGCGGGTGCCATCCTGGGTCCCCTCCCAAGGTCCCATTCCAGGGGCCCATCCCAGCACTGGGTCCCCGGGCAGCCTCGGAGGGGGCTGGCGGATGCTGGGAGCTCAGCGGTTCTTTATGGTCTCAGAGGGCTCCATTAATTCTTTAAATATCCAGCCTTTCCAGGTGGGTTTTGTTGAAAATTAATTTCCGGAGCTATTTTAATTTTGCTGTATTTAATTTGCTGTTTATTTTAATTAATTAACGTTGGGAAAATCTCTTCTCCCCAGCATCCTGCAGCCGTCTGGGGTGGCTGCACCCGGGAGGTGGGAGCAAGAGGGTGTCAGTGGGTGTGAGGGGCGCTGACAGGGAGGGTGCCCAGCCCCCACAGTGCCCACCTGGCTCCATCCCACCTGCCCCAGGTGACAGGATCGGCATGGGGAAGCAGTGGGCTGGGTCTCTTCCCAGCTCCACCCTTACTCCAGGGCTCATCACAGGGTTTGCTGCTGGCTCCACGGGATGTTTGTCACATCTCGTGGGATGTGGCTCAGGTAGTGCTTGCGAGCACCTTTCTCCTCCTCCTCCTCCTCCCACTGAGTGGGGACCTGAGGGTGTGCATCCATCCCTGAGGATACCGTGCCGTGCTGTGCCATGCCCTGTGCCAGGCAGGAGAGTCCTGGTTCCATAGCCCAGCGTGGAGCTCTTTGGAACCACACCCACACAGAGGGACGGGCTGAGCCCAGCCTCCCGCTCCCATCCCCGCATCCCTGCTGCTGCTCCATCCTCGCTGCTGGCCAGACCCCAGCCAGGGGGTCCCTGTGGGGCAGGCGGGCAAGGAGTGGGGGAAGGGATGGAGCCGTCTTCCTCCAGATCAAGGCCTCTGGTCTCTCACATGTCTAGACGCTGCCACACACACCTAATGTGGTTCTTGGCAGGAGCCGCGGCTGCTCTCTTGAGGTTAATTGCTGCGCACGGAGCTCTGCAGACAGATAACCCGGCTCCAGGCTGCCCCCGGACCCCTGCCTCACCAGCTCCGCCTTGGCCGCAGTCCCCAAGGCATCTCACAGCCCCGGGGAGGCGCGGACTGGGGCTGCAGAGGGGGTGACACTGTGATGCTGCGCCCAGCGGGTGGTTTGGGGTGCAGCCCTGAGCAGTGAGGAGGGGTCTCCTGGTCTCGGGGAGCAGGCAGGGATGGAGGAGAGGTGCTGGCAGTGCTTAGCAGGGGGTGGCAGTCAGGGAGCGGCACAGGCACAGGAGCTTTGGGGCAGGAGGAGGAGAAGAGAAGGGCCCCACCAGCCCGGGGCTGCTGCCATCGTCTGCCTGCTCTTGGCAAGGCGGCCCGACCAGATAAGGGAAGCGCGGCGGGGGGAGCCGGACAAAGGCTCAGCCTCATTCAGCCTGCGTGGCTGGATCCAGGCTCTGGAACGGGAGCTGGAGAGAAATGTGGCAGGGACTGGGGTGGGAAGAGCTGTTTCATCCTCCAGCCCCAACATCTGGTGGAAAGAGGGGATGGGAGGAGAGAATGCTGGGCAGGCTGCAGGGGTGAGCCCCAGGGCTTGGCCACATCCGGACTCCCTGGGATGGGCTGGATGAGGCCATTCCCAGCAACTGCTTTTGCAAAGCACCTTCCTGGGAGCAAACACTGCTCCAATGACATGCTTGGAGCCACTGGCACCCCTGTCTTGGTCCCTGCTTGGCCCCATGCATAGGGACCAGTTTCCTTCTGGACAAATCTGTGCTTTGTCAGGCCTGGTGCTGGCTCCCAGGTGCCACCACCAAGGCAGGGTGGTGTAGAGCAGGGCTGAGAAGTGGCACATTCCCAGCCTGGAATCACATCGGGTCTCTGGAGGGAATCCCCAAAGCATGACATCCCCTCACCTCACACAAGGCTGGGGCTGGTGATGGGGTCTGGGCTTGGTCCCGTGTCCCAGGGCTGTGTGAGAGTGATCCCCAGCCCTGGGACCAGCCCCACATGGGATCCACGGGGAACTGGGTGAAGGTTTCTGTCTAAGCTGTGTTTTGGTTTGGGGTTTCGTCATGATTTCATGGCAGGGAATTTCCGTTCGTAACCAAAGACAAGAACAAAAAAAAAGGAAAAAGCCGAAACCAAAGAAAAAACCCAACTCTGCCTTGAATTTTTGCCAACAAAATGGGATGTTTCCATTCTTGTTTTGGCTTTTGGCAGCCCCCAAACTGCAGCCAGTGGAAGAAAATATCCATGTAGAAATGCTGCCGGCCTCCTTCAGCAGTGCAATGGCTGGGCTGCAGCTCCTGCCCCACAGCTGTGCTGTGCTGGGGGGAGAAGGAGCATGGCCCCTCCAGAGCATGTCACCGTGCTCCCTTCCCTGTGCTCTTTGGAGAGGACATTGCCATGAGAACGAGCTTGTTGTTTTGTGGGGAGCATCGAGACAGAGCAGGCGAGCGTTTGCAAGGACACCGGTGGCACGCCGAGCTCACGCTTCCCACTTGTCCTTGCAGCGGGTCGCTCTCTCCTCCCCAGCTGGCAGCAGAGCCATGTTCGGCTCCAGCATGTGCTGTGCCACGCCATCCTCCCTCTGGGCATTGCCCTCCCTCCTGGCATCAGCCAGCCTCTCCCTGCTTCACCTCCCAGGTTTTGGGGGACCCTCTCTGGGGCTACGACGCTGTGGATGCTGGGGAAGGGAGGAGCAGCCACTGCAATGCTTAAATGAGGTTGGGTTTTTTTCCACACATCCCCCCCTCTATCCATGCTAGGAAGAATTACAGTCGCCCAGGCATCTGTTCTGGCAGAGTCGAGCTAAAGAGCTTGTCCTGGGCTTGGCAAACCAGCCAGCGCAGCCGACAGCTTTTCCAAGGGCAGCCTTGGATGTGGAGCAGCAGGTTGACATTGCAGGGAGAGGATCCTTGTGCTGCAGGCAGCCGTGGTGTGCCCCTCAGCTCCTGACTGGATGGGATTTGGCAGGGAGTTCTGCAGGCAGGATGCTGCAAACCCCCTTCCCAAAAAGCATCATCCTCCAGCAGGTCTTTGTTTGTAGCTGGGAAGAGGGCGAATGGTGCCAGCACATCCCAGGGGTGTCATCCCTGCAAGGAGGACAGCAAGTGTCACCCTGCAAGGGACTACCACCAAAAAAACCCCCTGCTAATTTCTCCTTGAAGCCGGAGAGGCTCCTCTGTGTCCCCAGGCTGTGCAGCATCGCCGTCACTGCTGCCTCTCCCAACTGGCCACCCCATGGTTGTCTCCTCCAGAACACCGTGGACGGGTGCAGTGGTGGCACCAGGAGACGCCGGGAGTATGGCTGACCCCTGTGCCAGCAGCGCCGTGCAGGGGCCATATCTGTGCCCTGTGCCATCAGCAGTTGAGGCAGGGAGAGGCGAGTTGGAGAGGCTTGGCAGGGAGGTGTGGGAGCCCTGCCGGAACGCTGGGCTCGGAGCTGGAGCGTGTCAGGCACAGATGGGATCGTTAGTGGTGGTAAAAATTATCCAGCCCCTCTTAAAAACCCAGGCGCAGCAATCTGACCCCACAGCTCCAGCGGTGGCAATTCCCACCCGAGCGGTGTCGGTGTTTGCTTCCCCGGCCATTACCATCCATCCCTGGGACCCGGGGCCACAGCTGCCCATCACATGCCACATGTTCCCAAGGCCCGGGCCCCTCTGCAGTGCCAGGGTGAGGGGTCTCTCCTCCTTCCAGCCCCAGGGCAGGGACCCAACACCCACCCCAGTGCCACGGCTGCTGGGCAAGCCCCCTCCCTGCCGGTGGTCCCACCCTTTGTGCCGGTTCCTATTTCTTTTTTAACGCGCCCAAGTCTCCTGTTTGCTTTTTTAACTGCAGTAACCACAAGAGGGAAGTTTCAGAGCAGTACAAGCCCGTCTCCAGGAGGAAGGGAGAGCCACCAGCGCTCTGTGCCCGTCACCGCAGCACCGTGCCCGGGGGCTTCGCCGCCATGGTCCAGCGGCTGGTGGCTGTTGTGCTTTCCATCCCCCTCTTCCTGCCGCTCGTCCCCAGCTCCTTTTCTCTTGGAAGTGAGGAATTTGAGGCTGGTCTGGCGTTGCCAAAGGGCCTCAGGCCCCCCCAGCGCCGATCGATCGCTCTGCGCGCTCCTGCTCCCTGTTTTTTCTGTTTGTTTGCAGCCGCTTGAGGGCTCTTGTGATGAATCCAGCCTGGACAGCATTCAACAACAGCTGAAACGCAGCCCGGGGTGGGGGTGGGAGTGAGAGGGCAGTGGGGCCGGCCCACACTGGAATGCGAAATGGGGCAGCGAGCAGCGCTGGGCCGGCAGGATGGGATTGAGCCGGATCCCACTCCGGGGGTGCAGAGGGACGGGGAGCACCGCTGGCACCGCCCCACAACTGGGGCTGCTGTAGGTTGGCAGCGTGGGGACCTGCTCGGTGGAGCGGGGTGAGCCTTTGGGGCGTCCCCCTGTGTCTCCCTGCTGCCCGTGGCTGCTGCTGAGAGCTGGGCACCGGGGACGAGCGGTGGTTCCACTGCTTGGGCTGCAGGGTCACAGCTGCAAGGGGACGGGGTCTGTGCCGCCCACCCCACCGTGCTGTGTCCGTCCCTGAGCAGCCACAGGCCACCCGCCCTACCTGCCACCACTGTAAAATGGCAGATTTCAACTCAAAAGGAAACATCTCCCAAAACCTCAGTGCAAGGCGGGTGGTGAGCACAACCCTGTGCCCCCAGCCTGCTGCTGCCAGCTTTGCCAGGGGAGCCATGGCAGCAAAGGAGGGGCACAGGAGGGCTAGCAGAGTCTCGGAGGGAACCCTGTGCCGTGCCAGGGCAGTGGTGGCTGGCGTGTCCGCCCTGGTGATCGGTGCTGGGGTTGGCTGCGATTTTGCAGCTGTGGCTCCGGGAGGGAGCAGGATGCGGCTGCGCCGGCGTGCGAGGGTGCGCGCAGGCGGGAGGGATAATTAGTTCCTACTATAGCACTTCTCAGTCAAAGTGCTTTTTAAAAGCCTCCATTCATTAGTCTTCACGGCTCCCCCGAGGTGTCGTGTCCTGGTTCTCTTCCCCCCTCCAACTCCCCACCTTCCCTGGAGCAATTGGGGATCCTGAGCTGGGGAAGGGGAGGGTGATGTTGCTGTCGAGGTTGGGTCCTTGTAAAATCCTCAAGTGGGGCGTCAGTAGTGGGGACAGTCTCAGCGTCCCCTGTCCCTGTGGGGCTGCTGGGATGTCGTGGCCACATGTGCATTGTTGGGAAGTTTCCATGGAGGCTGAGCTCTGCCATGGTTGGAGCACCAGCGAAGAGGGTAGGGGAGCAGGGAAGGGCTGTGGGACCAGTGGGTGCCACTGCCAAGTGGCCACCCTCACCAGCATGTCAGGGAGCAGCGTGGTGGTCCCAGTTCCCAAATGAGCGGTTGTGTGCCAGGCTCCCAGGAGTCACCAGGTAGAAGGACAGAGAGTGCTGGAAGATACCAGGGGGTGCTGGTGCAGCTCAGCCCCCAGACCTGAGTATCCCATGGGTGCAGGTGTGGGAGGTACCCAGGCGTGTGCCCTGGTGAGGCGGCGAGGCCGGAGGGGCACAGAGGCGGGCAGGCTGGCAGTGGGCCTCCGCTGCAAACCCTAACCTTATTTTCCCAGGTCCGACGCCAGTTTCCATGGAAACAGCCAGGAGCAGAAACGGGAACCAGAATCCAGAAATGTGAAGCTTTGAGCTCCAGTTCGCCTTCCTGGATTCCTGCTCCCCGTGACCCCAGCTGGGTGCTGGCACCCACACTGCTCCCACTGTGTGTGGGGTGCGGGGCTGCCCCGCCTGGGCACCCCTGGGGCTGGGGTGCTGCTCTGTCTGTGCACGCTGCAACATCTGTGGGCATGGTGTGTGGGGATGGGCATGGTGCCCCAGCAGGGATGGGCAGGGGGTTCTGGGGAAACAGGCAGGGACAATGCTGGCAGGGGACGTTGCTGGCAGCCCCACGTACTGACCAGTTCAACCAATACCTGCACACAGCTGTGTGTCAAGGTGCTGCCCAGGGATGGATGTGATGCTCTTGCATGCACAGGTGCTTTATAGGTGTAATGGGGGTATAGGCACAGTATGGATCCATATATGTTCTCTATATTATTGGTTACCACTGGGAAGACCCCAGTCCCAGGTTTACCTGTCCTGGTGTCCCCATCCCCAAGACGCAGAGGGGACAGGGGACCCCACTGCCTGGAGAGGGGCAGCAGCAGCTGTCATTGCATGCAGGGGCCTGGATGCTTCCCCAGTTCTGGGTGTATGGCTGGGCAGGAGCCCTGCTCAGCCTCCTGGGGCTGGGAGCCCCCTGAACTCCTCTGGGCAGCTCCTGCCAAATTGGAGCCTCATGGGACACATCTGTGTCCTGCAGAGTCAAGGTCTGAGCTCTGTGCTGTGCTGTGTCCATCCGTCCAACCCGTGCCATGTGATGCCAGTCTATCCTGCACCTTCCCTGCTGCCCACTGGCCTCCTGCAGTCCCTTGGGTGTGTGCTGAGATGTCCCATTTCTTTGTGAGCTTGCAGCAGCCAGGGTCAGTGTCCGCAGCGTGGGACATGGGTGTCCCCCGGCACCTCCTGGCCAGGGACAGGGATTGCTCGGTGCCATCCCAGTGCCAGCTGGCCCCATCCTGCCTGCAGCACCCTGCTGCTCCCCACATGCCCATTTCACCCAGGTGCCAGCAGGCTGGGATGCACCAGAACAGCTCGTGGCTACCAGAATCCAACCCCATCCCCACGCCACGCCTCGGGGGGATGGTGGCACTGCCACAGCGCCTGTCCCCCCTCGGTGGCGCGGAGCCGTGGGTGCGAGCGCTCCGCAATACATCATTTACCGACGGACAGGTATTAAGATACATTATGGATAACTCACAGAGAGAGACGCTATTAATAATACAGACACATACAGAGGGAAGAAAGTGCACACTTGATTTCCATGTTGCTACCAGGAGTTGTGAGGCTGGCTCTGGCTGCCTCTTCCCACACGTGACTGCAACACAGTGGGTAGCTGACAGCCCAGAGAGCCTGGCTTGGGGCCAGGAAAAAGCAGAAAACACAATGTCTGTGCATATCCTCTCTCTTAAAATAACACTCCAACACCGTCTGAGACGAATTAAAATAAGATCAGGAGCGGTCTCGCGAAGAGAGGAAGACGAAGAGAGAAAAGCCAGGCAGGGGAATGGCCGGAGCCGGGCAGCTTCAGCCCTTGGCGCAGATGGAGAAGGGGGTGTTTCGCAGGGTTAGAGTTGAAAATAATTGAAGGGGAAAAAAAAACAACAAAGGAGAAAGAGAAGGTGAAGAGGGAGAAGTAAATCCCGGTTTTGGAAGGGGAGCGATGGCGGCGGCGCTGGCTGTCCAGCACATGGCTGTCCTTTGGAGGGGAGCCGGGCAGGGCGGGGGATGCGAGCGCAGGCTGCATGATGGAGAGCATCAGGAATTTCCTGCAGCTGAGGAACACACCAAATACCAGAATGCAAGAGCGAGCGGAGGAGAGCAGGGTGCCGGGAGGGAATGGGGAGGAGGAGGAGGAGGGGGGATGCAGAGGGCTGGAAATAACCGGCGGGGAGAGCAGTGAGGGCAGGGGGCAGCGTGTGGGGGTGACCTGGGGCTTTGGGGCTTTTTCCAGCTGTTTTCATGGATTTTTTTTTTCCTTTTTTTTTTCTTTTCTACACCTCATGGTGCCTCGTGCGCCTGAATGGGGGTTTGGGGTATTTAGGGAGTTTTATGTCTTCTCTCTCCATTTCTTCTGCCTGGTTATCTGTGATCAGTGATGGCCAGACACAGGGGTCCCACAGACGCCTGCCTGCCCCCTGAGGCAGGATCATGGCTCAGGGAGCCAAGAGCAGCCTGGGGAGCGAGCTCATCCCTGCAGAACGGTGTCCCTGGAGAGCGGGGGCCCTTTGAGGGGACCCTCCATGTAGGCAGCAAGGTCAAAGGCTGCCCCAGGAACCACGGCAGCACCTCCCACACGTGCAACGAGTTTGCCAGGCTGTCTATCTGACCATGCTCCAGCTTTTCCCTGGGCCGGGCTGGGTTAAACACAACCCAAGCCTCCTGAGGCTGGTCTTGCATCCAGGTGCAGCCCGACCTCTCCCTCCTCCTCCTCCTCCTCGGCCACCCCTAGCTTCCCCCTGCATCCCGCTCCTGGCTGCATCCAGCCCCGGCTCCCCCGGGGATGCTGGGGGGCCGGAGGGGAGGGGGGATCAGAGGGGGCATCTTGCAGAGCCGGATCCAGGTAGCCAGAAGGTCGCACTGAAAATCTGGAAGTGGAGTTTGGAGCTCAGCAGAGCGGTGAAATCCGTCTGGCTTTAGGGCAGAGAGGAGGAGGAAGAAGGTGGAAGATTCAAGGAAGAGGGCAAGGAGGAGAGGGGCTGTGTCTCCCCATCTTGGGGCGCGGGGTGTCCCCAGGTTAGGCCCGTGTCCCAGCTGGGGCTGTGCCAAGCATCAGTGCAGAGCAGATTGGGGATATTTGGGAGACTGAGGGTGATGAAGAGGAGACGGAAGAGCCCGAGCGAGCGCTGGAGCCCATCCCGCCGATGCCGAAGGCATTGCAGCCCCTCGCCTCCCGTTTCCATCGATCCAGACCACGGAGTCGCTGCCATCCCAGGGTGAGCGGTGACCCACACCTGCCAGGGCCACCCGGGACCGAGATGCTGGGAAAGGGCCGAGCTCATTAGCAGTTTCCAACCTCCCCGCACAGGGGGTCAGGGAGCAGCAGCCGGGGGCACGGGGAGAGGCTGGAGGGGCTTTGTGTGGGCTGGCGGCCCCCATCATCCTGCTCAATGGACCCCGGGAGCCTTTCCAGTTCCTAGGGGGCTGCAGATTGCCAGAAGGGGATCTGACAGGAGGAGAGTGCAGGGGGGCTCCCCCGACCCCGTGCTGCACCCAGTGTGTTTGTTCCTTCCCCTCCAAATCATCCCATTGCCTTGACTGCAGGCCGTGAGCCTTATTCTAGTCCCATGCCCCTGCCCTGTCCCTCCCTGCCCGCATGGAGCAGGGTTGTGCCAGGAATCCCTCCAGCACCCCTTTGATCTCCAGCCTGGAGGGCTGAGAGGGGACCCTGCTGAGGTGCAGAGAGACAGGACTACAGCCCGGGGAGGGGATCTGGCACCCTGGGACCCCTCCCTGCGCAATGAACCTGGGGACAAGGGGCCGTCGTGCCCAGTGTCAACCTGCCTGGGTGTGAGATGCAAAGTCTGTGCTCCCCCAAAGTTGGGCCATTTCTTCTTAGGCATCAGGTAATTGCCTTCTCTGCAATCGCGGGGGTGAAGGGAATCCTTTCCCCAGATGTGTCCCCCAAATCTTCCTGTTGTGCCTGCCTGGCACAGGGCAGCGTCCCCCATCATTTTGGGTGGGTGCTCACAGGGGTCATGGCACCTTCACTTGCACCACAGGGTCCAGGGGCTCCAGGTCTGCCGTGGGAGGGGACACTCAGGGTGCTGGTACCTCAGGATGGGGACAAGGTGGCATTTCACCTCCCAGCAGATGACAGGGTGCCCCACTCCCCCATCTCCCCTTCCCAGCCTGCCCCCCACTCCCTGCTCATGCCTTTGCGTGGGGGCTGGAGGCAGGCACTGGGGGGGTGGGAATACTGGCTGGAGCGAGTCTGAACCTGGCATCTGTCGAATGTCACCTTACCCAGACAGTCTGTGCTTCCCTGTCTCCATATCAACCGTTCTGCTCCAGCCACCTGCGGGGGGGTGGCAGGGAGCGTCTTTGGGAGGAGGAGATCTCAGTGCTCCCCTCGCTGCCTGCAGCCCCCCTTCCCCTCCCTTCCCTTCCCTGCTGCCCCCCGGATGCCAGACCCTGGGCTATAAATCGTGGGCGATGCTCCCGCAGCCTGGGAGCCGGGGGTGACCCCGGCGCTCACAGCTTCGTGACCCCACATCGCACTGTCTGGCTCCACCGTGCCTCAGTTTCCCCTCCCCGCTGCAGCTGCGGCGCAGAAGGGATGCTGGGGTTTGTTCCACCCCAGCCGCAGCGGTGAGGGCCTCTTCCAAGAGCTCGGCATTTTTCCCTGGACTTGTCCCTCTTCCCTGCGACCAGATGTTCTCACCCTCCTCCCTGCAGCAGGGTCCCGGCCAGAGGCGGGACAGCAGCCGCCTGCCGGCGCCCTCCTCCTGCCCCGCACCTGGACAGCCGCTGGGGGCAGGGGGAAAGGGACACTTCATAGCGTCCTCCCGTGGCCGTGTCCCAGCTCCCAGGGGCCCTCAGGATCAATCCTTCCCGCCCCGAGATGTGGCAGCGCCAGAGGCAGCGGGGAGCCGAGCCCAGTGTGGGGCAGAGCGTGGGGCGTGCGGTGGTGGCATCAGGGCTCGGTGTTCTGGGGATGCTGGAGCCTTTTCGGGGGTGCTGCAATGTTTGGGGATATCCTGGAGTATCTGGGGAGATTCTGGAGTATTTGGGGGGATACTGGAGCTTTTGGGGTGAGGATGCTGGAGTGCTTGGGCAGAGGCTAGAGCCTTTACAGAGACACTGGAGCCTTTGTTGTGGGGGTGCTGGAGTGTTTGGGGGGATGCTGGAGCATTGGAGGGATGTTGGAGTACTCGGGGTGGGGATACTGAACTACTGGATGGATGCTGGAGGACTTGGAGAAATGCTGGAGCATTAAGGAGACTGCTGGGACATTTGGAGCATGGGGGCAGTGCTGGAGCATTTTTGGGGGTGCTGGAGCATTTGGGAAGGTGTTGGAGGACGTGGGGAGATGCTGGAGCGCTGAGGTGAGGACCGGGCAGCTGTGAGCACGCAGAGCCCTCGTGGCGTGTGCCGAGACGCGGGATGGGACGCTGGGACGTGTGGATGTCACTTGTGGGGCCCGTGGGCTGCCGTGGGGCTCGTGGGGGCAGCTCCCGGGCCGTGTGAATGCTGCTCGTGGTCGGGGTGCCTCGGGAAGGCTCAGGGCATGCAGCAGGCGGGGCGGGCACACAGACAGCCGAGGATGGACACAAGTACCGCTCCCTCCTCTCCCAACCGTGCGCAGCGGCTCCTGCAAGTGTGTAATTTCACCACAGTGCCTAAAACGAGGGACAGAAGTAAATTGACCTTTTCACCCGTTTTCCTACCAGGGGGATTATAGCCTGTTTCCTGTTAAATCTCTCCAAGAACTGGCTCCATCCTGCTCATGGAGTGAGGCAGGGAGCGGGGGGACAGACACCCACCCAAAGTGGGGGCTTTAATTTTCCTCCTCATCCCCCTGCACCGCGCCTTTTCCACCCCATCCCATCGCTCCACCACCTCTCATCTCATTAAAGTCTTCGGGGTGATTTCACCAACCCCGGGCAAAACCAACGTGGAAAAAATTGCTGGGAGGAAGGAACCGAAGGCGGAGAGTGATAAATATTGAAAGGGTGGGATTTCGATGTAGGCTGCAACAGCTGTGCCGGTTACAGTGTCACACTATCTCTCCACAGGTTTACTGACCCATTTCCATTCACAGGGCTGCCAGTATCTTAGCAACTGCAACAGTCCCCCAAGAACAGGCATATTGCCTGCTATTAGTGACTGCTGCAACTGTGTCAAGGTTAGCTCTCTCCCTCCAAGCCCTGCCGGGTTTTTTTGCCCAAAGCCAGCACAGTCTGTTCGGTGACATGTCCCCCGGCAACCATCCTGGGTGTTGGGTGTTCATCTCTGCCACAGAAAATGCCAGCGGGGCTGGGGTGCTTGGTGGGATGGTTGGGATGGATAGGCGATGGATGGGATGAGGGTTTAGGTGACAGGATGGTTCAGGATGTGGGTTTGGGTGGTGGGATGGAGCGGGATGCAGGGTAGGGTGTGCTGGGAGATGCTGTAGGGTGTTGGTGATGGGGTGGGGTGCATAGTGTGTCCCCAAAAATAGGACTGTTGCCATCTGATTGGGTGTCACTGTCAGCACTGTGCAACTCTGAGCCCTGGGAACCTGGAGAGGGTTGGGGGCTGCACTGATCCCATTTGGTGCTGGGTCTTCATCCTTTCCATGAAAAATGTCAGCAGGGCTGGAGTGGCTGATGGGGTGGTGATGGATAGGACGTGGAGTTGTGTAGTGGGATGGTGCAGGATGCAGGATTAGGTGGTGGGATGAAGAAGGATGCAGGGTTGGGTAGTGTAAGGGAATGGAATGCACTTTGGCTGACAGGATGGATGAGGATGCACTGCTGGATGGTGGGATGCAGCAGGAGGTGGGGCTGGGTGTGCTGGGAGATCCTGCAGGTGTTGAGGTGGTGTGGGGTATGTAATGCAACCCACAAAATAAGAGTATTGTCATCCAGCTGCCTGCTACCGTCAGCCTTGTGCAGCACCGAGCCCCAGGAAGTCACTGGAGGGGGTTGGGGGCTGCACTGATCCTGCTTGGGGTGTCACCCTGCCAGGTTTGCCTTTCACCCAAAGCCAGCGTGGGCTGTTTGGTGACATTCCCCCAGCAGCTGTCCTGAGTGTTGGGTGTTGATCCCTGCCATGGAAAATGATGGATGGAATGTGGGGTGGGGTGGTGGGATGGATGGGATGGTGGAGCTCAGCATGCTGGGGAATGCCGCAGGGTGTTGGGGTGGTGTGGGTGCACAGTGTGTCCCCAAAACTGAGTCTTCTCATCCACCTGAGTGTCAGCATCATCCCAAGCAAGTGTCAGCAAATCACCCAGAGGGGATTGGGGCCTGCACTGATCCCACTTGGGTGTCGCAAACTAGATCGGCCTCATCCTGTGCCCCCAGGGGCTCAGGGCTTGGCTAGGCATGGGCAGGGGATGGCACGTGTCCCTGAGGTGCACGGTAGCACCAGGGGCTTGGAGGACAGGACCCCCCTGTCCAGGCACCAGCACACACCAGGCTGGGACAGCAGTGCCACATGGGTGACACCCGCCGTCACCATCTCTGTCCCCACAGCATCTGGCCCTGAGGGGAGGAGCAAGTGAGGGAAAGGACTTGCGGTCCCTCGGTGTCCCCAAAAAACGGCGATATTGGGGTGACCGAACGCACCCAGCAGGGAGAGGAGAGCAGCTGCTGCATCCCCAAAACACCCCACACGGGAGGGAAAGGGAGGCGTGGGGCCCCTGCCCGGCAGGCAGAGCCCCCTGCCGCAGCCGCGGGGCCGGGGGAGCGGCGGGGGGCTGCTGGGGCGGGCAGGGTGATCCCCACCCCGCAGCCCAGCCACCTTCCCCGGCAGCGCTGCAGACAGCAGGCTCCACACCGGCACGGCCGCGGGGACGGCTGCGAGGGAAGCCACAAAAATGATTTAAGGGGCTGGCGGGATTGATTTATTAAGAACAATTAAAAGCGCTAAATACGCTTAGCTCAGCCAGACACCGAGCAGGGAGCCTGGGGGGGAGAGACCTGTCTGCCGGATCCGGAGGGCGCGGCTGGCAGCAGGATGCTGGTGGCAGTGCTGGGGGGACAGGGTCGCACTGGGCTGGGGCAGCTGAGGAAGGAGAGGGGTGCTGATGGAAAGGCAGGGGAATGGAGCGCAGCACCCTGGGGCTGGATTTGCATCCAGGGTGGATTTGGGCCCCGGGATGAGTTTGCATCTAGGGATAAATTATCATTCCGGGGTGGATTTTCAGCCAGGTGTGCGTTTGCACCCTGCAGTGGGATGAATTTGCACCCAGGGATGGGTTTGTATCCAGGGGTGTGTTTGTATCTGGGATGGGTTTGTATCCAGGGGAAGGGTTCACCCAGCTGTGGGTTTGCACCCTGCAGTGGGATGAATTTGCACCCGGGGGAGTGTTTGCACCCCAGCTGGAAGGGAGGGAAGAGATGTCAGGGACCAGAAGGCCCCCAGGCAGTGCTGCACTGAGGAGCTGTTTGGAGCCAGTGCCAGCTGCAGGGTGCCCCTCAGGAGCAGTAAGCCATACTGGGCAGGGTGTTGCCGTCCCAGTCTGACGGTGCTACCTGGGAGCTTTGGCAAAAGGATTCCCCACCAGTGGGCACCCACGAGGCTGACGCAAGTCTGGGTCCATGCAGCTCATGGAGCAGGACTCCTGGAGTGTTGTGACATCTGCAAACCTGCATCCCTCACGGGAAATCCCAGCCGAAAGTCCTTGGAGGCTGGGAGAGTCCTTGGACGTGTCCAGACGTGCCCAGCCCGGCTCCTCCCAGGCACCAGCCGCGGCTCTGGGGGCCGCTGAGAGCTGGGGTCTCTCCTGGACACCGCGGTGCTGGCACCGGGCAGGATCAGCTTCAGCCAGCACTTCGTGTCCCTGTGCGCTGCCGGGGTGTTGGGGTACCAGGAATGGGGGCAGAGGGCCGTGCCCTGCATTCTTCCAGTCCCAGTGGCCACCTGCAGTGGGCTGACGGGTTTGTGCCCATTTTCTAGTGCTGTGCAGGACCCATCCCCTCCACTGGGCTCACCGGGCTGCTGTACTTTGAGACGCCAGTGGGGATCCAGGGGATGCTCTGGGACACTGGATGCCAAGCCGTGCTGCCTTGCCACCCTTAACCCCTCCCAGGGCTGTCAGGGAGGTGGGGCTCAGGTTTTTAGGTTTGGGTTCAGATCCTCCACACAGAGACCCCACAACTTCCTCCAGTCACCCTCACCTTGGGGCTGGATGTGCCCGGGTCCCCATCATCATTTGGGTCCCTGTGCCCTGAGCCACGCTCACCAAAACCCACAGTATTGGAGGGGCCCCCTGCCCTGGCCCCCCGGATAGGAGCCCCGGGAGTCAGGAGGTGCTGGGAAAGGTGCTGAATGGGAACAAAAGGCCTGCGGAGCGGTTGGCAGGGCCGAGCGGAGCCGGAGGCTTTCTGCTGACCCTGCTCCGGCGGCCCCGGCCCCAGCCCTGGCCTCCTCCCACCGCCCCCACCCGCCCGTGCCGACGTCAGCGCTTCCCGGCAGCGCTCCCAGGTGTACCTGGAGCTGGCTGAGAGGTGGAAAAGCCATTTCTGTCTCTGCCCCGGTGCTTACGCCTCTGCCAGCCCTGGCCAAAGCCTCCTGGGGCAGGGTGGGTGCCCATGCCCTGTGCCCAGGCGTCACCGTGGGGTGATGTGTCCTTTTCCCCTGAGGATGAAACCGTGGTGAGGTGTGGAGTGTGGTGTGACTTGGGTGGGTGGTGGCCGTGGTGCGGGTGCTGGGTACCCCTCTGCGCCCCGCTGCGCTCACCGGGGGTGCCTTTGGGGACGGTGGCTGGGAACGGAGATGAATAGAGGTGGCCTGGGATGGAGGTGCAGGAGGTGACCACAAATGGAAGTGGCCAGGGGTGCAGGTGACCCTGGCACAGCATTTGCCTCTGTGCTCCTGCTTGCCCAAGTGCTGGCACTGCCGCAGAGCCCATGGGACAAGGGGGCTGCCCATGGTCACCAGCTGGGACACGCTGGTGTCCCGGCAGCCGCGCTGTGGGAAGGTGGGTGCGGCGAACTCTCCCAGGGCCGTGCAAGCGGGGCAGTGGCAGAGGTGGGACAGCCCCAGGGCGCTGGGCCGTCGGTCCCCGGGTGCCCCCGGCCCCGCCAGCGCTCCCGCCGCCGGCTGCCCAAGGGTTAACCAGAGTTTGCTGCTCCTGCAGACAATTAGTGACATCTTTGCTGACAACGCCACACTGAGCCTCTGCCGCCTCCCCGGCAGCACCAGCCCGGCCGCCCCCGCGCCCCACGCGGCCCCCTCTCCGCCGCCTGCCTTCGCCACCGCGGCCCTGCCGTGGTCCAGCCGGCACCGGCACCGCGCCCCGGCACCGCGCCCCGACACCGCGCCCGGCGGCGTTCGGCAGCGGCGGCAGGATTGCAATCCCAAGCGGAGCAGCCGGCTCCCCTCGCTGCCCTCTGACCCGCTGTTGCTGTGGAAACTGCATCCCACGTAGGATTATGGAGCCGGAATCCGCAGGCTCCAAACTCCCCTCCAAATCCAGACGGTCACCGGGGTCCCCCCGCCCGCAGCACCAGCCCCCCTGCCTGCGGCGCCTGCGGGTGCCCACAGGGTGCCCGGTATCCCCAGTAGGGTGGCATCTGGGTGCTGGAGGAGGTGGCAGCAGCACTCCTGCGTTCCCTGGTTCGCACCCGCTGGATGGTGACACTGCTGAAGATGTCATGGTGTCACCACGAGGCCATCGGTGACCCCTGGTCCATCTGCTCCCTTGTGCCATCACCTGAGTATCGTCTCCCTCTGTGCCATCCCTGCATCTCGCGGGGAGAGGGTGCTGTGCTAGCAGGACCCTCACCCTCAAACAGCACCCCGGGAACGTGGGTCCACACCAAGGACCCATCCCCAGCACCTCTGAGGCAGAAGCAGGAGCTGGACACCCACCAGAGACCCCCACAGCCGCAGGGACTGGCAGCGTGGGTCCCCCGGGGGGAAGGGGTGGGCACGGGGGAGAGCAGAGCCTGTTTGGGGAGCTCTGTGGGCTGCACTTGTGTCTCAGCATCTCTCCTGCCACCCGAGGAGGTAGGAGCTGAATTAATCGCGATCAATTAGTGCTGCTTGCAGTCCCTGGCTCCCTCCCTGCACCAGCTTTGTGCCGTCACACCCAGCGAGGGGGGCCCCGGTGTCCCTTGCAGCCCCTGTGTGCCATCGGGGACTGCAGCCCCTCCGGACCTCCAGATGGGGATAGGGAACGAACAGGGTGTCCCCCAGCCCGTGTGGCCACGAGAAACATCCCTGCCATAAAATTTGGTGGAGGGGATGAGGAGGGGGCTGCACGAGTCCCTCGAGGTCCCTGTGCCAGGCTGGAGCAGGGTGATGGTGTGTCCAGAGCGAGTGTCCGGATCCTGCAGGATACTGCAGCAAATGCCCTGCAATCTGCAGCCGGATGAATCCCACCTTCCTTCCCCCGCAACGTGCTGCCCTGGGCTACAGCTAATCTATTGTGCGCTGGGCTGCAGCCAGCACAAGCTGCAATACAGTAAATCCTTCTGCAGTATCCTGCAAGGGGACCGAGCCCAGCCGCAGCCGCCCGCTGCCGCCAGACAAAGACGGGGGGCCCCCGCGGGGATGGGGCACAGGGGACCAGGGCACCAGAGGGTGGCAGGACTCCTGGCGTCGTGCCGGCGAAGATGGGAGAATGGAGCCCTTGAGCAGGGTGGGAAGTTCTCCAGGGAGTTTTGGGTGGTGCTGTGCATTCTCCTGGCCCCCCAAATCTGCGGGTAGGGAGATGCTCAGTCCTCTGTGTTTGGGTTTTCCCTAAACGTTGCCACCACCGTGTTCCCCTTTCAGGGTCCCAGTGTGATGCAGGGGTTTCTATGCCCGCCCTTTCCCTGTGCGTGGTCCATCCTTCCTCGTGCCTCAGTTTCCTCACCAGGATAGGGCCACCAAGGCCCTCAGCCCCCTCCCTCCAGCAGGCTCCATCACATGTGAGCCCCACTGCCCTTTTCCAGGGGATTTTGCTTGGATACTGTCATTATGGTTATTATTACTATTATTATTATTATTGGGATGTTGGTGGGGCTCTGCAGCTCTGCCGGACCCGTCTTTGGCGAGCGAGGCATCCTTCAAAGGGAAGGCGCTCCGTCACCGCCCCACAGCAGCTGCGTTCTCCTCAATTAGAAGAGGTAATGAAGCAATTTATGGGCATCTACAAAGTGATGTGTGAGTGACAGGCTGTGTACGATCCGCGCCGGGGCTCTGCCGGCAAGTTGTGTTCTTCCAATTTTAATGGAAAGCTCCCCGGCGAGGGGGGAGAGCAAACACTGGTGTGTCTCTAGGTGTGTGTGCTCCTGGGGGCCGGCGGTGCCAGGGCGGCGTGGGGGGCTGCAGAGAGACCGGGGTGCTCCCATCCCCATCCCTGGGGACCCTGGGCCACGCTGTAATCGGAGATGGGGGGCAGCTGGGTGGGAGCTGAGCCTGGGGCAATACAGGACACCTGGGTCCTGTGGAATAGTTGGCTGTGGTTCCCTGTTTTCATCAGCACCCTGGGTGCTGCCCACCCTGCTCCTGCCTCAGTTTCCCCGTCGCTATCCCTGTCCCTGCTGCATGGCACTGCCAGACCCCTTCTTCACAGACCCAGCTTTTGGTGGACCACCGTGGCCTCTCAAGGAGGAGGGTGAATTTTGTTTTGTGGTCAAACCCCAGCAGCTTCCACTGCCACCACCAGGGTATGGGCTGGGGGTCTGCAGTGCTGTCCAGGTGTTTTGGGTGTCTGGGGGTCCCTGGAGCTCGTGCATGCTGCCATGGGGCCCTGTACCTCCACGTGGGTGTGATCCTGTGTGTCCACAGAGGTGGGTGCTGCACCTCCAGGTGCTGGCACACCTGTGTGTGTGCCTGTGACACAGGTGTGCACCCATCGGTGCACTCACCAGTGCCTGTGCATGTTCCTGTACCTGTGTGTACCCGTACATGCTTGTCACACGTGTGACCCACCCGTTGGTGTGTCCCTGTACCTGTGTGTGCACCCACGCCACTGTAGGTGTGTGTGTCTGCACACACGTGTGCAAATCCTCCCCCTGTGTGTGCACCTGTGCACACACCTGCATGGGCACAACCATCTTGTGCACATTCAGGCCTGTTGCTGGCTGCACCTCCTCCGTGCCCACACATTTGGGGATGCCAGGCTGCCGGCGTGATGGGGCAGGGGTTGCCCCCGCCTCCCCACAGCCCTGCCCCATCGTGCTGCCGTTGGCATTGTCCCCAGTGGCTCCCACACCCCAGCTCGGCCCCAACCGGCCGCATCTCCCAGGAAACAGGATCCACAGCCAGGAGTTTCCGCTCAACTCGTGTATGCCTCCCACAAAAAAAAAAAAAAAAAAAAAAAAAAGGAAAAAAACCCACCCTGACACCAGCACGGCCGTTAATCCTGCCCGGCTCATTCTGCTTTTCTTGTCTAGCCAGTTTCTAAAATTGGCCAAGGGAGGCAACTGGCTGCTCTCCCCCCACCCAGACCCCCCCTCGGTCCCCACCTGGTCACCCCGGCGCGGTGTCAGCACCTGGACCCGGTCACCCCATGGCCCGTGTGGCGGGGCCGCTGCCTGGCACGGGGTGCGTGTGGGCACCAGCAGAGCCAGGGCCCCGATGGGCGCAGGGTCAGCATCCTCCCATCCCGGCGGGCGCCCCTTTGCCGCCCTGGGCAGCCCCCCAGCCCCAGCGCCGGGGGAGCACGGCTGTGCCGAGCGAGCCTTCGGCATGGGCACGCGTCCATCTGGCGCCTTCCAAATGTTACTGGCCTCGCAGGATCCCGGCTCCGCTTGGCGTTAACCCGCAGCGCACCGGTGGGGAGCGGGGGCGGCTGGGCACGGCCGCTGGGACCCCTCCGGCAGGGTGTCGGGGGCTCTGCAGCTGCCCCGGGGGCCGGGGCTGGGCGGGGGCGGCCGGCGGAGCCCCTCTGCGCCAGCGGGTGTTACATGACCCGGCGTGGCCGGCGCTGGGCAGGGACACACCGGGGCTGTGACTCATGCTGTGGCTATAACAGGGAGCCCGGGGAGGGGGGCCGCGACCATCTGCGCGGCCTCGGGGCTGCCAGCGCACCGCGGGGGCCCTGGGGTGCGCTCCCCACGCCGGGGCACAGCCCGCCCGGGCACAGCACCCCGCGGCACCGAGGGAGCAGCCGGCGCCTGGAGACGCGCGGGGCAAACACAGGCGGCGCCGCGGGGAGCGCCCGGTCCCCCGAGGTGGCACCCCGAGGGAGGGCCGCTGGTGTGTCCCGTACCCTCCCGCAGGCGGGGAGAGGGCAGAGCAGGGGGCCCGGAGGCTGCTCGCCTCCCGCGCCGGCTCGACGGGGCGGGGGAACAAAGCTGGCACCGAGGGAAGAGCTAAATTTAGCCCGTTTCCCTGCTAGCTCTGAACTGCGGCGCTGGGCTCCAGCCGGCCGAGGTGCCACCATCGCCGCGGTCCATCTGTCGAGCCGTTCCCCAGCCCTCTCGAGCCCCTCCCCAAGCCAGGGAGGGGGGTCAGACCCCTCCACGACCCGGGGGGTTGGGGGCTGCATCCGGGCTGGGCGATGGCACTGGGGTCACCTGAGCGCCCCCCAGCACTCGGGGGCACTGGGGTACCCACGTTTGTGGGGTGGTAGGCGAGGGTTGGTGCCTGAGAGAAGGGGCTCTTGACCGGGGAGACGACTGTGGGGAGAAATGGTCGCTGCAGGGAATTGGTTGTTGATGGGAGATGGTCTTTGAGGGGCAATAGTCATTGAAGGGGAAATGATCATTAGGGAGGAGATGGTCCTTGCAGGGGACACAGATTCTTGTGGGGAAGATGATCATTGAAGGGGAGATGGTCATGGAAGGAGAGATGGTCCTTGTGGGGAAGATGGTGCTTGAAGGCAACGTGGTTCTTGCAGGGGAGATAGTCCTTGCAGGGCAGGTGACTTCTTATGGGGGAAAGGGCCGTTGCAAGAGAGATGGTCCTTGCAGGGGAGATGGTCAATGGCCATTGCAGGCGAGGTGGCTGTTTAGGGGAGATGGTTTCGTGCAGGGAAGATGGTCCTTGCATGGAAGGTGGTCGTTTCAGGATGGATTATTTCTCCTGGGGAAGATGGTCCTCGCAGGGGAGGTGATCCTCGCAGGGGAGATGGTTCCTTGCAGCAGCAGGAATAGGGGCCTGAACAGGCATCCCCAGCCCTGCCCATCTCAAGGGCATCGTGCCACCTTCTGGTGCTGGGAGCTGAACCTCTCAAGGCTTCCACTGGCTCCAGGAGCCCCAGGCCTGGATGATGCCAGGTGGGGCTCTGCAAAAAGGACACCCGGTGGCAGTGGCACATCCAGAGCCAGGGCCAGGAGAAGGGTCATGTTCCCTGACTCAGCACTGTCCCCAGCAGCACAGATGTGTCCCTGGGGTCCCTGTTGCAGGACCAGGGGGCTTGCAGGGAAATGAGCTCCCCAGCCACCTTCCTGCAGTTTTGGGTTATGAGGAGATGTCAAGACCTTTGGCACCCATTGTTTATCACCCAGTGGTCCCAGACCCTCCCTCCCAGTGCCAGGGCGGGTGTCTGAGCCTGCCCTGGGGGTGTGGCACCCTGGCATGATGCCAGAGGGCAGAGCCCAGGTATGTTTGCCCCACGTGCCAGCCAACCCCTTCCTGGCACTGCTGTCCCTGCAGCGTGTTGGAGAGACATGTCCCCTCCCCAGCTCCCTGCTTGGGGGGCGCCCCAAAAAACCTCTGATAGCCCCACAAAGGGAACTGGCGGCCAAACAGCTCGTCTGGACCCGTTACCTAAGATGAAACCCAGGCGCCATCTGCTCCATCTCCTAATTAAGAGCATGGCAGAGGAGTCAGGGCAGCGGGGGGACATGGTGACAGCAGAGGGGATGTGACAGCGGGGTTCCAACCATAGGGTGACAACTGGAGGAAGGGTCAGGGCTGCCTGCAGGCACTGTGTGCCCCAGCACCCATCTGTGCCCGCCCCTCTGACCCCCCGGCTCTTGCCTGGGTCCCAGTCACAGGCTGGTGAGTCCCCAAGGTGGGTGGGTGCTCTGGGAGCTGCCAGCGGTACCCGGAGAGGACCCCCAACAGCCCCGGCGCCGATGAGTGCCCCACCTCAGAGGAGGGCAGGGGGCTGGCAGGGGATGAGGTGTGCGGAGGAGGAGGAGGAGGGAGCAGGACCCGGGTGCTTTGGGGTCCGTGATGCTGAATTGGAGGGGACGTGGAGCTCGGCGTGAAGGGGGTGAAGGCAGAGGGACCCCCCGCGTGGCTCAGGGAGGAGGTGGCCGCTGGGGGGGCTGGCCGGGGAACACGGAAACCCTCGGCGAGCGCCTGCCAGGAAGCTGTCACTGGAGGGGATTTTCCATTGGTGTCAGCAGGCGCAGGACGGGCTGGGGGGAACTCGAGGGGCGGGGGTTGGGGGCGCCTGGGAGGGGACCGGGGGGGTGCAGGGGGGTGCGAGGGAGGGGGCGCGGAGGGGACAAGCTCCCCGATGGCCCAGGGGTGCGCAGGGGAGTGGCACCCCCGCGGTGTCCTCAGAGGTGGGAACGGGAGGAGAACCACCATTGGGGGTGTGTGTGAGTGTGCAAGGGAGAGGCTCCGCCGCGGCGTCCCCGTGTGCGACGCGAGTGGGACAGCCCCGGTGCCACTCGGAGGGGCAAGTGGGGCACCCCTGCAGCGGAAGGCCAGCTGTGCACACAGGACACGGGTGTCAGCGGGAACCGGAGACGCCCCCGCGCCCATATGGGGGCACTTAGGGCCACCCCAAACCACCGCAGCGCCCCGCGGTGCCCAAGGACCCCCGAGGCGATAGGGGGGCGAGAGGGAGGACACCCCGTCCCCGTCCCTGCCGCTGCCGCCGCGGGCTGCTGGGCACGGCGCCCCGGCGGGCTGGGAGGCGTCGGGCCAGCGTGTCCCCATCTGTGTGGCGGCTGTGTCCCTGCCGCCTCCCTGTCTCCCGGTGGCATCTCCGGCCCCACCCTGACGTCTGGGTGGCCTCGGAGCCGGGCACTAAACCACGTCCGTGTCCTGCGGGGCCATCCCTCCATCCCCCCGCCGCCACGCCGGTGCCAAGACGGCCCCTCCGTGCCCGCCCTGTGCCAGCGCTGCGGGTCGGGGCTCAGTGCCAGCAGCCTCGGGGAGCCGTGGGGGGCTTGGGGCCGCCTGCAGCCCCCTGCACACTCATGCTGCCACCCCACGGCACCCTTTCCACCAAAGAGGGACCCTGTCTGGATGGAGTGGAGGAGGTGGGGGGACATTCTGCCGGGTTGGACGGGGCTTGGAGCGACCTGGTCTAGCGGAAGGTGTCCCTGCCCATGGCAGGGGGCTGGAAGGAGATGAGCTTTAAGGTCCCTTCCAACCCAAACCATTCCATGATTCTGATTCCTCTCGCCGCCAACCTCCGTCAAGCCTGAAACCGTTAAACTAATTAAAGCTTTGCAGCAGCAGGATTAAGCCCGGGCAGGGGAGGTGGGAGCCCAGGTAGTCGATTAGTTCACCAGGCGAGGATATTGGATTTCTGCGAGGCGAGTCAGCAGTCTTCGGGGGCTGTTATCTTTGCAGGGCTGCGGGGTCAGGAGGTGGGAAGCGGAGGTGACTGCAATCTCGCCCGCTTCATCCCCCCGCTCTTCATCCTCACCCCCCCGGCCTCGCCGCAGCACCCGGTCTGGCCGGCTCTCCCCCGCCCGCGGCGCCCATCTCTATCTCCTTCTCCCTCCGTCCCTCCTCGCTTGTGTGGTCTCGGCTGGTGTTTTGTAACCAGTGAGGAGAAAAAAAAAATTAAAAGAAAATTTTTTAAAAGGGGGGAAAAAAATTAAAAAAAAAAAAAAAAAAAAAAAAAAAAAAAAAAAAAAAAAAAAAGCCCTACCCCTGGCGAGGAAGCCAGGAATGGCGAGGTCCGGAGAGCCTAATGGGAAAACATGTGGCGGCTGCCTGGGGCTGAGCGGGGAGGTGAAAGTGAGCGCGGCGGCGCGGCGAACATCCCGGTGCGCCCCGCGCCCCCTCGGCACCGCCGCTGCCGGGCTCCCGCCTGCGCTCCCACCCTGCTGGGGGATCGGGCTGCTGCCTGCCCCGCGCTGACGGCCGTTCGGGGGGCTGCAGGTGGTCCCCGCTGGGGTTCGGACCGGGCGAGGGCGGAGTCCCGGCGCGGGGAGTGTCCTCCGCTGTCACGGGACGCGTGTCCCCCCCGCGGGACCGAGGGCAGGGGCCGGACCCCGGCGGTGGGGGTTAGAGCCACGGCATGTGCCCAGCGCCCGCGGCAGCGGGGGGGCACACCGGGGACGGCCGTGGGCCGTGAAGGACATGCAGAACACGGGCCGCGGGGCGTCCAGAGACCCCGCACACCCCGGTGGGGACCCCACGGGCGGCCCGCGGTGATTGACAAAGCATCCGCAGCTCCGCGCCCCTCGGACACACCGGGGGACGGCGGCGCAGAGCTGGGGGGCTGCACCCCGACACCCCCCGGCACCCCGAAGCTCCCCGTCGAGCCGCGTGTGCGGCGGGGACCGGCTCCCGGCGGCTGTTCTGGAAAACTCCCGTTTGTTTCCTTCCTGCCTACCTCCCCTCCGACAGCTCCCTGGGCACACCAGCAGCCTCAGCAGAGACGAGACCGGTCTTTCTAGCACATATTTTCCTGCTCCACATAGCCCTCGGTGTAACTTTACACCGAGGTGCCCGCATCTCCGCGGTGCCAGCGCTGCGCCCAAAGGCTGGCGGGGAGACGGGGAAAGGGGGGGATGCGGATGGGCTGACAGGTTTGAATTCTCTTTCCCTGCCTTGTTGATAAGTTGTCACGCTAATCCAGACACCGGGAAGAGCCTGGATCACGCCGAGCGGCTGCGTGTGTGTCTGCGGGTGTGTGCTGGGGGAGGGAGCCAAGCGGCAGGGATTCACACGCGGCGCTGGGGAGGGAAAGCAGGAGGACGTGCTGGCACGGGGGGCTGGCGAGGGGCTGAGGGGCTCCACCGTGCGCCCCTGTGCCACACGGGCAGCGGCTGTGGGTGCCTGGTCCTCCTGCGGGAGGCCGGGGGCCAGAGCTTTCTGCACACGCGTGTGCGATGTGGATATCGCACGCGTGTGCCTACAGCCTGGTGGGGAGGTGCTCCCCCTCGTGTGGGCAGCCCTCGGTTCACGGTGGGGAGGAAAGGGTGGTCCTGCCCCAAAACGCCACCCCGGGCACCCCGTGATGGGGCGAAGGGCACAGCGTGGGTGTCCCCGTGGGCTGTGGCTTCCAGGGGGAGGCGTCAACGGGTGGCACACGGCGTCCCCAGCCATGCGGGCACCCACGGCAGCCGGGGCGGGTGGTGCTCCCAGGGGAAGGGGCCGCTGGGCTGATGTGCGGGGGTCTCTCTCGAGCAGATGGGAGCTCGGGTCGCCTGCCAGCCCCTCGCACTGGAGAACGGTGCCAGCCCGCCAGCCGAGTGGTTCCCGCGTGCCCAGGGCTCCGGCCCCCGCCAGCCCGGCAGCGACGGCGACAGCAGGAGCTTCCGAGTGAACCTGCACTGCAAACACCCCCGAAACAGGTACCTGGGGGCCTCACCCTAAAAAGGGGGTGCGGCACCAAGGGGGCACATCTTGCTGCCGATGTTCTGTCCATCTCTGTCGGGGAGATACGGGGTGAGAGGCTCCCCCGCTCCGCACAGCCTCCCGGCTTGGGACTGGGGGGTGAATAGAGGGGGTGCAGCCCCCACGGAGGGCAGCGTGGGCTGTGCAGTGGGTACGTGGTGCCCGGCGCCCACCCGTGAGTGCCTGAGCCACCCCTCCGCCTCCCTCGCTATACCCCATTCCAACGAGGGGAAACTGAGGCAGGCGCCACAGAGGGGCGTCCCGGCGAGGGGAGGGGTGGCACCGGGCGGTGTCGCCGCGGGTGGGGGTTGCAGCTGTGCGTGGGGTGTCCGCGGGTGGGTGGGAGCCGGGGGGATGCGGGGGGTGGGATGTGCTGAGCCACCTCCTCGGGCGAAGACCCCCCCGTGTGTCCGGAGCGCGGCTCGCCGGGGACACCTAGTGGCAGCGCCACCAAAGGACCCCCGCCACCCCCCGCCCCACGGACGGGGTGGTGGTGGCGGTGGGGACGGGAGGGGGGCGTAAACCTGTCCCCTCTGTCCCCCAGATCAGAGGCAGCTTCCCCCTCTTTGCCCATCCCCCGCAGCCCCGACGCCACGGTGATGGGCGGCCGTGGGAGCTCGGGAGGATCAGGCCCTGGTATGTCCCGTGGAGGGACTGGCACGGGGGTGGTGGGCACTTAACTGAGTCCCCCCGGTGCGGGGCGGACCCTGCACACCCCTTCCTTTGCAGAGAGCTCAAGTGCAATAGCAGGAGCAGCAGCAAAGCGAGGGTAAGTTCCAACCCCAGCCCTCAGACCTCCCCACGGACACCCGAACTCTGCCCCTGTGGTGGGGTGGGAAAACCCAGATCCTCACTGGAACCAGTTACACCCTTCGCCTGGAGGGGGCTCTGTGCAGCAGTCTGGCACGAGTGGTCCTGGTGTGGGGAGGACATCCAGCCCCCTGCTCCTGAGCTAGGGAAGGCATCCAGGTCCCCCAAATCCCCGTTTCCCAGCTGTGAGCAGGGCTGTCACATATCCTGTGGAGCCAGCCGGGTCTTTGCTGGAGGCAGTGCAGAGGGAGCTGGGGGACGGACACGGGGACCTCATCCTGAGAACGAGGTGCGGGGAAGGAGTGAGGCTCTGCTGGCTGTTTTTTGGCTGACAGTGCCTGCGGAGCCTCACCGTGCCCCTCTCTGCCGCCCACAGGTCCTGGTGTCACCTTCCCTGACCCCCATGTCAGCAACTGCTCGCGCCAAGCGGCACGCGGGGGAGGAGGAGGTCAGGATGCGCGTGAAGCCCCCGGGCCCAGTGGTAACGACCAGCGTTGTGCGTGGCTCGCCCGACTACGTCCGAGAGCCCAAATTCTACCCGCCGGGACACCCGGTGCAGCGGCCCCCCCGCCTGCCCGGCCGAGAAGGCGCGGTCCTGCAGTGTTGCTCAGCTTCCCTGAGGGCTCGTGCCCCGCGCATCGGCCGGGAGCACCAGGCAGGTTCGCTGCTGCACGGCGACCCGGCCGACCGCTGCCAGAGCGTCCACGGGGGCACCAAGGGCGGCGAGGACCTGCTGGGCTGTGCCGGGGAGCCCCGGATCCTGGGGGGCAGCGCAGAGGAGGCATCCGCCCGCGACCGGGCGCCCAAAACCTTCCCCAACGCGACGCTGGCCTCGGGCCGCTGCAACGTAGACGGCATCCTCGCCTTGCTCCGGAGCAAGTGCGGCAACGGGCACATCAACCTCCACCCGTGGTGCAGCTCATCGACATCATGAAGGACCTCAACCGCCTCTCCGAGGACCTCAAGAACAGTGGGGTGCACCTGGACTGTGGCAGCCTCCGTGGTGGCGGTGGGGCTCACGAGGACAGCCGCCTCCTGCCCGCTGACCGTGACCTCCAGTACAGCTTCTTCTCCTCACCCTCCCTGGCCAACAGCATCCGCAGCCCCGAGGAGCGGGGCGTGCTCCTCAAACCTGACCTGTCGCGGCATCCCCGGCCCCCAGCACGCGATGGAGAAGCTGAAGGAGGCGGGGGGAGCACCCCGCAGCCCCCAGGACACAGTGTGGGTGTGGGGGATGTCTCCAAAGCTCCTGTGGATGAAGCTGGCTGCTCCCAGCCCGATGCCGGCGATTACTCAGAGCTGGCCGAGGCGGACATCCTGAACGAGCTGGCCTCCCTGGCTTGCCCGGGGACGCAGCTGCTGGAGTCGCAGGCGATGGAGCCACAGCCCCAGTTGCTGCCAGCCCAAGAGCTGGACTCCCAATCCCGGCTGTTGGATTCCCAGTCCCTGGAGTCACAGCCCCAGCTGCTCGATTCACAGAGCCTGGAGCCGCTGCCGGAGTCACTGGAGCTGCAAAACCTGGAGCCGTTGGGGCTGCAGTCGCTGGAGCCGCTCTCTGAGTCACTGGAGCTGCAGTCGCTGGAGCCTCTGTCCGAGTCGCTGGAGCTGCAGTCACTGGAGCCGCTGGCAGAGCCTCTGGGGCTGCAGACCCTGGAGCCTCTGCCCGGAGCGCTGGAGCCCCCCTGCTACCCACTGAGCCCTCACTGCTGGAGCCGCAGCCACTGGGAACGGTCTCGGAGCTGCTGGAGGCGCAGCCGGGAGCTGGGGACCCTCTGCGGCCCCACGGGCTGCAGCCCCGCCTCGGGGGGTGCCCCCTGAGCGCTATGGTGAAGCGGGGTCCCTGGGGGCCGGGGGGCCGGGCGCTGTGCCGAAGACCACCGCAAGTACGCCCTGCGCCGGACAGATAAGCCAAAGATGCTGTGCCGCCGGAGGAGGGCGGGCCGAGGGCGCCGGGTGGATGTCACCCCCGAGAGCCGCGTCCTGTCCCCCCTGGCCCTGCCCGCTGAGATGCCCCCGGGCCCGAGGAGCCCAACACCCCAGTGCTGAGCCCCCGCCGCCGCCGACCCCCACCACGCTGGACCCCAACGAGATGCCCAAAGCCCCCGCGGCGGGAAAGAAGAGCAAGTGCCGGGGGGTGAGGAAGATGGTGGTGAAGATGGCCAAGATCCCTGTGTCCCTGGGGAGGAGGAACAAGACCACCTACAAGGTGTCATCGCTCAGCAGCAACTTGAACCTGGAGGGGAAGGAGCTGGCAGCCAGCAGCTCCATGGAGGCCCACGCCGCTGCTCAAGATGAAGAACAATGGACGCAACGTGGTCGTGGTGTTCCCCCCTGGCGAGATGCCCATTATCCTGAAGCGCAAAGCGGGGCCGGCCTCCCAAAAACCTGCTTCTGGGCCAAGCCAAGCCCAAGGAGCCCACCCCGGAAGTGAAGAAGAGGAGGAGGAGGAAGCAGAAGCTGGCCTCGCCCCAGCCTCCTACATTGCCGACACCAATGACAGCAAAGCCGACTATTCGGATGTGCTGGCCAAGTTGGCTTTCCTCAACCGGCAGAGCCAGTGCTCGGGGCGCTGCTCACCGCCCCGCTGCTGGACCCCCAGCGAGCCCGAGTCCATCCACCAAGCCCCCGACACCCAGAGCATCTCCCACTTTCTGCACCGTGTCCAGGGCTTCCGCCGGCGCGGGGGGCAAGGCCGGGGGCTTCGGTGGGCGCGGGGGGAGCCACGCCGCCCCGCGCCGCCCCGCTGCTCCTTCAGCGATTTCTTCGAGGGCATCGGAAAAGAAGAAGAAAGCGCCCACGGCCCTGCACGCGGACCCCGTGCACCCTCGCAAGCGCGGCCGGCTGGAAGCCCGATCCCGTGGGGAAACCCAAGCGGAAGCGACGGGCGCGCAAGAACGGGGCGCTTTTCCCCGAGGCCGGCTCCGGGCAGAGCTCGGGGACGGCCCCCGCCGCAGAGTGGGGCGGGGGGGAGAAGGGCAGCCCCTGGGCCCCCCACCACGGCCACCCCGGCAGCCAGGCTGGGCGCAACGGCGGCTACCAAGGGGCCGAGCGGGAGACCGTTCCACGCCGCGGGGCTGGGAGTCCGGCTCCTCCGGCCCCGCGCTGGTTTCTATGCCGGCAGCGCGCCGTCCTCGCAGACGGAGACCGGCCCCGAACGGCACAGCCTCTTCACCGGGTACTTCCGCTCCTTGCTGGACTCGGATGACCTCCTCTGACCTGCTGGACTTCGCCCTGTCCGCGTCCCGCTCCGAGTCCCGTAAGTCAGCGGCTGCCTACACGGCGGCGCCGGCCGCGCTGCCCGGCCAGCGGGGCATGGCTGCCTACACGGCCCGCGGCGGCAAGGTGGCGGCGGCCAACCCCGGTGCCGAAGCCGCCTTCCACGCGGCTATGCAGGGTCGGCCGGCGTTCCCGCCCGGCCGTGCCTCCGGCGGCTACGGCGTGACCCAAGGCTCGTCCGAGTGCCGGCGGGCACCGAGTCCTTCCCCAAACTGGCCCCGCCGTCGGCCGTGTCCCGGTCACCCACGGCTCACCCGGCGGCCAGCGGCAACCCCGGCTACTCCCCCGTACGGCAGCTACGGCAGCACCGGGCAGAGCGTGGCACCCGCCAGCGTGTTCCCGCCGGGAAAGCAGTACCCATCGGCACAGGACTGTCCCAACAGCAAAGGACTGCAGCTTCGCCTACGGCAGCGGCAGCAGCCCTCCCATCCTCGCCCAGCAGTGCCCACAGTGCCGGCTACGCGCCACCGACGGCTGCTCCAGTTTGCCGCTGGAAAAGCCGCCTTCTTCAACAGTGCCGAGCAGGGGGGGCAGTTCTCCAGCGCAGCGCACACCCCCTGCGCTGCGACAGCCGGGCCAGCACCGTCTCGCCCGGCGGCTACATGGTGCCCAAGGGGTCAGCATCCTATCAGCCCTCACCGAGAACTGCCGGCAGTTCCCCAGCGCCGCGCCCTGGGCCCTTCCGGCAAGGCTACAGCGGGTTGGATTGGAGCTCGGAAGCCTTCAGCCAGCTCTACAACCCGGGCTTCGAGTGCCACCTCAATGAACCCAATGTCATCCTCGATATCTCCAACTACACCCCGCAGAAAGCCAAGCAGCAGACGGTTCCGAGACCTTCTCCGAGTCCTCCTCCGACAGCACCCAGTTCAACCAGCCGGCTGGTTACCGGCGCGCCAACAGCGAGGCGTCCTCCAGCGAGGGCCAGTCCAGCCTCTCCAGCCTGGAGAAGCTGATGATGGACTGGAATGAGGCATCCTCTGCCCCTGGCTACAACTGGAACCAGAGCGTCCTCTTCCAGAGTAAACTCCAAGCCCGGTCGAGGCCGACGGAAGAAGGTGGATATGTTCGACACCTCCCACCTGAGTTTCTCCTCCTCTTCCTCTTCTTCCTCTGTGTACCCCTCCAAGAGGAACACGGGACCCCGGCAGCCCCGGGGCTCCCGAGGGGCCTGTGCCTCCAAGAAGGAGAGGGGGACGGGCAAAGCAAAGTTCCCCACCAAGTCACAGGCGGTGAACCCCCTCTTCCAGGAGAGCACGGACCTGGGCTTGGACTACTACAGCGGGGACAGCAGCATGTCCCCCCTGCCCTCCCAGTCCCGGGGCTTTGGGGTGGGGGAGCGGGACCCCTGTGACTACTCTGGCCCCTACTCCATGAACCCCTCCACCCCCTCGGACGGGACCTTTGTCCAGGGTTCCAGAGCGACTCCCCCGGTCTGGGGCAGCCAGATTTGGAGAGCAAGCACTTCCCTGCCCTCCCACACCAGCTGGCAGCCCCCAGCCAGCAGACTGTGTTCGAGGCTGGTTTGCAGAAAGCCTTCTCGCCCAACTGCTCCCCGACCTTGGCCTTCAAGGAGGACCTCCGGGCAGGCAGCATCCGAAAGTTGCCCGCCTGTGACTCGCTCAAACACAGCATGCAGGGGGGGGCCCTGCCCACACGCCCCACACCTGGCTTGCCGCGATCTCCCCATGCCTCAACCACACTACGACTCCCCCAGTTGCAAAAATCCCCCGTACTGGTATTCCCCCAATGCCAGCACCCGCAGCCCTTCGTACGACGGCAAGGCGGGGGCCGGGATGCTGGTAGACTTCATGGGCAGGACGGACCCCCCGTGTCTGAACCCCCACTGAGCAGCCCGAGCAGCACCCACCCCTCCAAGGGTGAGAAGGAGCCCTTGGAGATGTCCAGGGCTCACCACCGAGGACCCTACGCTTGCCCCTTGATCAATGACTGAACATCTCTCCCGTTCCAAGAGACTCAATGTTGCAAACTGCAGGACAACTACAGGTACCCCAGTTTTGCACCTCAAGGGCACCCCGTCATGGCCCCCACCCAGAAGAGCGGGTTTTTTGGGACCATGGTAGAGCAACAACACCCTGAGGACACTTTTACGGTCACCTCATTGTAGTGTCTGCTGACGTGCCAACCGGACAACGAGGTTTTGTTACGGGTAGGTGGGGGAGAACCTGGGGCGGAGGGTGGCAGAGGGGGACACAGGGGACCCTCAGGGCCCTTCTCATCATGTCCCCCTCTCTCTCTCCGTGTTGTGTTTCTCTTTCAGAGGTAATTTAGCCAGCACTTTTTTCTGGAACACTTTTCAAGTTCTGTATTTAACGGGATGGAACTGTTTGTTGTTTTCTAAAAAAAAAAAAAAAAGAAAAAAAAAAAGGAGGAAAAAAGGAAAAAAAGGAAAAAAAAAGATAAAAATAAGTGAAACTAAAGAAAAAAATTAATAATAATGGATGAAGAGAAACCCCCCCGTTTTTCCCCCTCCGCACTCCATCCCGCTCCGCCTTGCCCACCTCGGGCTCTGCTTTCCGGACTGCGGCCAGCCGCCCTGCAGCAGGACAATGGGACAGACGGGACGGACGGACGGCACGGTACAGCGCGGGCCCCGCCACAGCGCCGCAGGGCACGGCACGGAGGGCAGGAGGGAGCGGGGGCCAGCGCTGGGTGCCCCCTGCCGCAGCCGGCCCTGCCCCGGGGAGGCTGCCTGGGCATTCTTTTCCTTTCCTCGTCCCTCCCCGTCCGCTCGCTGGCCGCGGGGGCTGCCTCCTGACCGGGCGGACACCCATGGGTGTTGGTGAAGCGCTGACCCCCACCGGGCTCTGGCAGTGTCACCAGCGGGGCTCCGAGACGCCACCATCACCAGGTAAGTGACTCCCCCGCGCAGTCCCGGCCCCAGCAGCATGTGCTGGGTGCTCCGGTCCCCGGCCCACCTGCGCCCACCCTTGGGTGCCCCCCGCCCCTTCTGGGCTGTGAGCGGCTCCCTGGGTGCTGTGGCACCGAGCACCAAACTGGTGGCCCCTGTCGGCTGCAGTGTCTGGGGGTGGCTGTGGGGTGCAGGAGCCCGCCCCGGGGTGCCCCAGGCTCCTGTTTGGGTGCCGGCTGAGGGGAGCAGGACCGCCGGGGATGTGGGTGCACACACAAGGATGAGCAGGACCCCAGAGTGGAGTGCTGGGTGTGGATGGCAAGGACTCCAGATCCCCTGGTCAACGGGTGCCAGATTAGGGGGCGAACAGGACCCCAGACCCAGAGTATCGGGGTGCCGGATGAAGGAGGCGGGCAGGAGCCGGGTGTGTGGGTGCCCAGCCGCCTGGTTCCAGATCCGTGGGGATGTGGGTGCCGATGGGAGGTGGGCGAGCCCCCCGGGTGCCAGATGGGGGAACAGGACCCCGGCCCCCTGGCGGTGTGGGTGCCCGAGCCCTGGGCGGGTGGGTGCTGGGGAGGGCAGGGGCCCACCGCTCCTCACCCGTGTCTCCCTCTCCCCGCAGCCGCCAGCACCCGCAGCCCGCAGCCAGCGGCCGCCGGAGCGGAGAGCGAGAGCGGAGCAGAGGAGAGGGAGGGGGCCACCTCCGGAGGGGACCCGCCCCTGCCGCCCCCGGCCCCCGCCTCGGCCGTGGCGCCGGCGCGCGTTCTCTCTCTCCTCCCAGCCAGAAGCAGAGGGACTCTTTAAGTTTTATTTTTATTTGATTAATTTTCATTTCCTGCACAAAACCAGCAATTGTAAATACTTTTGAAGAAAAGAAGTTAAAAAAATGTTTAGGATTAAAAAAAAAAAAAAAAAATTAAAAAGCTGAAAAATCACGAAAAAAAAAAAAAAAAAAGAGAGAGAATCACGCACCGGAGGGAGAATCCACAAATGATGGAAAGCAGGCCTAAAGCATCCAAGAGGTGAATATGCAGCAGAAAAGAGCAAAAATCCCCCCAGTATGCACTGAGAAAAAATTTATTTACAGATCGAGCAACAAAAAAAAAAAAAAAGGAAAAAAAAAAAGAAAAAAGTAACAATAACCTATTATTGTATATAATGTTTATTATAAATCGTGTCTTGTATATTGCATTCTGTACATCTGCTGTGGTTTTGTGGTGTGCAACTTCCGCATGGGTTCCTTGGGTTTCCGTTGCCTTTTTTTTTTTTAATGATTCAATGATGATTTGAGTTTTATTTTATTATTATTCTGAAGAACGAAGGCAGGTTTTTGGTTTTTTTTGTTGGGTTTTTCAGTTAGTGTTTTTTTGGGTTTTTTTTGGCAGTACACACCCAAAGATCCAAATTTGTATAAAAACAAAAAGGAATTAAAAAAAAAAAAAAAAGAAAAGAAAAAAAAAAGAAGAAAAAAATTTTAAAAAGGAAAAAAAATAAGGAATAAATCAATCATAGACCCTCTTGGTGGGAGGGGGAACGGGGGGCTGGGGTAAAGGGGGGTCCCTTTCCCAGGGTCCCTGAGGCGGTGGCGGTGACGAGCTCAGGGTGTGGGTGCGTGTGTGGGTGCAGGTGGCCTTGGGGTCCTCTCCTCCCACAAATTCCCTGTGTGTCCCTCCCCTCCTCAGAGTTTGGCAATCTCTGTGCAGCTTGTGGGTTTGTGCAAAAAAAAAAAAAAAAAAAAAAAAAAAAAAGAGAAAACACACACACACAAAGAGAGGGAAAACCACCCTGAAATGGATAAAAAAGGCAAAATGCACAAAAGGAAAAATAACAAAAAAGGGAAAAAAATACCCAATTTGGTCAAAATACCCCGTCCTTCCCCTGCCCCCAGCTGCCCTGTGCAGTGCTTGTGCTGCCCTGGCCCGAGGGGCCCCCGTGAGCCTCCCGGCCCCGCTTTGCCCCTCAAACGGTCTTTTTGTGTTATTTAGGAAGGAATTTTAATAGGCACTTTTTTTATATTAAAAAGAAACCTATATATTGAGCGATGCCCGCTGCTTTCTTGCTTCTCTGTTTTGGGGGAGCACGGCCCGGCTGTGCTGGGGGCGGGTCTTGGAGGGTGTTGACCCTCCCTGGTTTCGGGGGGATGCCAGGATCTGCCTCGTGTGGGAATTGCATCGAGGAAAGCCGAATTTCGGTACAAACCGAGATGCCGTGTGACCCCCACTGCGGCCCCTCTGGGCGTGGGTGCCGCTGGGGACAGTGCCAGCGGCCCGGTGGCACTTCGGGGACCCCCGGGGGCTGGGCAGGCACGAGGGGTGCCCGGCCCTCCTGGCACCACTGTGGGGAAAAGGGGCGCGGGAACACGGGCCACTTCCCGGTGATGGATGGGAGAAGCGTCACCGCCAGCAAGGAGCAGAAAAACCAGCAGGAAAACAAGGACAAACCAATAAAATCCAGAAACGCACCGAGTTCAGGCCGGGCAGGAGGCGGGCGGGCGCGGGGAGGGCGCAGGTACCCGCGGGTGGCCGAGGGAGCGGGGTCGGGCTGCGGCACCGGGGCCGGGGTTTGCTATGGAGAGAACACTCGGCGCATACTGATGGATGCCGAGGGCGGGGGTCGGGGCCGCCAGCGCCACCGCCGAGGTGCCGAACGGGGTGGTGGCGTGGGAGGGACCCCCTCCGGCCGGCCTGGGCAGAACAAACCCCCCCGGCCGGATGAGCCCTGCCCCGCGCAGCTCTCCCCTGACAGGGGCCGGGGGCGCTCCGAGCACCCAGGTGGGCTCACGGACCCCACCTCGCCGTGCTGGGAGGGGAACAGGGAGCACCTGCCCGTCCCAGTGAAGGTGGCGATTGGGGAGACTTATTTCCCGCCCCAGGCCGAGGCGTGCAGGTGTAGGCGCTCAGGGGGCTCCAGACCCCCAAACATCCAACCTGGCTGGGGTTGGCAGTGTGTGGGGATGATGAGGGAGATGGGTCCCTCGGTACAACCACAAACTGGGGGCTTTGCTCCTCTGTCCCCCCACCAGGAACCCCACAGCACCCTCAGGTGGAAACTGGGGGTTGCTGGGGGAGGGCTGGGTGCTGTCCCTCCGCCCCGGCGTCCTAGGGGTGCCTGACACCCCCACCTCAAGGTGGGCACAGCACTGGGGGGCTACTGGTGAGGATGGGGTGAGGGTTGTAGCCCTCCTTCCCACCGTCCTCACACAGAGTGACGGAGCTTGGGGGAAATGGGACCCATCAGAGGCACCCGGATGTTTTTTCCACCCTGATGGGCACCAAATATCCCCTGACTGTGACGTACATAGAGGTAAACTGAGGCATGGGAGCGGGTTATGGGGTCCAGCCATCCCTGGTGCTGTGCCTGCATCCAGCACCCGTGCCAAGGTGTTTCACCCCTCTCTGGCTCCTCCATGACTCTTCTGCCAGGTCTTTTGGGGTCCATGACCGATCATCCCCAGCTTGGCTCCAATATGGTGCTTCCCACAAGCATCTCATTTACTCTTTCCCGCCCCGTTTTTCCTCTCTGCCATTTCAGGTCACAACAAGCAGCACAGAAAGATGATGAATTTCCCCCCAGTAGGTAAATCCCACCAGGAGCATCACCTGGCTCAGCCAGAGCCTCACTAGGTATGACCAGCTGCTTGGACCATAGCTGGATTTCACTTATTTTATATTTTTTGTCTTGTTTTGAAGCCTCAGTTATATCTCTCAAGCAGCATGAGCCACTCTGGAGCCCAAAAAACCTCGTGATGGAGCTGATTGTTGGGCATTGATCAGCACAAAATTTTTTTGGGGGGAAATGATTGTTTGCTATGTTTTTATTTTTTAGCATGGATTTTTTTGAGGTTTCTGGGAGCTGCTTTTGGGAGCACCCAGGGTGAGCCCAGCACAGCCACGTGGTGCACAGGGATGTGGGGTGAGCCAGCTCCTGGTGCCTGGCTGTACTTCTGGATGGAAATGATGATTTTAATTAAGCAGCTCTGCTGGGAGGAGGGTTCTGGCCTCTCAGGATGCTGGAGCTTGGAGGCCAGGGATGCTGCAGGACCATGGGATGAGGAATGCTCCACGTCAGAGGGGTCCAGGGCTGTGCCAGCACGGAGCCAGGGCACTGACCACTGGATCCATGGGGCAGACACCGGTGTAAGGACGCTCCGAGGGATGCGGCACGCACCTGGCAAACGCAGCTGTGCCTCAGTCCCACTTTTCCCCATCCCCTTGGAAACACGGCAGGAATTTGCCCTCCTGCCCTGCCTTCCCCTCCCGCCCATCACCTGGGGCTGGAGCCGGGGGAATTCCGCATTCCCCGGCGGTGTGCCGGGCCGTAGGATGGTGCACATGGATGCACACATGTTGCACAGCCATGTGCGCCATCACCCTGGCACGGGAAGCACACGGGACGCGTGTGTCGGTGCCAGGCCCCGGGCGAGGGCCGTGCCCCCCACCCCAGGCAGGGCAGCGGGCAGGAGCCGCCCTCAGCCCGCGGCGCTGGGGCCGGCGGATCCGCCGGGAGTTGCCGGGAGGCTTGGACACCCCCTTCTCCTTCAAATTAATGGCTGTGCCGTGAAGAAAATTGAAGCCATTATTCTTCGCTCGCATCCTTTATACCCACCAACTTCAACCACTTGACATGCTAATCACAGCTAACGAGGGAGGGAGGCGATTTCCCACGTCAAGACCTGCAATCCAGCGCAGCCGGGGGGAGCAGCCCCGTGTCGGGGGCACCGCACCCCAACAGCGGCTCCTGTGCCGGCCCTTCCGCCAGCACACAGCCCTCGAGCCGCGCTGGAGCCCCACGGCTGGTGTCATCACCACGGGCTGTTCTTGTCCTCAGCCCGGGACAGCCGCCGTGGGCCGGTGGGGGACCGCCGTGGGGCTGTGGCTGCCGGCGGTGCCACCCCGCCGTGGGCAGCCTGTGACAGGAGCGTCCCCTGCCCCGGCAGCGCGGGCGGCAGGGCCCGGCCGGAGCTCCACACCACCCCGGCTTTGCCCAGAGGAAGGGCCGGGCCCTCGGGAGGTTCCCCCAGCCGCCGTGGGTCTGTCCGCCCCATCCTCCCTCCGCTCTGCCGTGCGCTCCAGGGTCCAGCTGAGCCCTGACGCACTCACCGCACCCGCCTGTCCATCCAGGGCTGGATCCATCCCAGCCGCCAGCCGGGCAGAAAGCTCTGGAGTCCATTAACATTCCCCGGAGCGATCTATCCCCCTCTCTGCCCTGGCTCTGGCTTTCACTCGGGTTTTAATCAAGCCCAGCCTGGCGCCTCTTAAATAAGGGGGGGCGGATGGCACCCAGCTCCCCACATGGCACATGGGTGCTGCTGGCCCCGGGGCGGGTGCCAGGGAGGAAGGGCAGCCGGGGCAGGGTGTTTGCAGGGGTCTCCACTCTCCGGTAATTTTAAAAGGCATTTTGGAGCCAGAGGAGCTGAGCTCAGCAGAGCCAGGGCCAGCAAAGCCAGGGAATAAAAGCACAGGCGGTTGCAGGGTTGTTATTAATATTTGCTGATGGTGATGGAGGGAGGGCTCGGCACCAGGGGGGAAATGGCAGGCTGGGGTCCCTGGGAAGGGGGGATTTGGCAGCTGGATGCATGGGTCCCTTCCCAGCACCCCAGTGATGTGGGGGGCTGCAGGAGCCGTGCCAGCACTCCTGGGGACTCAGCTGGGGCAGGGTGGTGCTCCCCACAACAACATCCCAAAACAAAGCACAGGGGCTCAGCTGGGCTGTCCTGGGGGGCTGCAGGACCCCCCCGGGCTGCCTCCCTGGGTGACGGGGAGGGTTGCCGAGGGGATACCCATGGCATTGTCCCTGGGCAGCAGAACGCCAGGGGCACCTGGGGTGCCGAGCTTCCTGGGGCTCTGCCTCTTCCCTGCCGCAAAGGAAGCAGGAGCTGAGAGGGCAGAGCCCCCGTGGGGGGCTGGAACGGGCCCTTTGGCTGAGCCTGGCGGCTCTGCAGGGCCGCGATGGCCTCGCCAAGGGGAAGGAACCAGGAGTGACGCTGGATCTCACAGGATGGCAGAGGGGCTGGAACGGGGTTCGGGGATGTTGAGAGAGGGAGCTTCAGGGCAGCACATGGAGTTTTGGGGGGGCAACGTGTGAGCCAAGGCATTTGTTTTTCTGGGGGCCCTGGGTGTGAGTTATCAGCAGCGGCAGAAGCACGGCGCTTCCGGCCGGGAGTGCACGGCGCTCCTCGGGGAGGGATTAAGGGGATTATATTATATTTGTTATCACTGAGGGGGGGGAGGAAAAAAGAAGAAACCTCCCTTGCTGGGAACTCTGCCTAATCGGAGCACAGATTAGCTTCCTGCCTCCGACCAGCCAGGATGGGCTCCCTGTGCCTGTCCCACCGGCAGTGGGAGCCCCACTGGGGTGACACGGGGGTCACGGTCCCCAGGGATTCCCCCTGGCCTGAGAGCCACGTGTGGACCAGGTTTGAACACTCCAGTTACTGCCCAAAGCAGCTGTCACAGGGAATGGCAGCTCCCTCCAGTTCCCCCAGGACTGTGGGGACCATCACCCCCCATCCAGGCATGGTGACACCCGTCCTGGGAGATCAGCCCACAGGTCACTGCAGGGCCAGGCAGGAGGGACACTGCCCCAGGGACAGTGAGAGCCACCTCCAAGGCTCTCGGTGAGGGTGAGCTCGTGGCCATGGCCAAGGTTTTCCATCTCCTCTGGCATGGTGGGGGGATCTTGGATGGTTTGGGGCAGACCTTGGCAGGCTCAGAGGGAACTGGAGCTCAGCTTGGCAGCACAGGCAGGGGACTTGTGCCTCCCTCAGCAGAGGGATGAGGGCGAGATCCCAGCATCACCAGAGGATGGGGACAAGCTCAGCCCTGATGGGTCCTGTGCTGCTCCCTGAGCATCCACTGCCCAGGGGCCTCTGGTGGCCTGGGGATGGAGATGCCCCTGGACCCCTGGCACAGAGGAGTCACCCTTGTCCTGCTCTGTGGGTGCAGAGTGTCACACCACAAGGCAGAGGAGGTGTAGGACCACTCTGGGTGCTCTGGGTGCAGTCATCTCAGGAGATCCAGCGATTTTCTCCCCCCTCTTTAAGCCCCCATCTCTTCTCTACAGGCCCAGAAGTCCCCACAGAACAGCTTCACACGTGCACATCTTGAATTTTCCTTCCCCAAAACCCTCAGTTCCCAGCAAGCAGGGGCCGAGCCAAGTCCATACATGGGGTTGTAGGCACTGGGACAGTCGCGCTCTGATTTTCCCTTGCCTGGAGCAAGGCTGAAGCCACCACCCCACTGCAGAGAGCCCATCATTAGAGCCCCTTCCACACTCCCCATCCACTGATGGACCCACGATTTCCTTTAGTCTTTATTTACACTTTATTGCTCTTGTTTTTGCACTGGCAAAGCGCTGCTGGAGAGCACAGAAATCCTTCAGATCTCGGCTGGCAGCAGAGCTCTGCCTAATCATAGTCATTATCTGGAAGCAGGTAATGGGCATCTTTCCCATGTTAATTTGAAAACAGAATCAGCGAGAGCAGGACACCGGGGACAGAGCCTGTTCCCAGCACCAGCCACTCCCTTTGCATGGTTTTGGGGTGGTTTCGTGGATGTTGGGGTGTGGGTTTGGGATGGGGCAACACGGAAACCCAGGCAGAACCACGTGCCAAGCCTCGTGGCTCAATAAATCAGCCAGGAAAGGGGTTGCTGGCCGGAATCCTGCACGGATGGAGCCTGTCCTTGCTGCCACAGCAATAAAATCCCCTGGCCTTGTTTTTTTTGGCGGCGAGGAGGATGATGGTGGCTCTCCCTCCTCCCTTCGCCACCGTCAGAACTTGCCCCCGTGGCTGGGTCCTTCGCTAACAAGGACTCGTCCCTTTTATCCCCAGCGGCAGGAGGGGACGGGGATGGAGGTGAGAGGCGAGGATTTCTCCCGGGGCCGGGAGGGAAGGCTGGGTGGCGTTGGAGTTTCTTTTGCTGAGATACCATTAACGAGTGAGCAAAGGTTGCGGGAGTCTCCATGGAGACAAGACAGCAAGAGAAGGGAGCGGGTGTGCGCTGGGTGAGAGCTGATTAGTAAATGTCAGCGGCACAGCCACTGCCCGCGCCACGCTGGCGCGGGGACCGCCGGGCACCCCCGCACCGGGCACCTCCCGGGCACCTCCCGGACAGCCCGAGCGTCCCCTGCACCCTGCCCGTCCCCGGGTACCCCGGGCACCCCTTCCACCCCGTGGGCCCCACTGCAGCCCGGGGTCCTGTGCACCACAGCTACTCTGTCGTGTGTCCCCGCATCCCCGGCACCCTGGGCAGCCCGTCCACCCCGCGTGCATCATCTCATCCTGCCTATTCCCTGCATCCAAGGCACCCTGTGTGTCCATGTCCTGCATCCCAAGCACCCTGTCCATCGTGTTCCGCCCCCGGTAGCCCAGGTGTCCTTGTGCATGCCAGGTCCACGGGAATCGGGGATGCAGGAGAAGCCTTGGGAGCATGTTTCCAAAGCATCCTCACAGCTCTGGTGCTGACAGCCCTGGCTCCTTTCCCGCAGGGAGCAGGGATGCAGCTGTGCCTGCTGGGATAGGGGCAGTTGGCCAGGGAAGAGACATCCAAGGCTTCAACAAGCTGCCATCTCCTCCCTCCCGCGGAGAATGTCCCCTTTCCCAATCCCTGAAGCATGCAAAGAAAGGATGAGGCTGGACCTGCTGGATCCCACCTGGTTTTCAGCAGAATCCAAGCCCAGGCTGAGGGAATCAGGACTGGGATGAGGCACTGAAATGTGCCAGGGTCTGTCTGGGGTTTTCACGGGCTTGGACATGGCTGGAGCCCACCTGGGAGGAGGTGGGAGGCAGGAGCAGCCCGGCTGCCCTTCCCCATCCCCTGGAGCATCATTTACCTCTAGCAGAACACAGGAAAGCACCTGGCAGGCAAGAGCACCAGGGAAATAAGTGTCTGGGTGCACAGCAGCAGGGAGGGGGGGCTGGATCCTGCAGTTTAGCAGGTTTTATTCAGCAGCTATAAACAGAGCAGGAGAGATAAAGGTTGCAGTGCAGATACAGATTAGGTAGGTCCCTTGAGGCTGTGACACCTTGAGATAGAGGCAGATCTTCTTCAAGGAAACGGCTTCCTGGCAGCTTGGAAAACACGGAGCTGAGCGGCCTCCAGCAGCACCTCAGCCCCTGCTCCACACCCACAGGGGAGAGCTGGGGGTACTGGGCCAGTATCCCGCGCACGCCATCCCTCCTGTGTGCCCCACTGCATCCCAGCTCCCCTGGACATCCTGTGGGACTCCCACGGGCGCCCGTGTCCCCGGGTGTCTGTGCACGCCAGCTCCCGGGCGCCCCACCCAGCCCGTGTGCCCATTTCATCCTGCCAGCATGCCGCTCGGGGCAGCCCCACGAAGTGCTGCCCGTGCCACTGAGGTGGGACTCACGGAGGAAAGGGATGCAAAAACCAGGCAAGAAATGGCTGTTTCAGTACGTGTGTGTGTGTGCCCGTCCCTCCCAGCAGGGCCGAAGGGACGGTGGCAGTGCCACAGAGACCCCGGGGCGGGGGACAGCAGTGTCACAGCGCAGGGGAGGCACAGACACTCCGGTGAGTGGCCCTGGGGTGCTGGCTCTGCCATCGCGGCTCCGACAGGGATTTGTTCGCTTCCTGGCGGGAGCGCCGGTGATTTACTCCCCGTGGTTTGGTTTAAAGCAGAAGCACAGAGCAGTAAGGAGATGGATGTCTGTGCCAGTGCCCTTCATCCCACGCCCTCTTCCCCATCAAGCCCAGAGGCTCGGTTTGATCCTCAGGCAGAGAGGGAGGGTTTAATATCCAGGTGCACCAGCAGAAACATGGCATGCCTTGTGGTGGAATTTCTCATCTGATCTCTGCTCCTGCAGTTTCTGAAGGGCATTAGCATCACCCCGGCTCTGCCGAGGACCAGGATGAGCTGCAGGATGGAAACTGGAAGTGTTTGATGCCACACTGCACAGGGCTTGCAGCAACCTGGTCTAGTTTTAAGGGTTTTAAGATCACTTCCAACCCAAGCCACGCCAGGACTCTGTTTCTGGGCTGGAGCAGGGAACTGCTTTTCCGAGCCCCGGAGTGACCCCCGCGTGTCCCTGTGGCACTGGGGTGCAGGACAGCGCCCACCCAGCAGGGCTGTCCCCTTGTCCCCAGCAGCGCTATTCACTACTCCAGGCTCCTTTAATCTCTTACTCCGTCCCCGGCCTCACGGAGTCACGGGGAGAAACGCAGCCGGGAGCCAAGGGCAGCCTCACCCGCGGGCCGGGGCGGGCGGAGCGGCCCATGGAGCCCGGGGACACCGAGGGACCCCGCTCGGGGCTGGGACACGCTCCTCCGCAGGCGGCTGGGCGGACTGCCGGTGGCCAGCCCGACACTGTCCCTGTCACCTGCGCCCCCCGCCCCACTGCCACCTATCCAAGGGCCCGTGCTTCCACCCTTTCTCCTGCACGCCTGTCCCATAACCCACACGCCTTGTCCCAACACTCCCACCCCCGATCCCAAACCCCGGTCCCAAACCCCAGCCCCGCCCTGGTCTGACACCCCCGCTCCCCCAGGTGGAACTTTCCTCCCAGGGCGGGAGACCATAGAGGCGAAAGGGAACACCAAGGCGGAGTTCTCCGGGGAAGGTGCGGAAGTGACAGAGACCTCTTTCCTCCAATGCCACTTGGAAGCATATCAAGTTCTGGCTTTCATAAACAAACAGGAGTATTTTTAGGATGTCGTAATTGTGACTGGTGGTGCGGTTCTCCCGTCCGTCCCTGTAATCTGTCCCAGACAGCCCAGGCTCCCCCCGTCTATCTCCCCTCATGGTTCCCTCCTCCTCAGTTACTCTCTTTGCGCGCCCGGCCTGGGTGCGGCTCTTCCGCTGCGCCAGCTCCGTACGAAAGCGGCGTAGGACGGCTTTGATGGACACAGGGCCGCAGCCAATGGCGCGGCAGCAGCTGCTGGCGGGCAGCCAATGGCGCGGCGGCCCGGCTGCCGGGGGAGGCGGGGCCAGGCCCGCCAGGGCAGGGAGGGGGAGTCGTGGAATGGCGGACGGGCGGGCCGGCCCGCCCTGGTGGTAGTGAGACCGGGGGCGCGGAGGGGACAGCCGCGAACAGGGTGAGTGCGAGAGGGGCGAGCGGGCCTCCGCAGCCCCCCCGAGCTGTCTCGTCCCGGGGGGAAAGAGGCAGAGGCGCTGGAGTGGGCCGCAAGGCCCCTTGCCAAATAGTGAGTTTGCAGCTGGAGGCGGGCGGTGTTTCCTGCCACATTGTGAGCCGCCGCCGCTGTGGTCCTGGGCGGGGGTTTTGGGGCTCCGGGGCTCCATCCCCGGCCTGACACGGCCCCAGCCCCTCCCGGAGGCCGCGGCTTGGTGCGGGCTGTGTACCCGGGCCGGCCCGTGGGGAACTGGGCTGTAGGGCCGGGCTGCCCGGCGGTGCTCAGAGCCCCGTGCTGGGAGAAGGAACTGTGGCCCGCGGGGCTCTGCCGAGGCCTGGCCCGTGTCTGCTGTCCTGGGGATGTCCCGGGGGCTGCCACAGCGGGCAGCGCTGGGGCTCGGCACACACGGGAGTGCTGCAGGCTCCCTGGCGGCGGGGAGCAGTGGGGCTCTGCTGGGGGGCCTCAGGGGGACCCTCCTTTGCAGACATTTGCTGCCTGAGTTTGACACTGGGACTTGTGCGGCCGTGTCCCGAGTCTGGCTGGGTGGGAGCTGGGTGCCCTCATTGAAGGAAGCCTCTCTGTCCTGCCTGTGTTCCAGCCCCACTCCTGGGTGCACCCCTCAATCTGTCTGGGAACACTTCTAAGTGTGTGTGTCAGCTCCTTGTCTATGAACCAGCCACAGCACATTACATTTAGAGCTACTTGATGCGGCCCCCTGTGGGTGCTGTAGTGTGCTTAGGGGAATGTTTGGGGGTTTTCCTGAAAAAGGGCTTGGGGTATGGTTGGATAGTTCAGTTTAGTGCACTGACCTCCTGGTGGCCTCAGACCGTGTTTCTTCTAGAGAAGAAATAAGTTATTAGGGAATGTCCTTGTGGTTGTACCTCACCAGTGTTTAGGTCAGTCTTGGGATTGCTTTGGGATACACGTAATCTGGAGAAGGGTGAGGATTGCAGCTTCTCCCTGTTAGCTGTCACTTGACTTCAGGGACCTTCCTATGGCAGGATTTTTTATTTCCCTGTCAGAATTCCACATTTGGCCTTGCTGTTTTGCTTTCTTCAGAAACAACAGAATTTGGCACCTCTCCATAGGTCAGAGCACAGGTTGGGTGAGGGATGTGCTAATGCTGGGACTTCAGCACTAGGAAACACAGAAGTCTTAAATCTTTCAGCACTGCAGATGTTGGTGGATGTGAAGTTCTATTAATAATGATTAAAGAAACTTCTGTTAAATACATCAGCTGCAGGCAGGGTCATAATTTATGGAGCCCTCTGTGACCCTTACACTTTTGTGTCCTTCCTGAAGACTCGTGAGAAAGAGAAGTTGAAATTAAAAGATGCTGGCAGCAAATTGAAGGGCATGGATGTGCTTCCTTGAGACAAAACTGATGCAAAAATGTTGCTTTTATAGAATCCTGAAATGTTTTGGATTGGAAGGGATCTTCAAGACTCTCATTCCACCCCTGCCATGAGCAGGGGCACCTTCCCCAGACCTGGGAAGTCCCACTTTATGGGAAGTACCGAGCCTTGTGCACTCGGTCACATGAGGAAGGGCAGTAGTTATGTTTTCCACCCATTTTCAACATCTGCAGAATCAGTTGCTGCTAAACACTGCAGGAATTCAAAACGCGGCGTTGCGACACTTTTCGTTCTGATTTGTCCCTTCCTGACCTTGAGTGGGGTTTGCCATAGAACCGACTCCTGGTTTAATCCCAGGCTGAGTTAAAAACAAACCAGAGCCAACATCTCCCTGCAGGAGCACAGGCAGCGTGTCCAGAGAGTGACCCTGAATCCCCCTCGTGTCCAGAGCCAAGCAGGAGCGTTATCCCAGCAGTGGGGCAGAGCACACCAGGCACAAAGTTCTGGGCACCTTGGGGGTTTTATTTATTTCTATGGATTGTGCTTCAAAACGTGAAGTTTGAGTGACAGAGCGTGACCTGAGCTTGCCAGAGCTGCCTGACACTGATCTCGGCTCAGGCTGCAGTTGTCACTGTTATCCCTGGGTGTGTTGGTGATGGTGGGATCAGACTTTCTGGGATTTACCTTCCAAAGCCTTGATTTTGACACGATTTGAAGCCTGGAGGAGTGGGTATAGCAGCTCCCTTGTAGCCCACCTGACATGGGGTGAAGCCTTGCTGTGCTTCCTAAGTGAATTGTCAGAGGATAAAATTCCAGGGGTGAACTCAGTGTAAAAATTTCCCTAAGCCATATATTTTCCATTGGTTCTAAAAAGAACTGGGATATTTTTCTCTCTTGTTTGGTAATGAGATCAAAAAGCAAATGTCCCAAATTCCATTATTTTAATTTAATGAAATAAAACCTTTCTGGTGGCTCATGCCAGTATAAAACTGGTTTCCCTATGACTAATGTGACACACCACACAGAAATGGTGTATTTTTGTGAGTTACAACTCAGGAGATATTTGCAGACAGTGATTCATGACAAGGAATACAACCCTTCTGATCAGTCCCAACCCAGTTTCTCAGCGTGCTTTGAATATATCTCATTCTTCAGGGCTGGTCTAGGAAAAGTTGATTTCATTCACCAAGGTTAGATAATCATGGTGTGTGGGTGGAGGGGTTAAAACTTCAGTGATTGCCTCATGTGCATTAAGTTACAGCAAGAAATCCCTCTCCTGGGTTTATTTTGTTATATTTTCGTGGTGATAGAAGAACAAAGGTTGATAGGATTAATGTTTTTCAAAAATTCAAGTTTTCTTTGACAGATTGTAATAAAGAAGATTTCAGCAAGTGTTAAGACTTGGCTTTAATCCTTCTACAGAGTTTCTCTCTGTGGGTTTTCTGGACTCAGAATGTTTAATAACTTTAAATGCGAGGTTTTGGGTTTGCCTCTGCTTGGTTTGATGATAATACCGAGCCCTTGGTCATTCAGCTGAGCAAAATACGTTGCTCATGAGTCAGTCACAAACCAGGAAAGGGATTGAATAGCGATTGTGTTTGCATGTGCTGTGGATAAAGTTCCTGCTGTCCTCATGCAGAATGGGACACCAGGAAAAAACACTGCCAAAAGCTCCTTCCGAGGGTTCCAGCAGCCACAACGGGCCCTGTCCCGTGGCTCAGCTCTGCCCTTGCTCCTTTGTACAGGTTCTACAACAAATGCACAGGAAACAACCCAAAAGTGACACACTGTGAAACCCAGGAAGGCAAAATGCAGCTATTTTCCACCCTGTCTTCTGGTGTGTTACTGTTTTCAGCAACACTCTGGCTGAAATGGGATCTCTAGTAAGAAATTTGTGTATTTGGGTGTTTATTCTCACTGTGCAAGGGTAAATATTTGTGAGATCAGGGCCTTAGTTACCGCAGATTAACATTTATTTAAATACTTTAGGTATTTATAAACACAGGATTAAAAAAGGCGTGTGGCAATGGCTTCTGGGTAATAAGCAAATGACTGCTCAGAACAGAACCACCCTGGTGACATTTACTTCCTTTTGTATTTTTGCAACTCTGTGTAATAAAAAGACATATTGTCTCTTTCCTGAGGACGGGAGGCAGATCAGGCTTCACTGTGGAGGGAGTGCTTGGTAGAAGGTGATCAGATTCAGGCCTAATTCTCGTTTATATGACATTTCTTTTTCCATCTGGAGGTTTGCAGGGTATTTTTTCCCTGCCTGGGAGGCAGTGGGAGGGGAGGTCCCTTCCCAGAAGAACTTAAATGTGAAGTTCCACATTATTTTCTGGAGTAAGGGGAGTGAGCTGTTGATGACGTTCTCCATCCCAGCTCCTTCCCCACAGTAATGGGCCTGAGAAATAGTTCATCTAGATCCTACCCTAATTCCTGAAATTGTGGGAAAGCTCTCTGGTGTTAGGTTACTACTTGAGAAGTGGTGGAGCTCAGATATCTAAAGTATGCGTCTGCCAGGGGCTTTGATGAAGGAATTTAAAGCGCCAGGGAGCTCGATGGATCTCTCACAAATGGGTCAGTGGTGACCTGCTCTGCTCGTTCAGTGCCTTCCCTGTCAAATCCTCTTCCACTGCAGCATCCCAGACTCTTTTTGGGGAGAAGTGGTGCTTTAAGGGATGCTGTCATGCTGAGAGAGGAAGGCTGGAGATGCCTGTGAGGCAGCAGCAGTTGGTTCTTGAGGGCTGGAAGTTCTGCCTGGGAGGCTGCTGTGTCAGTGCTTCAGGTGAGCTGTTCCCAGGGCACTTGTTTGTGAGGTTTGGGTGCTCCTGCACTCCTGTTGGAAGCAGTGCACAGTCCAGAGGGGGTCAGACACAGAGCCAGCCTCTAAATACGGTTTGTTCTCACTGCTGCTGTAAATCAAACATAAACCATGGGTTATTAGTGTGGGTTATACTGAAAGTGCTCCACAAGAACTGAGATACTCTCTTGTGTTTGATCATAGAGCCCAGAACATTTGGGGTGGGAAGGGACTTTAAAGCTCATCTCATTCCTGTGCCATGGGCAGGGACAGCTTCCATGGACCGGGCTGCTCCAAGGCCTTTTCACCTATCATGATAAATATGGGATTTGCTGCCCCAGGATCTAATGGATACACTGTTCAGATGAGTTAAGGAGCCGATCAGATCAGTTTATGGAAGTGAAATCCATGAGGGACAGTTAAATGATACTGCTTGTTTCCACATGCTCTTAATGTGCTCTGGGGTGCTGCAGCATGGAAAAAGCAGGGAGAGCTCTTACTCTGTGCTTGCCTTGTTCCCATGCTCTTCTCTTGCTGCATCTGGTACCTGGCCATGGTGGAGGGAGTGCATGGGCTATCTGGAGGCTGGGTGGTCCAGCGTGGCTGTTCCAAAGTCCTGTGACTTTTCTTCATTCACTGATGTTCCCAGTGATGTTCTAGAGTGACCTGCCTCTTCCAAGCCTCCATTTCTCCCCGCTCATCAAACTGGGCTAATGACTGTGACCTTTTGTTTGTAAAGCAAAAGCAAAAGGATCAACAAAATACTGGAGCTTATTTACTATCATTACTGAAATGATGAGCAATGCCACTTTGCAGCACTTCAAAGAGGCTGTGCTCATAAGATGCTGGAAGTCCCTTGAGAGAGAAAATGTTTCAGACGGAAAAAGAGGAGCTGGAGTATTCCTCACATTCTCCTCTCCTGAGTGTACTCTCCTGCAAGGCATGGAGGCACTATCCCCCTCAGCCCTCTCCCCTCTCAGCTGGACACTTCAAAATAGTGCTGACAAAATGTGCTGGGCTTGGTAAAGGCGAAACTCACTGGTGTCACTGCTCCAAGTTCTGCATAAATTGTTCCCATGCTGTGGAGTTGTGCAAAGTACTCTTGTTGACCTATTGTATTACCACTAATAAGATTGAATGTGGTTTTAATTTCTCATTTCCTCTTTCTCTGGATGCCCTTTTCCTACTCCTTAGAGTCTTACTTCAGGTCTCTCTATAGCGAAAGTCTCTTTCTGTCGCTCAAAGAATGAACGGTGCTTTGCTTTCAGTGCGCTCCGCACTGGAGGGCTTTAAGTGGCATTCAGAGGAGGCTATCAGCCACAATATCTGATGTATTGGTGTGGCTGCAGTTCATGCATGGAGTGCAAAAAATGGGATTTAATTGGGAGGGAGGGGGAAGAGCGGCCTTGGCTGAATGGATGGGTGAAAGTTCCCCGACCACCCCTTAGCCCAGCAAATAGTTGGCTGAGTGCTTGCCAGAGCGGAAGCGAGTTCCCTTTCAGGCACCCTGCCTTTGTCACCGTAAGAAAAAGCACACACGCACTCGTATGGGTTTGGCCTTGCAGCTGCAAAAAAAACCAACCAGGCGAGAGAGAACCGTGCACACACCCAGATCCTGTTCTTTCAATACCAGCAGCTGTGGAGCCGGTGCTTTGCTGGAGGAAAGCACAGAGCCATAAACACAGCTTGTGGAAAACCTTTACCTTCTGTCTAGGGCAGCATGAAATCACTGGCCGCTTCCCTTCTGCAAGCTAAATTAAAAACGGCTGTAATTAACTTATACAAAATAGCCTTTTGGTTGCTATTGAGAATTCAATATTGTATCAAGGAGGTTACATCTAGGGGCTGGCTTCACATGAGAGGTTTCCATAAAGCAGCTTATTATAGACCTTGTGGTAAGCTTGGCTATAAAGACCTGCATCCTTAGCATCCCTAATAAGGTCTTAATCTCTCTTTTCCCAAAAAGATCAGTTCAATAAAGTGATGACTCCCCCTGTACTCTGGTACCTGGTGCACTGCATCCAGCTCTGGGCCCCCAACACAAGAAGGACATGGAGCTGCTGGAGCAAGCCCAGGGGAGGCCATGGAGGTGCTGGGAGGGCTGGAGCCCCTCTGCTTTGGAGCCAGGCTGGGAGAGCTGGGGATGCTCACCTGGAGAAGAGAAGGCTCCCAGGGGAACCTTGGGAAGCCCCTGCCAAAGCCTAAAGGGGCTCCAGGGGAGCTGGAGGATGGTACAAGGAGGAATGGCTTCAAACTGAAAGAGCAGGTTTAAGTTAGATTTTGGGAAGAAATCCTTTCTTATGAGGGTGGTGATGCCCTGGCACAGGCTGCCCAGAGCAGCTGGGGCTGCACCATCTGTGAAAGTGCCCAAGGCCAGGCTGGACAGGGCTTGGAGCAACCTGGGACAGTGGAAGGTGTCCCTGCCCGTGGCAGGGGGTGGGATGAGATGGTTTTTAAGGCCCTTTCCAAGCCAAACCATTCTGGGATTTTATGGTTTCAAACACCCTTGAATAGTTTTGGATGGTCCAGAGCCTGAAGTTTGCACTGGAGATTACATAAGGTGAGATCACTGCTGGGCTCAGAACATGCAAAATGGAAACAACTGCAGTTTAAACTGAATATTTCTCTGCCTGTCCCAAGGAGATTTCACAGGCATCTGTCACCACAGCCAAACTGAAACCTGACCCTGCTCTGTCAGACCAGGGGGGCTGATCGAAACAGTGGGGCCTTGCTGGAGCCTGCTGGAAGGCTGTTCGGCCCCGCTGGCTGCAGGGATGGAGAAAGTGAGTCCAGGGATTGTCATGCTGTTGAGCAAAACCAGAGGACTGCTCCTCACAGCTTCCTGCAGCTCTGCCTGCAAATCCCCAATGGCAGCCTGGGATCCTGGGCTGTGCCTGTGCATTGCACAGATGGCTTGTGCACACACAAACGCTGCATTCAGCATTTCTGTGGGATCAACTGGACACTGCCATGGAAGAGCTGGGTAATCCCAGATGTGGAGCAGGGGCCCTTCTCCCCCAGCCCTGGTTCTTCTCCCCACCTTTGAACAGGACAAACCATCGGTGTGGGGAATAACTGCCTGGAAAATCCCAGATATGTGATGGCTTTTGGTACTGGTGTGCTGGGGTCCTGTCCGTTCTCCTGAGGTCACAGAAATGCCCATCTTGCTGGGCTCTTGAGATCCCAGAAGCATATTCAGGCTCTTCCTGTGGCATCGTGTTTACGTGTTTATTTTTTCCCTCCACAATGGAAAGCCTATGTATTATTTTGAATTTATTAAGATGCTGTTTATAAACCATTTTGATTTAGATGCTCAAGGCCATTCTCTTGGGTTTTTTTGTGGCCGAAATCCCAGCAGATATAACACTTCTGGAAAATATCAGGGAGTAAATTTTTTTTTTCTCCCCTCATGTCAAAGGTTGACTTAAAATATTAATGCTGCAAAGATTCATTTAAGATATTAAAACTGTTCAGGCAAGAATACATGTACATATTGTAATTACTTCCTTTTTCTTACAATTAAAGTAATTGGATTATATTTAATGAGCTATTTACATTTAATAATTAAGAAAAGACTTATCTTTCCAGTATTCCCCAAGTGCAGCAGAAGGGTGGGGGCACTCAGAGCTGTGATATAATTATCTAGGCGTGAGTTGAAACTGAAAGAGCAGTTGAGCTCTATAGAAAACACTTGGAACCGGTTTGTTCCTACTCTTTCATTAATCAAAATAGTTTAGTGTGTGGCAAAGAAGGGAAGGCTGAGCTTAGCTGCAAATGAGACAGAGTTTATCTGCTGAAAGGGAAGGTTAAAATATGCTCGAACTTAACGAATAAGTCATTTAGGGGGAAAAAAGCACACCCTCTCTTTCCATATTAATTACCGAGCGCTGCCCAGGAATGAGAATGTGCCGCTGTATTGTGAGCTGGGCTTTGTTAGTGCGGCAGCCACAAGCCTTTCCTCTGGCTGGGGAGGCTGCTGGGAGGCACAGGGAGCAAAGCCGCTGTGCTCATTAGCGGGAATTCAGGCCGGGCTGGAGGAGGCAGCGGGGCTGGCAGTGGGGCTGGCCTTCTGCACAGCATCCCCCCTGTACAGCATCCCCCTCTGCACAGTGTCCCCTCTGTACAGTGTCCCCTCTGCACAGCGTCCCCCCTGTACAGCATCCCCCTCTGCACAGCATCCCCCTCTGCACAGCATCCCCTCTGCACAGCATCCCCTCTGTACAGTATCCCCTCTGTACAGCATCCCCTCTGCACAGCATCCCCTCTGCACAGCATCCCCTCTGTACAGTATCCCCTCTGTACAGCATCCCCTCTGCACAGCGTCCCCTCTGCACAGCGTCCCCTCTGCACAGTGTCCCCCCTGTACAGCATCCCCCTCTGTACAGCATCCCCCTCTGTACAGCGTCCCCTCTGTACAGCATCCCCCTCTGCCCAGCATCCCCCTCTGTACAGCATCCCCCTCTGTACAGCATCCCCTCTGCACAGCGTCCCCCCTGTACAGCATCCCCTCTGCACAGCGTCCCCTCTGCACAGCGTCCCCTCTGCCACAGGCTCCTGCAGGACCTCCACGGGGAGCCCTGGGCAGGGGCGCTGCCTGCCTTCCCACCTACATTGTGTCTCCTCTAGTCCTGACCCTTGGAAGTGAATTCAGTTCTGTGACAGACTGAGGCTTGGAAAATTCTGCCCCTCTGTTGTGCTCTGGTGACCTCCAGTGCTGCCTCCTGCTCTGGGGTGCTCAGCACAGGAGGGATGTGGACCTGTTGGAGTGAGTCCAGAGATGCTCCAAAGCTGGAGCCCCTCTGCTTTGGGGACAGGCTGGGAATGTCCAGCCTGGGGAAGGCCCCAGGGAGACCCATTCCAGTGCTGAACGGGGACTTTGGACAAGGGGAAATGGCTTCCCGCTGCCAGAGGGCAGGGTTAGGTGGGAAATTGGGAAGGAATTGTTCCTGTGGTGTCCTGGCACAGGGTGCCCAGAGGAGTTTTGGCTGTCCCTGGATCCCTGGAGGTGTCCCAGGCCAGGCTGGACAGGGCTTGGAGCAGCCTGGGACAGTGGAAGGTGTCCCTGCCCATGGCAGGGGTGGCATGAGATGTTTTTTAAGGCCCTTTCCAACCCAAACCATTCTAAGATTGTGAGATTCTATGACTGAAACCTGCCCAGGCCTCTCCCTACGTACTCCTGAAATGTTTTAGAACCTATTGTGGGTGTTCAGTACCCAAGTACACCAGAACTACCTGTTGATTCATGCTCGTGATGCCACTCTGTATTGTCACTGACCTTGTATCCTTGCCCAAATTCTTCACAGGTTTAGTAGAGAGCATTCTGCTCCCTTTGCTGCTCCTGTTTCCTAGGAAGCAACAAAGCCAGAGCTCTTGTGGTGCTGAAGGAGTCCTGCCTCTCTCTCCTGATGTATACCCTCACAGCAAAGACCTTGAAACCTTTCTCTTCTGGAGCTTTAATTCCTGTTTAATCAATAGTTCTGTATTCTGAGAATCAAATCCCTGTGACAGCTCTCTTTAATTGAGCTAAACTGCCTTTCTCTTGTCACGTCTCTTCTAGAGTTTTATTTAAATGCATTTGTTCTGCCCGTATCCTAGTCAGGTATTGATAGGAACACCAGGTGACCCTCTTTGTTTAACTTGTTTTTCAGCTAAATGAATGGAAACATTAATTAGTGCAATGGTTTGTTTTGTAGGAATTAAAAAAAAAATAAAAGTCTAGGTCAAACTGCTGGCTCTATTAGCACTCCAGCAGAAGCCAGGAGGATCTGTATGTTCCCCATTAGTGACACCCCCATCCTTCCTCCCCCAGACAGATTTCTGACAACAGCTCTAAGCGAGTCCCTCTCCAGGAGAGCAGCCTGGTATTTATTCCAGCAAGATCATCTTCAGCAAAGCTGATAACAAAAAGTTTAAAAGGAAGTGCCAAATTTTCAGTCACACCTGTGCAATCCCCTTGAGGGCAGTAAATGATGATGATAATGCATGAGCCAGACAAAAAACCCCGCAGAAAATGGCTTTCTGAGCCTCTTTTGCATTTTTCAGAGCCAGCAGACTGGAGGGGGGGGGAGAAAAAGGCAGGGGAGGAAAAAAAAAGGTGTATTTTTACTCTGGGATTGGAGCAGGCTGGATGTTTGTTGTCTCAAGGACTCCACGCTGTACAGTCCTCCTTGTGCTGCGGGATCAGGGCTGACGTTCCCAGTGCTGGAACATTGCTGTGGAAAAGGGCAGTGCTGCTCTTGCCCCACATTATTGCCCAAGCATCCTCTTTCGTAACGCCGGCAGATCGAGCCTGCAGAGTTCTCCACTAGTGACTGAAGTGCGTTATTCATACACAGAGGGGCTGTGGATGTGGATTTTGGTGACCAGCTAAGCGTGTTCCCCCAAAGGTCCTGGATTTTCGGTAGATCCTGCTTTAGGAGAGCTTTTGTGTGATGGTGGGTGAAAACGCAGCGTGTGCTTCCCGTGCCACCGGCTGCTGAGAGATGGTGGGCACTGTTTTCTGCTGTGCCCGGGGGGGTTCTACCCATCCGTCTCCCCCGTGGGTTTTGGGAGAATAGACCACTGTGAAAGGAAGCAGCCCTGCAGCTGCCCTTCACTGCTGACTCCTGCTCAGCTGCTGGCAGGCTGGGCTGGTAATGACAGATGAGCCTGTGATGCGTTTTTGGGAATGAATACTTGTTACAGCTGGCGGGATGGAGTAGTTTGTGGCATCACATGGCAGTTTGCTCTATAATTTCGCTCCCTATTGCTCGGATGCAGCACTGATTGCTGGGTCTCTGTCTGAGCGTGGAACTGGAGCATTTCTGATTGCCGCATCCCACTTCTCTGTGGCTGCATTGTGAGCCTGGATATAGCCCTGAGCACTCAGCAGAGCCTTCTGCTGATTTTTTTTCCCCTCAGTTCTCCCTGTGTGTGTGTGTGTGGCTGCTGCTTCCCTTTCTGCAAGTCTTTTGGGGTTACATAAAAGCCAGTCTCTTTCTGGCCATTACAGCTACATGGGGGAGTAGTTACTGCTGAGAGAAGCTTGAAATTTGAAGCAGAGTTGTCACAGACATTAGAAAGAACAGTCGGTCTGCGTTGGCAAGCTACTGAGTTAAGTCTTATTTCATACTGATGGGAATTTCAGATCTGATTATCTCCTTTCCCCCTCATTCCCAAACCTGCTGGTGTGTCTAGTCCCCTGATGGGCACTCCTAGAGGCAGCTCTCCAAAGCACTCAGCTGAAGGCTTGGTCTCCTTGTGCTGCCTGTTTGTGTCCAGGCAGAGGATTCTGTAAGCCCTGCCGAGGGCAAGGTGGTTGGTCACCCTGACGTACTTGGAAATCAAGCCTAAATTCCCTTCCCTTCCCCAAAAAAAGCGCTCTGCCCTCCTTAGGTGCTTTGTGCTACACCAGACACTATGACAGATGATCTCACTGCTGGGGTCCAGATTTATTTGCAGATGGTCCCTGATCTAAGAGGTTGTGTGTCACATTGCGCGGGGAATTACCCAGGTGACTCCCAGTAACGCTATGCTAACTGGTCAAATACCAGCGAGGAGACCCTTGCCAGATCTCTCCCTCCAATTCACCTGTTATTTACAGCTCTTTGTGTGCCTTGCATCCACAGGGCTCGCCTTGGAGTCCTGCCTGCCTTCTCTGCACCACCACAGTGACTGTGCTATCTGCCTGCTCTACCAAAAAAACCCCAAAAAACAAGTCTGGTTCCTCTCTTGCTGTGCAGTGCTGTTTTCTGCTCTGCTCCAAACCACTTGTTAAAGAGTATTTGCTTCGAGTTGCTGTTTTCAGTTGACAGAACTCGCCTTGGAAAGCAAATACTCAATCCTAAAACACCCCTGTATTGCTTCTCAATAGTTGTAATCAAAGTCTGTCTCCTTTATTGTTCCTAACAATCGTTCAATTTTACTGTGCCAGCCCTATTTATTAAAAATAGTCAATAAGACGCAGCTTTGTGCGAGGGGTTTATGGACTGGCAGTTCTTGTTTGAAACAAACCAATTGTACTTGATTCTAATCCAGAACTGGGATTCCTGAGTGATCTGCTGCGGCAGAGCTCATGGGGAGAGCGGTTGATGGCTTGCTGATAAGAAATCTTGGAGCAGCACGCTTATCTTGGATTTACCTCGGCTTTGCTTAAAGTGCTGGATTCCGAAAGGCAGGAATTGCAAGTCACACATTTTTTCCCCCTTTTCGAGCCTGTGTTGGGCCACGCTTTTTCCCCAGTGCCCGAGAGTATTTGCAGAACTAATTGCCAAAGTCAGAATCATCTTAAAAGCTGGTGAGCAGGACGTTCAAGGTGAAGCTTACTGTGGTGGGAGCAGTGTGTCAGATCAGCAGCCACGGGAAGAAGCCCTACTCATGGATCCTTTCTTGGAAAAACATGAGGCATCCAAGACCACGATGTGTGCGGTGAGAGGACAGAAGCTGTCGGGAAGGATGACGGGGAGCAAAAACCCAGTGAATCCTGGAAGCAAGGTGCCAGTTGTGGCTGGAAGATCAGTAGGAATGGAGGAGCAGTGAGTTCAGCTTCCAGGGCTTTTTTGTGCTCAGCAAACTTTTTTCTGGGCTGGAACAGGCCAGGGCTCGGCAGCGCCTGCGTAAGCATTTTGGGAGAGGGGAAATGATGAGGCATCCTGGCAATGCCCGGCTGTAGGTGGGGCAGCAAGGGGAAAGGAGCTGCGGGGCAAAGCTGGGCTTTTCAGATGGTTTGGCTTTTAGTCACTGCCATCACAACATCCTCAAGGCTCTTGGAGCCTTCTGTGGTTCAAGTCATGACTTGGAGGCTTCAGAGGAAGTGCTTGGGAGCAGGTGGGAAGGGTCTGGTTCAAGTGGGAGTGGAAAATCATTTGTTTCCTTGTTTTTAAGAAGGTGTGAAGCGCAGTGGTTGGGAGGATGAGTCTTTTGAACGTGGATCGATGCAGCAGGGTTTGTGGATTTTCCTTTGGCTCTTCCAGGCAGCAGAGATCACTGAACTTCTTTCCTCGCACTGTGTTTCAATTTGATGCCTTTGTTTTCCATATTCATTAGAAATCTGTTTCAGAGGTTCCTGTTTCTAGAGGCGGTTTCTTTTTCCTTCTAACGTACTTGATCTCCTCTCCTGTTACACGGGGATCAGGGCACCTCCTCTGTGCCCGTGTCATTCTTGCAGCTTCTTTAAAAACAGTGTTTGCACCCCAAAACTCTACACTCCTGGAACAAATCTAATCTCCAGCGTTCATAAGCAAATGAAAACGCTTATCTTTGCCCCAAAGACAAGGATTTTTGGCCTCGCAATTCATTTAAGTTGCATCTGAATGGTAGGATTTAGTTATGATATATGGTCTGCGGTCACTGTGTGACAGTGACTAATGCCTGATGAGCAGGCTGCCCAGCCAGGTGGGATTCTGCTGTGCTGTCCTGCCCTGAGCACGGAAAAGGAGCGGTCCTGGATGGCCCCTGTTTGGCACTGCGCTGTCAGTGGCCTCCTTAATGACTCTGTTCAAGAGTAACAGCACAAGCCTCCCAGATAGCTTCTTAACTCTCTCTCTTCTTTCATTTACTGTGTCTCCTCCCTGCCCCCAGCTCATGCCTCGTGTTGCCTCCCGTGTTTTGCTTCCTCTTCCCCCTTCCCCCTTTGCTCTCAAACCTTGTCGCTTCTCCACACCTGGTTTTCTGCCCTACCTGACTCCTGCTTTTGAAATACACCACTTATTTTCCAATCCACACTATTAATCTTTGTCCCACCTACTCGTGAGGCATGAAGGTTTTACAGGAGCCCATTAGCTGTTATCTCTATACCTACTCTCCAAACACTCCAGGAAAAAGCAAGGTCTTACAATGTTCTTGTGGAGGCATCACCTGCTCTTCTTGCAGGTCCCAGATTTCCTTCGTAAAATCTTGAAGCTCCTCATCCTTTGGCTCGGAAGAGAGGAATTTTTGCTTTAGAATGCCTCTTACCCAAAAGGTGCCGGGGAGAGCAGGGCGGTTGTGCATAGCCCATCCTGCCTTGATCAGCTCTGATGCTGCACAGGGTTAATTTAATCCCTTCGTTGGCTGGAGCCTGGCTGGGTTTAGGGGCAGCAGAGCTGTCCCCGTGGCCTTGGGAAGCGCTGCTGTGGTCATGAGGGCAAAACTCTCCTTCTGCAGTGGAGTGTGGCTGGGAGGGTGGGAGTGGCTGCCAGGATGAGCTGGGCTATAATGGGAGTCTTTTTCCTAGCCTTTATCTCTGCTGTCTTGCACCAGTGCAAATTTGTGATCTACATGTGCTCTACCTTCATTTGTCTTTTAGGAAAAGCAGTTCTCACCACTACTCCTTGCTTTTACTTTCAAAACATGTTTCGAAGGCAAACACTTTTGGGGTGTCTGTATACAGGCAGCGTATTCAGAGCTTTTTTTTGTTGGTGTTTGAGGCACTGCTCCCATTTTCTGCCCTGTTTTCCCCATCCTTGCAGAGATCAGTGTTACCTGCATTTATCCAGCCATGCTGCCTATCATCTTGGGGGCTTTTTGTCTTCTCTCATACACTAGGCTCACATCTCATCCCCCACTTCCAGGCTTTTTTTTCCTCTTGCTGTTTTCCTTCTGTCTGTCCTCCACCTTGGAAGGTTTCCAGCCCTGCTGTCCACTCCAGCTCTGCAGATCCCACTGTGTGTGCTCCCTGGCCGAGCCCTGGGGAAGCACAGGGGAGAAGCTGGATGCAGGCAGCCTGCAAATGCTGCCTTGTTTATGAGAGCTGCTTGTTGGTGCAGACTGCAGTCTGGGGGGAGCTGGGAAAGTTTGTCTGGCATGAAGCACTAAAGCTGACAAAAGATTGTAGG